>NW_027412529.1:16419200-16751549 GCF_025532065.1 Leptinotarsa decemlineata
CTTTCGAATTTTGTCAATTTATTAATGAATTTCACGTTCCAACAATTATATTTTGATTAGCTTAGATGTAAAAGCTTTTTCAATAATATCACTCTTGACTGGCCTTCAATAGTGTTTTAAAAAACACTGGCCTAGTATTTCTAATCACTGCAAAATTAATCTTCAAACTTTTCTGGACTTGATCCATTTTCTCTTTGAAACCACAGTTTTTTCATACTCCAACAATTGTTACAAACAAACACTCGCATGCCTATGGGAAGCCTGTGTCCCCTATCCTGGCCCAGTACGTGATGGATGACTTAGTCAATTCATGTTTAAATATCACACAATTTCAAATACCGTTTTTAAAAAAATATGTCGATGACATAATACTCAGTGTTCCGAACGATGGAATCGAAGAGGTCCTCCGAATTTTCAACAACTATGACCCACATCTCCAATTTACCATCGAAAATGAGGATGAGAACTTCAGTGTTCCATTTCTCGATACAAAACTCATAAGGAGACATGACAATACGTTAATCACAACTTGGTACACAAACCTGGCGCTTCAGGTAGATTTCTGCATTACCAATCATTTCACGATAACAAACAAAAAATCAATCTGGTCTTAGGAATGAAAAACAGAGTGATCCTCACAAGCCACTCCACCCTTCGGAACCATAATCTCAAAAAACTTACAAACTTATTCATCGCCAGTGGATATCCACCCAAATTAATCAACAGTTTAATCTTCAGTCGTTCCACCACTCTTACTGAACCCAGTAGGGTTGATGCTCCCCTTCCCATACACAATGCTGTGACTTCCAAATATTTCTCCATTCCTCACATCGAAGGATTATCTATAAAATTAAAAAAAATTTTCAAACTTTTCCAAAACATTACAATTTCATAAAAAATACAGTGATAGTAAAAAACATTTTCTAAATTAAAAGATAAAACTCCAACTTTACACAACTCAGGCATAGTTTATGGAATTCCTTGTGCAGAATGCAACCAAATATACATAGGCCAAACTGGCAGACTCCTCAAGATAGAAATCACAGCCCACAAAAGTGATATAAAAAACAACAAAAATAGCTGCACTTTAGCACAACATTCCATCAACCATGACCATAAATTGCATATGACAATGTCAAATATTAGACCAATCCAAAAACGTACAAAAAAGAATGTTCCTAGAAATGACAAACATTTTCAAAAATCCTCTCAGTATGAATTCTAGAAGAGACATAGAAGGACTTAGTATAATCTATACTTACCTACTTCACTTAGACAATCAAAAACAGACGCACCAACCATCCTGCTACAATCCAATACAATAAAAGTCAATCTGCACATCATAATGATGGAATATCAGTCAATAAACCCTCTCAAACTCTTTTAACTCGATCAAAAAATAAATTTATATTCAACCATTCATCTATCAATTTTCAATATTTGCTGTAAATGACAAGACAACTGTTCATTCTCCAAGATGTTAACCAAAACAAAATTCTATTCAATTTATTTTTAAAAATTCATCACAAATTTCAATTAGCACTTTATTCCTGTCTGATGATAAACTTAGTCACTTTTGCATTCCATACCACAGACATGGATCTTTCTCCTTTTACAATATTTTTTGACAAGACAATTGACAGTTGACTTGGACATGTCCCTTTCACAAGATGTATACAAAAAATCTAAAAAATTTTATTTTACAACAATCTAATGTTATTAGTGCCATCCACATTTTATATAATGTTCTCAATTTTAACCTGTTATCCAGTATCATGAGTTTTCATAAATCATCACAGTTTCATAGTGTTTTAAGAAAATAATTCTTCCCATGCCTGCTTCTTATACATAACCTCAACTTTCGTAAGTAAAGTACAACAAATTTTGACAATTGTTAATTTTCATCTTATCATCTAGAGTTCCTGAAGAAGAGTCAATAAAGTCTCGAAAGCTTGAACAGAAAAAAGAGTTCTCATTTTTCTCTGTCTCCGACTGCACACCCGTTTCAATCCCCGTGCTATTTCTTATATATATATATATATATATATATTATAATATATATATATATATATATATATATATATATATATGACGGCCAGAACTGCTCCTGGCCGTGGAATACCCAAGTCATTGGAGATTATACGAACTTCGTAACAGCCTGTTACGAGTTTTTTACACAAAGATTTAATGTGACATTCAAATTTCAATTCATTGTCAATTTCGAACCCAAGACGTAAGTAACATTCATTAGCTTATTTGATTAAATCCCAGCCATGTAACTTCGTTTAAATTGAAAGTCAAAACCTTATTTTTCCAAAAAAGTTATTTCTCTAAAGATATGCCCTTACAATTTAAACAGTTAAGTCGTATTATCGTATATGTATAGAGAAGTTTGTATCAACTCATGTTTTGTAATAAAAATAACGTCAAAGCAAATAGGCAGACTTATAAGTTCTTTGACATTGTTAATAAAACCCTTTCAATTTTTCACATTTTCTCAAGATATATTGATTCTAGTATATAGTAATCCAATAATCTGTTATTGTGTTTCAGCTTCGAGGTTTTCTCTTCACTCAACATTTATCAATGAAAGTTTTCATTGTCGTCACAATGTATTTGCTACTTCAAAAGGATAAGGTACTATGTAGTCCGAGAACCAATTGATTTCTAGATGGGTTTTGATTTTATCATCAACCGCTTTTTGTCAGTTCATACGGTTCGCGCATGAAGTATACAGTGTGTGAAAGCCAAATGGAATACATTCATTATTTCGGTTACTGTACATACGTGAAACATTTCCGAAATACGTCAAATGTAAATTATAATTTGACATTCTTCAACGTAAAAATGCCACCCCTACCTTCAACCCCCTTCGAATGACAGGTACAACCCCCAATTAATAAATGGGAAATATAGGTTTTTGATATATCGTTTGAAAGGTATCTTCATTCTTAATCAAAAATGTTATCACTTTCAAGCTTAATGCAACAATTAAGATAAATAAATGAAAATCGTGTGGTCACCGAAATTCCATGAAATACACTCAAAAACTAAAATGTAATGCAAAACGAAATGAAATGTAGAAAACAAAAAAAACTATGTATGTTAACGAGGAGGAAGATGTTCAAAATATTCACAGTGAATGTTTTGGCAACATCTTAATCTCAAATGAAACTATCTCCTAACATTATTTAACATATCAGGCGTGACCGACCTAATCGCAACATTATTCGTTCTTTTAAGTCATTCAAATCTGAAGGTTCAGTTTTGTACACATTGCTTTTCACATATCCCCATATAAAACGAAATCTAATGATGAAAGATCAGGTGATCGCGCTGGTCATTCAATCGATCCTAGCCTCCCTATCCACCGATTCAAGTTGCCCTCAAATAAAAGGGGACCAATGATATGGTTTCCTACAATCCCTGCCCTAACATTACCTTTTTGAGGGTATTGCGTGTGTTCTTCTCTCATCCATTGAGGATTTTCCGTTGACCAGTAGCGGCAATTTTTGCCAATTAGCATGACCGTTAAGAGACAAAGTACACTCGCCAGAAAACATAATGTCTTCTGATTGGATAATATTGCTATCCAACATATTCAAATAGGTTCTTCTATCAAAATCGTCTTCCATGAGCTCCTGAGTAGGTATCATTTTATAGGGATGCATTTTATTTTCTTTAAATATGTTTACTATCGATGTATGGCTAACATTGAATGTAGTGGATGCCTGTGTACTCAATGCATGTAGGGTTTTCTCAAAGTCAAGCATCACATCTTATTTGAGTTCATCACTCATTGCATTGGCAGCTGCTTTTTTTATCTACCCCACATGGCCAAGTTCGCGAAACTGATTCTCTATTTTGCTTAGTGTTCCTTGAGATAAGGGCGGTAAATTAGGAAATTTCTCATGAAATAGACGAGCTACTTCTTGTTGTTTTCGGTTTTATCTCCGTAACCAATAATTTGTAACTGTTATTTTATGCATCTCCGTTAATCTAAACCATTTGTCAGACTTGAACTTAACGAACTTTAAGGTAAATTAAAATACTGACAACTAATGTTGTAACATACAGAACAAGTTGACAAGGCTTTTCAAACTAACGTAGTCACGGAAATTATTCACAGTTTTTTAAAGGGGACCTCTACTTACAACTTATAATCATTCTTGATCTACTTATTTGGATTTTATTTGCTGAAATGAACCGAATAAAACTTCGCTGGCCGACCTCAACGACAACGAAAGAATATATACCTCATTAACTTATTTTCTCCGCATGTTTGAAGAGAGTTTAGATAGTTTGATTTTGTTCCTGACCAAAAGTCAAATTGGCAAATTGATAATTCAAAGGGCGTTAATGACATTCACGGTGAAGAAAATTGATGTTTCTTTATATCTCGAAAACGGTTGAACCAATATTAAGATGAAATCAAACAACGTAAAATGACGGATTGTCATTATGGTGAAAGAGCTGACGAGCTGGTGTTATTTGTGTGGAAAATTTGGCGAATGAAATGGGTCTACAAATTGTCCAGTCATTCTCTATGACAAACAATACAAAACAGTAAGCGGACTAAGATCAACTTCAAAAATCCAGTAAGAGAAGTAAACTCACGGGGCTCTCAATTATGGAAGTCAAATCAAATTTTGTGAATTTTTTTTATTTCGTTATACTACAATTTGTTCTAAAACTATTCTAATTACAGGATTTAACCCTGCTTCTTTTCATTTCGAATCTTACAAGTTTATCGAAATTTTTCCACTAACTTGCGAAAAACCTTCTGAAAAAAATGTCTGTCAGGATAACGTTGCATAAGCAACTCAGTAACACGATTTTCACATTCATTCTTAAAATTTAACGATACAATAGACCCCCACTGACTTTGGAGCTACTTATTCAAAAAATACTTTATTGTGAGATTTTCACTAAACGATTGTACAATATATATTTACAATATTTTTGAATAACGCGGGGTCTCTCAGTCAAAAAATCAAAAGTAAAAACTCTTCTTTACTTTGCCAAGCTTTCGCTTCAAATGGAAGCTTCTTCAGGGCCTATAACTTATTGAGTTGTGGATTATTTTGCCAATGATTTGCCAATGCCAAAGGATTTTTTGGATTTGAAAAATGTCATACCTTCACATAAATGTCATTTTTCAATGGGCATGATGATTTGATAATCTTTGACTCTAAAGAGAGAGTTGATTAATACAATATTCAATAATCAATAACTTCTGATTATTATATGTGAGCGCTGTCGATAGCAAACTGTGCTATCATCTTCATGACTCTACTCAAACTGAACGTTTTATCTTCTTGTTTGTTTTTTATACGGTTGGATCGTCTTGATGAATTTGTTAATGTTTCATTAATTAGCGTTTGGCATATATAAACCCGAACACAACAGGAAGCAGCTCGTCTATTTTATGAGAAATTTCCTAATTTACCGCCCATATATCAAGGAACAATAAGCAGAATAGAGAAGCTGTTTCGCAAGCTTGGTCATGTGGGACAGATAAAAAAGCAGCTGCCAATGCAATGAGTGATGCACTCAAATGAGATGTGATGCTTGACTTTGAGAAAACCCCACATACATTGAGTACACAGGCATCCACTACATTCAATGTTAGCCATACATCGATAGTAAACATATTTAAAGAAAATAAAATGCATCCCTATAAAATGATACCTACTCAGGAGCTCATGGAAGACGATTTTGATAGAAGAATCTATTTTTGTTGGAACGGAAAATCCTCACTGGATGAGAAAAGAACACACCCAATATCCTCAAAAGGTTAATGTTTGGGCAGGGATTGTAGAAAACCATATCATTGATCCCTTTTTCATTGAGGGCAACTTGAATCAGTGGATAGGGAGGCGAGGATCGATTGAATGGCCAGCGCGATCACCTGATCTTTCATCATGAGATTTCGTTTTATATGGGGATATGTGAAAAGCAATGTGTACAAAACTGAACCTTCAGATTTGAATGACTTAAAAGAACGAATAACGTTGCGATTAGGTCGGTCACGCCTGATATGTTAAATAATGTTAGAAGACAGTTTCATTTGAGATTAGGATGTTGCCAAAACGTTCACTATGAACATTTTGAACATCTACCTCGTTTACATACATAGCTCTTTTTTATATTCTACATTTAATTTCGTTTTGCATTACATTTCAGATTTTGAGTGTATTTTATGGAATTTCGGTAACCACAATTTTAATTTATTTTATCTTAATTGTTGCAATGAACTGTCCTTTCTTATATTATAACCTTCGATCGTATTGTATAGTGAAACCTTATTTCTAAGGTTAAGCTTTGACCAGATGATGGAGTTTAGCTATCCTTCACTGAACCTTGCTCTTGATGTAATCAATGTGATTTGCCCAGGTGAGTCGGCGATCTATATAAAGACCTAGGTACTAGTTACTCGCGGTTGCCATTCGATCTCCCTGCCTAAGATCATGACCCTTCTGTCTGGAGAAACGTTACGTCTCCCCAAATCTATCGTTTTATCAGGGTTCACCCGAATCTTCAAGTCGAGGTACCAGCGTTCGAGGTCATCAAATGCACGATGCATGTAGACGACTGCTAACACCCGACCAATGGAAGAAGCGAGAAGCGGCGTAAAGGGAAACCTTCACGTGATCGAACCTCGAAAAGTCTCTCACGTAAAGGCTATACAGTAATGGAGAAAGCAAAGCTCCCTAAGGCACTCCAGCTTGGATTTCCCTGACAGGAGACAGGGTTCCTTCAACTCGAACCTGAAATGTTCTACATTTCAAAAAGGACCTAATCCACCGGACCAAAAGATGAGGCAGATCGAAATCGAGCAGTTTATGTAGAAAGCCTTCATGCCAGACATCATGTAGTCTCAGGGTCTGCAGCTCAGTGGAACCAAAAATGCATTGCTGAACACAACTGTCACACAACTTGAAGAGCAAGCCTGCGTATGTAGACACGATGACATCTTCCTTACGAATCTATGGAGTACTCGATACTCGAAGATCAAAGATAAGCGAGGCTCTCCTACGTCAGTTGCAAAGCCAGGCTTCGACGTCTTCGTACTTCAGTGCAGCTTTTACTGTAAGGCAACTAGATGAAATCAGATCCCACGAAGCATTCGTTATCCAACACCAAAAAACGCTCTATTAACTTAGGTTCCATCAGTGGTGCTAGACTGATCCACGAATGCATCGTTTGACTCAATCCTCCTCGAAGGGCAAGTCTGAATAGAAAATGGCAATGATATCTCTTCCTAAAATACGCCATCTATGGGATCAACAAAAGACTCAATCTACAAACATCAAAGTTGAACGAAGTTCCTCAAGGAGGTCACTTGCATGTCAAGAAGATTTGTCCGATGATTTTCACTTGGTTCAATAGAATTATTTGCACCAAATTGTTGATGACTCTGTATCCACCAGGTCATACTTTTTCGAATGAAGAGTAGAACTGGAACCTGTGGCGTGGAGTAACTAGAAAACAAACACTTCTTCAAAGACCAGAACTGCAACACTCTTTTCGACGCGCGTTCGACAACCAAATTGGATATGAAGTAAACTAATTCTAATAATAATTACACATCAATGATTTCAGCTAGGAATTCGTGGGAAATTTTCTCGGGGAAGTTCCCACTAATTTAAACTGAGCCATTCATATATAGGTGAACGAAAAGCTGTGTGTGATGGGACCTTTGTTATATAGGTACACTCGTCTCGAACATATGTTCACAGTTTCATACTTCACATGTTAACAGTAGCATACGATGATTGTACTCTGAGTCATAATTTTTTTTACAAGTTGTACAAGGTTTTCACAAAAGGTCGAGAAGATGTGAATGACAACGCTCGCCCTGGACGCCCCAGCCCATCAACAACCGAAGAAAATGTTAGGAAAGCGAATAAAAATGTTATGGAGAATAATCCAGTCACTATTAGAAAGCTGCAGAAGATGTCGGCATGAGCATCGCTTAGGAATTGTTATATGACTTCAACGACGATCCAGATTTACTCAAAAGGGTCATAACTGGTGATGAATCATGAGTATATGGTTATGACATCGGAACCAAAGTCCAATAATTCCAACGGAAGAGCCAAAATCAAAAAAAGCACGCCAAATCAAGATTTTGCTCACTGTTTTCTCCGATTACCGTGGCGTAGCTCATTAGAAGTTATTCCCATATTATCTTAGAGTCATGCGCCGTTTGCGAGAAGCAATACGGTATTGTAGAAAAACAATTCATGGCTTTTGCATTACGGTGATGCACCTGCTCACTCATCACTACTTATTCGTAATTTTGTGGCCGAAAAAAAACAAAACAACATCAAAAACAACGTAATCATGGTGTCAGCCAACGTATTCACCAGACTTGCCCCCCTGCGACTTTCTCCTGTTTTCAAGATTAAAGAGACCTATGAAAGGATGGCGTTTTGCGACGATTGAGGAGATAAAAAACGAATCGCTGAGTGAGCTCAAGGACATACCAAAAAGTGTATATCAGAACTGCTTCGAGGATTGGAAAAAATACTGGCACAAATGTATTATATCTGAGGTGGACTACTTTGAAAGAGACAAAGTTTAAATTGATGAATAAATAAATGTTTCTTAGAGCAAAATGAAAATTCACTTTATTTTTGAACACGTATAAATGTCGTACTGCTCATGAGGAAAACATTCCTGTATTATTAACCACACTGAAATTGGGTTAAAATTGACAGAATGTAAGCGATGAAAGCGATAGACTATTCGGTTCATTTTCATTTATTCGCTACTTCGTTTTTTATTTCAGGGTATTTCCGCTTTCGATAAAAACTTTTATCTGCTATCTAGTGCACAATTCCACCCTCCAGAGATTTGCTAACAGTAGGAAATGTCGGACGAACCAATATGTCCCTGCCGGATAGTAAATCTCCCGGAACACGCTTGTAAAACCTAACGAGAACCGGAGGTAAAATAATTGATATGTCTTTTTGGTCATTAGTTGCTTCTCTGTATCAGTTGATGCGAAAGCTTTTATGGTCAATAGAGAATTGGACAGTGCGAGTGGATTCGTACTCAGATGATACTTGAACTTTCTCTGAAATACAGGATTTCGATCCTACGAAATTTTCATCTCCGTATTATTGTCTCTTCTATAAGTAACTAAGATCAATTTGGGAGTTTATACAATGTTTAATTATTTTTTCTACTTCACATCAAATGTTTAATTATTTTTTCTACTTCATATCAAACTAATCATTACGTGTTTGACAGCGGGTAGGTAATGGCTCATTTAGAATACACGTGTATTCAGTCATTGGCGGCCAGTTCCACAAGAAACTTAAAAAAATTATGAGATATGTACAACATTCACTCTGATGAATATGATCTCATGAATACCTCCAATTGTCCAAAAGCCAAATTCTATGCATTTTCTCTCCAAATTCTCTGTAGAATCGAAATAAGAATCATATATTCCAGTAAATTTATTGTGCGACAATTTGTGGGTTGGTAATGACTCTAGTTTGAAATCTGTTTAAAATCTGTTTTTCCGTTAATCAGCTGTCGTCCCCATACAAACGACAACTCTCAGAAGTTGAGAAACTTCGACTTCAATAGTTTATATGAATGTCATTCCTTCTAATAATAATTTTCAATCGAATATTAGAGGTGAAAACTTCAAACATTCACCGTTATGTAGCATTACTTCAATTTATTTCATTTGAATTCATTAAAATAAGATGTGTGATGGAGTCGGCCGCTACTTGATGAAAATCCATAACGTATACCAGAAACACTTCATTGTAAGAGTTTCACCAAACAGCTTTACAAAAACGCAACACGGGTTTCGCTATACAATCAGTAATGTGAATAAAAACTAGTATAAGCAAATACTAGAGATTTCTTAAGTAAATGTTACGTTTTGTGTGAATGAACACACTAGCACTTGCTAGGGGTAGTAAGTTCTAGAGTTTTCCCGGACGAGTAGTGAATGCTTAAAAAATGGTGTGAATAAAACTTTTGAAGTAGATTGTTCTGTAGCATATGCTTCGATATTTTCAAGCCTGGTCTGGGGCATGCTAGACTTTTTCCTAGCATTTACTACCTGTCTGCTCAGTCCACAGTTTGTTGTTGATCATGGCTAAGTTTATGCCTATTCGTCAACGTTAAATTCATTCTGTTCGCTCTGGAATGAACAAACGTAATTGTAAAGAACTGTTAAGGTTCAACAGTGACAGTGTTGATTTCCTTGCGGCACAGTTTCTTGAAGAAAGTGATACTCGTGGCGGTGGTATTTCCAGAAGACAGCAAATGGATATATTTCTAAGGTTTGTGGGTGATCCTGGCTTTCAGTCTGGTGTAGCTCAAGATGTGGGTGTACATCGTACTACTGCTAACAAGACTATAAGGTACGTGATGAGTAGAGTAGTTGAACAATCACATAATTGGAGACGGTTTCCAACTACAGCTGAAGATATGACCGAGGCTAAAGTTTTGTGGCAGAGACATTTTTGTTTGCCGTCTGTAATTGGTGCCCTTGATTGTACTCAAATTGAGATACAAAAGCCTGGGCTGAACGGTGATGAGTATATTTGTAGAAAAGGATGTCCAGGCAACATGCAATGCATTGGAACAGTTTACAAGTATTAGTGCGAGTGGCCCGGCAGTGTTCACGACGGCAAAGTGTGGAAACAATATAGTTTCCTTCTCCAGTTTGATCTTATTCAGTTTGTATTGTTGCAACAAACAATCCTTTGCAACTGCGGTGTGGACAGGTCTTTAGTTTCATTTTCTTCATAATTCGACACTAATTTTTCACTTTTTCTGATCTTATTTTTGTGGTGGTCGGCATCAGATTTAGTTTTCATCGGCTTCTTCTTCTCTTGGCTCTTCGATTCTTCATTTTTATTTGGTTTCCCTTCAGTTTCTGTATTCGGCAAACTTTCTTGGATGTCATCATTGGTTGGTTGCTGAACTGGGGGCCCGGCACTTGTGCCAACTGAAATATTACCCGGGAGTTTAAGGAATACTGGGTTATCATCTTCTATCAACTACAAGAATGTTTTTTTCCCACGGTTGTAGTTTCATTTTCCTGTTTCCCGTCACTTTTACGTCAGTCTTCTTCTTGACGGTAGATTTCACATTGTTCAATGCTTTTATTAGTTTCCCCAATGCACCACAGTAGTCAGAGCGTAAGGTTTCCCAAGCCTCTTTCTTAGCATTCATCACAGCAGAGGTTTTTGATTTGCTAAGTAAGACAATGTGATCCGACAGGAGACGTACAAACAGAGTGCGATCAATTCGTTCTATTTTATTAAAATCATTGTCAGATTCTTCTGATGATGAATACATCTTCTAGCACGTGGTTGAACAGAGTGAAAGAGAGGGGCCGCCGATGTGGAGTAGACTGAAAGGTAGTGGAGGGGAGAACGTGTCGTGACAGGAACGTTAAAACCTAGCATTTACTTGGTCTAGCATGTACTACCCCGCGAGTAAGTGCTTGGGTTTTTCCGGATTCTTCTAGACTTGCCCTAGTATTTTCTACTGATCTTTATTCACACTGATTTGACCAAATACTCACTAGACATAGCATATGCTAGTTAGAAAGTGCTAGTTTTTATTCACATGTCTCAATAGCTCTCTCAGGTTTGTCTATACTGTAAAGAAACACCTGTTGACGAATACAGATGGTTTTACTCTTTCTGATTTTTTGTTTACAGTTTTCATTTCTTCATAATCCTTCTTTAGGAAGCCACTAGATGGCGTAATCACATGAGTTTCAATATACTTCATATTCCAGCTGCTAAATGGTATCAGGAAGTGTTGATCGTAGCATCATTTCAATGACATAGCGTTACTTTTTGACGTTTGAAATAGCCATATTACGTTTTTACCTATTTTGTTATTTTTGAAACACATTCAACTTATAGTTCACGCACCAGAACTCACAGTTACGAACGGCTAAGAAGCATTTTCACAGGTTTTTTATCAATTTTAATAAATCAACTCGGGGTACGTCAATTCAAGTTTCACCTTTGAAGGAAAATCAGACCTCTCAACGCGAAATTCTGCGCTTTGTGTAAAACTCGGTCAAAAGCTACAACACCTGGTAACACAACACCTACTTCAATTGTCAAGTAACTGGCACATTTTCTTTTCTGAAAAACAAAGTGTATAGCAAACCATCATGTACAGATAGGTTTCCAAACGAAAACTCAAATCACCAGCCCCAACCAATGAAAAAGGGTATCCCAAATATAAGTTAAGAGGACCCGACGCATGCGCTAACTTGAGAGCCACGTGAAAAAAATTGAAAAATGCCTTCAACGGGTATGGGTAGGTAAAATGAGTAGAATTATTGCGGTCAATTCGACTCAGAGAAGAGAATATCATGTAGAATGTACAGCAACTCCAAATGGGTATGTCGATAGAAAAGCGTTTCTATCTTATGTGAAGAATGTTACTGATCGCATTGAGATAATTTTAGAGAAACGTGAGAGAAGCAAGGTCAACAAAAGGCCCCACAGAGGTTTAAGCAACAGAAAGCAACGGTCGCCTCGAGCATACCGATAAATCAGTCCCATCTGAACAGGTTTCATAAATAAAGTTGGGCTATACACACCCAACAATACACAAACCAGTCCAATTGACCCAACAAACAGGAAACAAGCCACGAATACAACCGATACAATATAATCCAAGACCCGAATACCGAACAATGTATTATGCAAAATTGGTAAAGGCTTTCACGGCCGAGATTTTCAGTGTTACCCTAGGAATGTACGGTAGAAATGCACGTACAACCGTGAAAAATAGGGAGGAAACTCAAACGGTTGATGCTCGTGCATTTCTACCGTACATCCCTAGGGTTACAGACATAAAACAGTGTTCAAGCCCACTAGGAAAATACAACAAAGCCTTATATCTGCGAAAGACAAAAGAGATCCACTATCAGCTGCGGGGGAATATCGTATACCATGCACCTGCGGAAAAGTTTATATCCGTACCACCAAAAGATTCATGGGTACAAGGCTGAATGAACATCGAAGAAACTGTAGATTAGGCAGTAGCGGAACACGCGCTTAGTGAAGGAGATCACACTATACTATTTGAAGATGTGAAACTACTTGCCTCCGATCATGGATACCACAGCCGGCTTGTAGGGGAAACCATAGAAATCCATAAACATGCGAAAAACTACAACAGAAAAGAGGAGACGATAACGCTTAACCGGATTTGAAATCCCATACTGAACGATGCTAAAGTGGCAACAGCGCAATGCAATGTTACGTCATTAACAGGTAATAAAACTCCGGCCAATAGCAACACATCAACAAGAGAGGCGGACCACCTGAGTCAACATAAATACAACCTAAGAACTAGAAATGAACTACAAATCAACAGTCATCGGTGAATCATCAAAATGAATAAACCTCTGATGAAGCCAGCCACTCGTGCTGTCGAAACGTTAGGATGCAGTTCCAAACTACGACGGACTTCAAACCCGAATGAAGATAGTAACACTGAAATGTAGTATGCTATAAAGATAAACTATAGTACTGCGTCAGTTGTCTCATCGCTTTTGATAATGTCTGCCAAACTTGTAGATGACACGTCAGCCAAAACCTACAGACCACGATCAAGTAAACCATATGTTTCCCTTTCGTTCAAAGGACATTTTATTTTTGTAATCTTGTTAACTCAACAGATAAATTCAAAATAATATTGATTATATCACTGAAAGGTCGACTTGGAACCTCTGGCGTGAAATGGATCCAGAACAAAGCTACTCCCAAGCACTAGAACATAACACTCAATACGCTTTTTACCAATCAAGTTGGCGTCCTTTTACATTCTTGTTGAAATTCACGGCTTGACAACGACAGAATGAATTGAACATGAAATTGAAGATGAAAAATCATCAATGAATCAAATGTCTGGAGATTGTTTTTCTGAATTGATGTTTGCTTAAACATTAACAATGCCCACCTGTTTTGTGATGAAATCCTCCGAAAGTGTATTTCGTAGGCTGTCAGACTATGAACCCTGGGACATAAATAACATCAGTTTTTCATTCAGTATCACTATTTTTCGGGTTTGAAGGCCGTTGAACACAAAAAATAGTGACATTGACAACCTTGGTCTTAACCATTTTGTCAGTTCTTCATTATTATCATAATTTCATTCTTATATGGAAAAGAAAGTTGTTGGCTTTCTACTACTCCATCTCGATACAAAAAAAAGATGAGGGAATCTTCCAAAGAAAGGAAGGAAGTAATCAATTTGAAAATGAGTAACTATATACATGGATGTGTAGATCATGCAAAGAAGTAACTTTCAGACACAAACTAAAAGAAAGTCCTCCTGAATCAGCTACTTTCATATAAACATTGAATTACACGAAAGAAAAAAAATCTTTCGAAACAAATACTTCTATATGAACACTGAATTATACAGAAGATACTCTTCTTTACTCAGTTTGTATTTTAAACATTCTTTGTGGAATAAAATCAGATATCATTCACAGGAGTTCTACTTTGAATGAATTGTAACAAATTGCACTTACATGGAACACTGTCATCCTCACTGGTAGACATCGATGTTTCGCCGTAAGACACGTGCCTCAAGGCTCTTCAGTACCAAATTGGATAACAAAAGTATGTATTTTCTATAATGTTATCCAATTTGGTACTGAAGAGCCTCAAGGCAAGTGTCTTACGGCGAAACATCGATGTCTACCAGTGAAGATGACAGTGTTCCATGTAAGTGCAATTTGTTACCATTCATTTAAAGTAGAACTCCTGTGAATGATATCTGATTTTTTTCCATAACTTTCTTTCCCAAAAATTAATCACTCCTAAAAATATAACCCTTTCAATTCAAATTCATTCTTTTAGTTGTCAAACAATCGATTTATGGAAAATTTGATTTTAGCAGATCATCTCTTCATCTAGAATTACTTTTCAGATTGCGATTAGTTGAAAACTCAAGAAACAGAAAATACAGTGAGTTTTCCACGAAAATATCTTTCAAATAATTTATTCTCAGAAATCAAATATTGATCTGGTTTAGAAAAAATGTGTAAACTACCCAAAATAAATTCCAGAAAGAGCAATAATAAGGTCTCAACGTATTACTGTTATTTGCAGTGCATGTGAAGTGACAAACCGCATTGCAGCAAACTCCATCATTATTGAGAAACGCCCCCGAGAAGGCTTGACATTTAGAGGCTGTTTGAATTACTAATTGTTCCTCATTTGAGGTTCATCACGCAAGGAAGTTATTGGAAAGCATCGTTTTTAAAATTATTTCAAATATTTGACTGTTCAGTTAATGTTAGTTTACTTCCTGAAATAGACAATTTCATAGTTCTCTTTTCAAGAATCGCGTGCATTCACTTCAATTAACTCGAAGAGTAGAAACAAATTCAGTGACAAAGTAAGTTACTATGAAATAATCCATAACGAAAAATAATACTAATGCCTTCATTCTTGTTTAAGATTCAACACTTTTCAATAACCTAAATAAATCTAAGGGCTTCTTTAAAACTTTCGAATTATATGAATAGATGAATATGAATTGAATAGATCACATTTTCAGTATACTATTGAAATGATTTCGAACTAGCATGTTTCCTGAAAATGACATCCTGAAATTATAATTTGACAGGGAAATATTATCGCTGATGTCGGAAGACATTGAAGTTTTCTTCACAATCTGGCAAATAGGCATTTGCTCATTAGTTGCTCGTCGAGGTTATGATCTATTTGTAATTCATGAATCATTGTTACGGTAAATTCAGTGTCTAAACGATTGATACTTGTCCTTTATTATTCATATGTGACAAAGAAGCGAATAAAAAGTACCATTCAATTGATACGAGAGGTGTTTCACTTCCATGCAATTTGTACATAAAATTTTCCAGTGATGCCGTTTCGATTTTCTTTAAAGTCAAATTGCATGTCTTTACCTGATTAGCCGTCATCAGCCCCTGAGATAAAACCACAGCTGATAATAGTGTTGGACCGAATGTTCGGTTTCGGTTTAGTTTCGGTTTCGCCGGCAAACCTGCCGAAACTATGACCGAAACCGAAACTTCATCGTGACTTACTTTGTGATTTACTTTGTTTATTACAGAAATATTAAGTACCTATTGTGATATTAGGTAACAAGTTAAATTTTATGTTTAATATTTTTGAAAAACCATCAATAATATTCAAGAGAAGGATCTACACCTACTCAAATAAACACCTCACCTATTTTAAGTATTTTTAAGGTGCAATTAATATTTTTTCTTAAATAAGGGTTTGTTATGTTGATTATTAATAAGTAAAAATGTCGAAGACTTCATAACGTTGTGATTTAAAGATAAAACAATAAAGACTGACTGATTATAATAATGTTTTCTTTATTTCTACCCCAAAACATAATCCTTGTAAGGAAGTTTCGGTTTCGCCCGAAACTGAGACCGTTGCTGAAATTCGTTTTCGGTTTCGGTCGTAAAAACTAGTTTCGGTCGGACACTACTGATAAAAAAACTATTCGCATGAAAATCAATAAACCCTTGCGGGTTGCTGTGGAGGGTCGAATAGATCCACTCACTTTGGACCTGACCTAACATATGCCGTACAAGTATGAACGCTCAGTGCAATGGTTTTAATGCGATTCGCAACTAAAGTGCGAAAATTTGTTTTGTGTCATCACCATCATCTGTTTGTCACAGAAAGTGCTGTCTTTGTCTCTATTTGACAGACTAGGAAAGTAGATTTTACCAGAAACCTCTCCTGAAAATCCGCCAAACGTTTATTTTTTACGTTCACTTTCCACAAAGATAATAACAACTGTATATAGGAGTCGTCAATTTAGAAAACCTGAACTTAAATTTCGATATCGAAATATATATATACAAATTATATATATATATATATATATATATATATATATATATATATATATATATATATATATATATATATATATATATATATATATATATATATATATATATATATATATAAGGTTGTTATAAGGAATTTCTATCGGATTTAAGGATTTTTACTGGTACTTCAAGGAAAAATCGAAATTGTTTCAAAGCGGCCGTTGATTTTGATAGAAAACACCCGCAAGAGGTACACCCTCGAACTGTCCATAAAGTATATAATCTTTTCGTGAGTATCGGCCAAGTAACAAAAGGGCAAAAAAATTGTGTAAGAACATATTTAAATGGTACCATATTGGCGACTTATTAAGCTGATCCGAGAATTAGTTTGAAAAACTTGCCGCTTCAACTCAATATGAGCTGCAGTCAAATGTGGGTGTTCAAAATGGCATGAAATGCATACTTTTAAACCCAAATTTCCACATATTTTACACGAAGGAGATGAAATTCGCCGTATGGAGATGGAATCCGCCGTACAGAGTTGTATATTCCCAGAACATGACATTTTGGGCTGAACAAAATACACATTGGGTGATAAATTGTAGAGACAAAATATCTTAGAAAGTCAATGACTTGTGTCATATTCTGAACGAGAATATTATCGGGCCTTTTTTTTCATCAAAGTCACCATTTTTCGGACCACTTTTCGTTGTTAATTTCCTCGATAATGCAATTTCTGATGTGTTGGAAGAACTACATCTAAATATGAAAAATAACCTGCTTTTTCAATTGGACGGTTCACCAGTTCACAATAGTTGGATATTAAAAGTTTGGTTAAATAGGAAACCTACCTATGCAATGGATAGGAACCAATAGTCCTCTCGGAGTATGACCACCACGATCCCCAGATCTAACTCCACTATATTTTTATTTATAGGAAATGTTGAAAAATGAAGTTGATGATGAGCCATGCAAGAATTATACAATCGTATTGTACAGAGAACTGAGAGAAGTTGGAGGAAATAATAGACGGCGCATAAAAAAATGTGTTCGCCTGGAGGGAAAAAAATTGAAATTGCTTACACTTGAATCAATTGAAATAGGTTATTTTTCTGCATTGAAAACGTGATTTTGAAAGTACTACTTGCCACAAAAAACACTTGGCTTTTTGAAAAAAAATGGGATTTTGTGAATCTGAACTAACATTAACCATTCCTAAACGTCCCTGATATCATGTTTCCTCTACACTCACAAGATAAATATTTCTTTTCTCATTGTAGTGTAGTTCACATGCACCGTTTTTTGAAAATATGAACATTTTTATATAGTCTCCGAAAATTATCACGTAGAAAGTTTAAGGAAAAGTTCTAGAAGGCGCTGAAAAAATTACCAAGGTTATAAAAAAATTAGTAAAAAAAATGAGGTTTAGTTTTTTTGAATATCTCGAAGAATATTCAAAATTTTCGAACCTCAAAAAAAGATCCAAAAAGATCATCAAATTTACTGAAAAGAGGTTTCGACTCCCGCAGCTGTTCCTTTATTATTTATAATTTTTACACAGCCCTGCTGTGTCAGATTGAACAAAAAAAAACAAAAAAAATATTCAAACATACCTATTAAATATGAAAATCAAGGAATGAAAAAATTCATGTGGTTTTGGAACACATCAATGAACAATAATCCTGGGTTGAAATTTTTTTCCCAATTTTTCCATCAATTATGCATTTGTTAAATCATAATTTTTTATAAACAGAAAGTTAACATAAAAACCCTTATAATTAACAGACTAAAACCCTAGAATTTTTTTCACGTGATGTTATTTTCAATAGACTAATGAATAGATCGTCGTTGTAAAAATTACAAAATTTTTATTTTCCACTTTTTTATAAACAATTGAAAATTAAAAATTAAAAAAAAAGTAAATAATTTTTTTCCTAAATCTTGAAATGTTTCGATGTCTAACGGTTGGAAGCTACTTGAAAATAATTTTCTTTATATTTTACTGGTATTGTTTAAAACATTTTTATATACAGATACATAGTTTATGAGTAAATTTAATTTTTTTTTCATATAATTTACTTACCGATAGAAATTATGATTTTTAGAGAAAAAACAGTCCCTTAAAAAATTTATTTGTTAATAAAAAATTCATTTTTTCAATCGTATTTTGCGACCAAATAATAAAATTATGGAACCATTTTTTTTCTAAAAATCATAAATTCTATTGTTTTTTGATATTTGAAAAAAAAATGTTTTCGATTTTTATTTGTTTATTTGAAAAACAATTTTTTATGAATAAATTGATGTTCTCCATTTATTTTTTTAAATACTTAATTATGTAATGAAAGTAGCAATATTTGGTTTTTTTTCTATTTTTATATAGCTTCTGTCGTTTTCATCCTTTTTTGTTTTTAAAATTATAATAACTCTTAAACTATTGCAGATATCACAATGATGCTCCTTGTATTTTTTGTTCATTATTAATTCGTTAACAATTTCAGATTTTTATTGAAGTTTTAGCTATATTATTTCATTTAATCATTGACTATTGTTCATAAAAAAATGTCCAAGTCTTTTCAATACACAACTATTTTTATTCTATTTCAATCTTTCATTATTGGCTGAAACGAAGTAGGATTTTTTATTCACTATTTAATTTAGAATTGTAATGAAGTTTTTTTAGAAATATAGTGAAATAGATCTTATAAAATTATAGTAAGGAATTATATTAAGAAAATCAAAAATTAAATTAATATTATTTTTAAATTTATTTAATCATACTATACACAGTTAATAAATGGATAATCTTGATAATTTTAAATGTCGTCTTCATTATGATTGATTGCATGTAATCGACCGATCAAGTCATCAACATCATCATTGTCGTCAGCAATTAATTGATGGCGTCGTACTGTTAGAGCAGGTTTCACCTTCACAATTTCTGCATAAAGATGAACATGGAAGTACAGCTCTTTTGCACCCACATCGATTAGTACACCCTTATGCAGGTATAATGAAGCAGTTTAAGCAGCTTACAGGTGCCAATTTTTTCGTTGTTTTCGTTGGCAGATACATTGTTTCAGATTTAATCCAACCCCAATCTTCCGGATTCAAATTAAAATTACCAAGCCAAAACCGAACTTGGTAATACGTCCTGAATGAGTGTAAATAGGATGATGATGATCGGATGAAAAAGACAAGTTTCAATGCATAATAATATTTAAATCTATATAAAAATAGAAAAAAATTATTTCAAAAAAAAACACGCATCACTATTTTTATTACATAATGAATTGTTTCAAAAAAAATTATTTATTTATACTTTTTTATTTTTAATAAATAAAAAACGAAAAAATACTTTTTTTCATCTCAAAGAACAATAGAATTTATCGTTCCTTAATTTTAGTATTTGGTCGCAAAACTATTTTATAATGAAAAAACGCATTTTTTAGCAACGAATACGTTTTTTAAGGAACCATTTTTTCACTAAAAATCATAATTTCCATCAATAAGTGTATTACGAGGAAAAAATTTTAGATTTACTTAGAAACAATGTATTTGTTTATAACAATTTTTAAACAATAACAGTAAAAAATTAAAAAATAATTAAAATCTGTTTATAATCTGTTTTTCCATTAATCAGCTGTCGCCTTCATACGAACGATACCACCCAGAAGTTGAGAAACTTGAGCGAGCTAAGGACTAACGAGGTCTTACCTTTCAACGTGTGATTCCTAACACGGTTGCAGAATCATCCCAGCTTCAACCAGATAAATTTTACCGAGAAAAATATCTGGTCGAGGCGGGAATCGAATCCACGGCCTTCCGATCGTGAGTCGGTGACACTACCACCGTGGCCAATTCCACAATTAAGTAGCTTTTTAACATCGAAACAATAAAGATTTAGGGAAAAAATGTATTTACTATTTTTCAATTTGTAATTTTCAATTGTTAATAAAAAAGTGAAAAATCAAAATTCTGTAATTTTTGCAACGGCGATCTATTCATCAGCCTATTATAACTTCACGAAGTGAAAAAAATTTTAGAGTTTTTGTTTGTTAATTATCAGGGTTTTTATGTTAACTTGCAGTTTATAAAAAATTATCAATTAAAAAATGCATAATTAATGGAAAAGAAAATGGTACATGTGAATCAGACTACTGACTTTGAAAAAAGTTGGTCTGGTTAATAGATGTCACTCAGATCGTCCACCCGAACAATTCAAAATTGATGTGACTTTTGGATGAAGCTTGGAACGTATTATAATTCAAAAATAATGATACTGAGATCGCAAAAAATCACCTCAATTTCAAAAAGTTTTTAAGTTTTTCCTTATAAAATCAATCTCTTTACAAAAGTAATATTGATCAACCCTATTAATATTTGAATCAAATTTACCTGTTGCGGAACCAGATTTTGCGACATCTGTGCTGACGCTAGCGACACCTGCGGCCAATTTCCCAACTTGCTGCAGAACTGGAGGAACAAGAGTTGGCGTTTTTTGATGTTTTTCACTCAATAAGTTTCCTAGAGCACTTTTGCCCAGTTTATTTGTATTTTTATTTGTGTTCATTTTCATAAAACGAAAAACCGTAAAACTGATTGGCCACAAACGCGTGCGTATATACTGCTAACCTATTAATCGATTTCTTGAAGTAAAATCAACAAATACATCAGTTCTAAAACGAGGTATTTTAATACACTGTTCAACATCGGCACTATTATGTTAACCAGATATGAATGTTTCATCTATCACTACACATTTATTGCTTTGATATGTAATAAACACAAAAGGTAATCTGAACTTCACGACCACTCTGTCCTTTTCTACAGTGCACTAAGGAAAGTTTTGCAAGTGTCTTTCTCTGTTTCAGTGAAAAACAAAATCAATGAAGTCTGATACCTTTTAACTAAGGTAATGGCCAGTATTTTAATTAACAGCATATCAGAATAGAACAGCGTTTGGTAAAAAGTTATGGTGATATTTATGATAAAATTGATTTTTCGAAGACAATTTATAAAAAGTGGAATGTGACATAACCTAACATTTCATTGTCAGCTGGACTAGAAATGTTGAGTTGGATGGAGGGGAATGAGGCATGTGTAATGAAACAATTTGCCATTTTCACCGATGATTGGAAGGTTGTTAGCTTCGAGTAGTTCGGTTTTGTTTAGTAGAGTTGTTTTAAATTCAAGTTTTTAATATCTAGGTGAAGTGTATTAAAACTTTTCATAAGTATATTTGGCAATCATGGCAAAAAATGATAGTTCTTTTAAAGTGTATAAAAGAAGAATCATCAGAATTGTGTATGGAATCATAGAAATGTGTTTCCACTGGTTGTTTGGATTAGTCTATGGAGGAAAAGGGAAAAGCATGCCCCCCATCACAGATCTTCTATTGTTAGAATCTGCTACATCTATTGCCCTCAAAATAAGAACTAAAAAGGTACCTAATTACTTCATTACTTGAGTGTGAATCTTGTTGAAAATAATTTTCCAGCATTTAGGGTTGATGAGACTCTTATAGCTGGTAATTAAATTATGAAACCAACTTTAACATAAAGGATATGAAGTACCAAAAAAAGGAAAATCAGAAATTTCTACACCACTTTCATATGAACAAAAGACTAAAATGTCACTGACCTGTTGGTTACTCTAACAGGTGTATTAAATGCCACCACACCGATTTGAACAACTACTTTGTTCACTAATTGTCCGCAGTTTTCAATATTAATTCAAGTAAAAAATAACATTGCTTTATATAATCTGAAAAGTAGGATTAGGTCAATTGATAGTTGTTGATTTTAAGTGATTTTTTGTGTAGGAAATCAAAGTTTTTGAGGCTCCTCTTAGGAGTATTCAATATTTCGCAGATTCAAACAAATAAGTAGGGAAATTGATTTCAGAATATAGAAGATAAGACTTTTCATTATGGCTAATAAATTATTGGATTGAAAATTCACAATGCATATCTCACATTCAGGATATCTGGACAAGTTTTCTCATAGATACAATTTTTGTAGACGAAAGTGTATACCGGATGTAATCCAATATCCTACATAATATTAGCCAAGGAAGTAGCATGCACTTGCCAGATTCCACCGTGTAGCAGAACTGGAAAATATAAATGTTTCAAATAATTATTCTAGATTCATAACATATTCATATTTACTTGGTAGCCATCAAAGTAATTTGTTGTCTGTTTTTGTTTATCTCAGACAAAATTTTTGTATTAAAAAAATACTGTCATGGATAGATACGTTCTGAGTGATAGGAGAAGCACTTAAGAATTGGTTATGAGTAATCACTCTATCGATTTCAGTATTTCAACGAGAAGCATCTGCAAACATTTTCTCTGTACAGAAACATGCACAAATATTTGTCAAATATTTGTTTTCTTAGCATATGTATCTCTTTTCAATACATTCATCAGACTCTATTTGATTTCTATAAGTAAACACCGAAGTAAAAACCAAGTTTTGTATTCATGTTTGTGAAAAAGGAACTCTAGACAGTTTGATAGTGAACTACAAACAAACTATTCTTTTCGATGATTTATCAAAATGGGTACTTAATTATTCGATAACCAAATTCTTGATTGAGAATACTAGATATATATATATATATATATATATATATATATATATATATATATATATATATATATATAATATACATTTCATATAATATAGGTATAGTGAAAACATACTATTATATGAAATTTATATCAGTGATAAATACAAAGGCTAAAAGATTTACAATGAATAAAATAAAATATAAAGAGTATCACTATATAAAATAAGCAAGATACCTATGTCAATATAAGTTGCTCAGAATGTTTTGTTAGGATTCACAACAGGTAATGGCTTCACTTGGAGTAGATGTCTATTGAATATTAATTAGTTAATTTGCAACTTAATCATCTAAAAATGTTTCATCCTAGATACTCAAATACTGTTTTGAAACATAAGTCTTGCAATATCATTCTGCGTTCAAATACTGAAAATTGCCTCACAAACTAGGATGCATTTGAATTATGGCTTTACTTCAAATTCTAAATTGCCTTGATTTTCCTAAACACTGTTAATTAGAAAATGTAACCCCAGTTAAGCTGGCAGTACCACTTTGAATTTTCATATGTATTTTTAGGTGATAATTTCAGGTTTGTTTCAGGTTTATTTTGTATTCTATTCCAGAATTTTGAATAGGAGCCTGAAATTGTCAATATATTTTTATCTCTCCCATATTCAACGAACATTTCCAACAATTGTTTCCATATCTGCTGTGTGTGTCTGAGTCAATCACCCAAATATTCAATTGAAACGAGGAGCAAAAAAGTTCAATATCATAATGTAGAAGCCTAAATTGAGCAAGTCCAAATTTTCCAAAAAGTGATTTGGTTCTGCCAGCGTAATGGTAAAGCTAACAAAACCTACTGATTAAAAAAAACGCAGGAAATTGGCGACAGGGTCCAATAGGAGCCTAAAAGGAGTCTAAAATCATGACATAGCCTGATTCAACATAATATTTTTTTATTCCAGACACAAACTGGAAGAGAGCCCTCCTGAAACAGCTACTTCCATATAAACATTGAATTACACGAGAGAGAAAAATTCTTTCGAAACAAATACTTTTATATGAACACTGAATTATACAGAAGATACTTTTCT
Source organism: Leptinotarsa decemlineata (assembly GCF_025532065.1). Taxonomy (NCBI): domain Eukaryota; kingdom Metazoa; phylum Arthropoda; class Insecta; order Coleoptera; family Chrysomelidae; genus Leptinotarsa; species Leptinotarsa decemlineata. The sequence continues at coordinate 16,443,738 of NW_027412529.1, forward strand.
CTATTCAGTTTGTAATCCAAACATTCATTATGGAAAAAAATAAGTAAATAAAGTTCTACTTTAAATGAATGGTAACAAATTGCACTTACATGGATCACTGTCATCTTCACTGGTAGACATCAATGTTTCGCCGCAAGACACTTGCCTCAAGACTCTTCAGTACCAAATTCAATAACAAAGGTATATATTTTCTATAATGTTATCCAATTTGGTACTGAAGAGCCTTAAGGCAAGTGTCTTACGGCGAAACATTGATGTCTACCAGTGAAGATGACAGTGTTCCATGTAAGTGCAATTTGTTACCATTCATTTTAAGTAGAACTCCTGTTAATGATATCTGATTTTTTTCCATAACGAATGTTTGGAATACAAACTGAGTAGAGAAAAGTATCTTCTGTATAATTCAGTGTTCATATAAAAGTATTTGTTTCGAAAGATTTTTTTTCTTTCGTGTAATTCAATGTTTATATGAAAGTAGCTGTTTCAAGAGGGCTTCCTTCTAATTTGTGTCTGAAAGTTGCTTCTTTGCATGATCTACACATCCATGTATAGAGTTACTTATTTTCAAATTGATTACTTCCTTCCTTTCTTTGGAAGATTCCCTCATTTTTTTGTATCAAGATGGAGTAGTAGAAATCCAAAAACTTTCTTTTCCCAAAAAATAAATCACTCCTAAAAATATAACCCCTTCAATTCAATTTTTTTTCTGTAGTTGGATTCTGTTTTCTTAACGATTAGTGATATCTTCGTTGAATGGAGAGCAAATTTTGAGGAATAAAGTACAAAATTCGTCTAAAATTATAGCCTCAAAATTAATTTGTGAATTCAAAGCAGCAGGAACAGTATACGAAGAAACAATTCAATTGAAAGTTGTTTGAGAACTATAAACTACCTCAAAATTTCGATCTAAATCCTCAAAAATGTTAAACCAAGTTCAATTTTGGATATGGATAACAATTGATCAGGAAACAATACTCAAAAAAAAACTGTTGAAAATCTGTTTTTCCGTTAATCAGCTGTCGCCCCCATACGAACGACTACTCTCAGAAGATGAGAAACTTGTGCGGGCTAAGGACTAACGAGGTCTTACCTTTCAAGGTGTGATTCCTAAAACACTTCAAGAGACGATTCGTTTAAAAACAGTCTATGGAATGATTAAGGTACATGGTGGTTTATATCTGAAAGGTATGAACCTTCCCAAATGGTTTATACTCAAACGGAATTTTCAAAAATTCGAATAGTATCCTTAAAATGTTGAGTCCAGTGTATTATTTCATTTTTGGTATATTGTTTCAGTCTCTTCTTTGCAAAAAATGAACTTGGCTAAATATTTTCAAGAACCGAGTATGAATTTTTCGATATATTGTTCAGATATAAACCACAATTTAGACGATTCCCAAATGAAATGTGGGACAATATGGTCGAAATTTCCAAAAACGGTATGCTGAACATGAAAGGTCCTACAGACTAGGAAAAAATGATTCGACGTTTTCAAACCATTCCTTGGCATGCAACCACAAGTTCCCAAATCTAAACAATACAGAAATTTTGCACTATGCAAGGAAGGGTTACAAACTCAATTATTCAGAATCCTTGGAAATTCACAAGCATAAAAATTGCGGGTGCGATTTGTTAAATGATCAAATCGATTTAACTTACTCACCGGTTTTCAAATTAGCATATCCGCATTGTAAATTGTAAATTCAGGTACTCAATCAAGCCAAGTACCTCTATTATTACCTACAGGGTTGCTATATAAGGACTAATGTAATCAACCATTGTTAGTTTAATGTATAAGTTTGAAAATGTCCTTATAGGACGAAACTGCAGTAACGTTAGTTACAAATAAAAATGGTAAAGTGATAAAAAACTTGGAAAGTTTCAATTCTCTTTTCTTCATTGTGATTTCCTACCTCGTAGGAATTTACCCAAATGAATAATTTTTTGTTACATTATTTCATTTTTTGTTACATTATTTCATTGTTTATTCAGAGTGCCTACACTCAAAATGAACTTGGTCGACCATTTTAGTGTTTAATCAGAGGTTTTGAAAATTTTGGTCACATATAAACCATTCCTAATATGACTCCCAAATGAATTATCTCTTGGGTGATGCACATTATATTAAAATGGTTTCTTTTCGAAATTTAACTTTGCCAATTTTTTAAGGATATCCGAATTTTCGAAAATGCAGTTCAAGTATAAACCTCCTCTTAGAGGGTTTTCAAAAAAATCGCTTCTAGGTATATTGTTCCACATATTATTCAAAGTGTATGTATCGAAAATGAACCTGAATGAACATCTTTGAGATATATATTTTTGAAAATTTCGTAAAAAGGTTCAAATAGGGTTGATGTGCGGCTCTCAACTCATTTTATTTTGTAATAAATTTATTTGATTAAATATTATTATTATATAATTTATTCCGGGCGTCACGAGTTTCTCTGATTGTTTATGATGTTTTTTCTTTTCGAGAAATATTATCCCAAGAAACACTTATCTTGGTACAAACAAAGATGTCGTTTCAGAGATTTTCTTCGTCCTCTTTCCAATCTAAATTTTCTATCTTCGAGTTATTTGAGAGTTTTCCGAGGAGCTTTAATAAAATTTTGAATATATGTCATGAATTCCAAACTATGTGACCACCAACGGCAACTTTGTCATTATTACAAATGTCATTCCTAACACGGGTTGGACGATAGCAAGTGAAAATCAAGCGTTCAGCCTGGGGCTTGAAGCATCGACTCACACATCGGCTGATTGAGTGAACAAAGCACTCACGTCGAACCACCCGGCTACCGACCGAGCAACCTAGGAAAGCAGATGACTGTTGAAACAGGTGCCCTGTACATTAATCGGTGTTTTTATGGCAACTTGAAATATTTGGAAATTACATTTGGAGCATGTTCTTTTTCATTCTTTTTCACAAATTTCAGTATATCTGGTAATTGATGGAAGCATGTTTTCTATATTTCTCAGAACACAGGGTGATATACATTTTTGTATACATTTTCTCCTTCCTTTATTAAAATTAGACATATCATGTATGTCTGTCATTTCTAATATACTTACAAAGTTCCTATCTTTTGAGTAAAATTACTCGGAATTATCAAATTTGAGTTGTTAGTATAAATAACAATAACGGTAATTGAAGGGTTCTAAGTCCCTAAGTGACTTTTTCTCGTTTTGAGATACTAAAGATTGAAAGTTTTAATTTTTCCGGGAAATAAAGTTATAGTTGTAAAAGATTTACTTTTTATCCGAGATTAAACGTATAATCAGGTATTATATGGCACATTTAAGACCCAATGTGACATACAATTCTTTTTTAAAAAATAATACAAATTTTCACCCAGGGACTTCTTTTAAAAAAAAGAGAGATTTTTTAACAGACTGTAATACATAACCCAAATCAACATTTCTGTTATACATTATATTAAAATACTAACACATTAAATAAGTAGGTAAGCAAAAAAAATGTAAAAAAAACATTCTACTCGTAATCTTCAGCGGCTGATTCATCTTCCATGAGTTTCTTATTTTTTGGGAAGCTTCCTCTAACACCTTATGAAATTCTCGATTTTCTTCCTTTTCCATATACCGAACAAGAAATTCAATATTGGCTAGTTTTTCATATTTAAGCTTCATGAAATGATTATAGGCATTCCTAGGAATTGAGTTAGCAATAAGTCTGACATCCTACTTTGTAAAGAACAAAAGAATTTGAATACTCCCTTGTCATAGTTTCTCTAAGTTTAGGTTTATCGTTTGTAGAAAACATTACAGATCGACATTTTGAAATTCCTGAAATTGATTGTTTCATTTTAGTTGCATATAACTGTTTACACCACCCTCAACGTTGAAATGGCGCTAATTACACTAATTGAAATGGCGCGCGTTTTAGATAAGCTTTATATAATAGTTAGGATTATTTACCTTTTCAGTCTTAAGTCTTTTTTTTTCTATCAAGGCAAAGCATCGTTCTATTGGCATTATTGAATGCCCCGGAATAGGATAATATATCACGATCTTTTGAAAGAGCCTAGATGGACAAAGAGAATCCAAATATACGTAAAGAAAAATTTGCTTTTATTCTGCGAAAAACAGTTGACAATATAACTTGTTCATCGGTTTTGTATTTTTTCAGATAGAAATTTTAAAGCTGTAATATCTACTTGATATATTTTCATCAAAGTCACTCATTTTCGCAAAAAAACAAGGCGATTACATGAAAACAACAACACAATGAAAATAACGTTTCTGTATATGATATCACTTTGGTTCTTTTTTAAAGTTAGGTACTTTGTTTAACACTTAGGTTCTTCTTGCAGAAAACCTCTCGTCACTTTATGAAATGCGACTTGAGAAATGAGGCACTTCCGAACATTTTAGGCGAAAACTAGGTACAGTAATTAAAAGTACATTCAATTTATATCTAGATGGCGCTACTAGTTTAAACTCGCTAAAATGTTACTTAGGGACTTTTTGCATAGAGCCCTTCAATTGTAAGGTTGTTAATATGTTTCTTCGTGGAATTATACTATACATATAAATATTGATGCCTGAAAATGGATTTCACAAACGGGAGTAGAAAAATAATCAATGTCTCCTTAGTAATTACTCAAAAAACAACGCTCCTTTCTTCAATATTTTTTGTCGGACTGTTTGAACACTTTTCGGTATGGTCCAGTCAATGTTGCTCACAACTTTTTCGTCACTCTCTGCTGATGAGAACATTTTGAAATAAAGAGTAACGGTGAATATGAAAGTTATCCACAACAGGACAGCATGAAAAGTGTTTGAGCAGTTCAAAACAAGGCTCAGATACTTATTGAAGAAAGTGGGGGTCTTTTTTGTGTTTTTACTGAGAATATATTATATTGTTGCACATTCATTTGAATATTATAGTTGATGTTAATATTCCATTCGTCCTCGTCCCCCATAATTTTGTAATTCTCCATTCAACACAAAACTTGTCATATAAGTTTATGATTAAAATATCGTGTAATACCAGAATAAATATGAGAACGAGGCTTTCAAATGTACATGGGCTGATTGCATTCATCGCTTTTTCAGGCAGTACCTAACGATTATGGAGTATGTCCATAATCGTTGGGTAGTACTAACCTTCAAAAGAAAGCTGTTGAAATTTCATGATATTCAACTCATGAGTTTGCGAGTCATTGTGCTAAGAGTGACACTACTTTTGTTATTTTAAAAACAATGGATCAAAAACAATTTCATATTATAATTTTACAATGCTTCTTGATGGAAAAATATACTAGTCAAGCGAAACAATGGCTTGAAAAGTGTTATAAGGACTCCGCTCCATCAATAACAATTATACGTTGGTATGCTGACTTCAAACGTGGTCATAGAGACACTGATGATGCAGAACGCAGTAGATGTCCAAATGAGACAGTAACACCAGGAAACAAATCCATAAAATCGTTATAAATGATCGAAAAGTGAAGTTGTATGAGTTAGCTGACATTGTAAAGATATCAAAAGAACGTGTTGGCTTCATATCTCAAGAGCATTGTTCAAAGTAGGTGCCGTGCGAGCTTTTTTTTTGGTCCCTTGGGAGCTGTCTGACTTGTCCATTTAGTCCAAGTCTCCAGAAAACACTGCAGCATCTTGGGCTTATTGCGTTTATTCTCCCATCTTCCCATGACACCCATTCCACCAGTCTCGTTCCTTGTACTAGTTTGTACAGGTTCCGTGTTGGATGTTCGTCATATTCTTCTAGACGTAATCGTACATATTTTGCCTGCCTCCTGTGATTCAGTGCCCCACATTCGCATAAGATGTGTAGAGCTGTTTCTATCCCTTCGTTGCATAATCTGCACCTGAGCTTACTGTTGACCAAAAATAAGAACCTCTTGATAAATCTGAGCAGTGTTTGGCCATATGTGCCAATGGATGAAACATTGATGCATCACTTCACTCAGGAATTAAAACGATCGTCATCTGAGTGGATAGCGACTGGTGAACCTCGTCCAAAGCGCCGAAAACACAACAATCGGGTGGACAGGTTATGGCCTCGGTATTTTGGGATGTGCGTGGTATAATATTCATCGATTATCTTGAGTGAATATTATCATTCAATATTATTCAGCGTTATTGGAGCGATGTTTGGCAGAAAAGGCGGAATAGGAAGGAAAATACTGCTTCATCAAGGCATTGCACAGTGTCACAAATCGATAAAAACGATGGCAAAATTGCATGAAATGGGTTTCAAATTGCACCCGCATACACCATATTCGCCAGATTTGGCTCCCAGCAACTACTGGCTTTTCGCAGACCTCAAAAAAATTGCTCAATGGTAAGAAATTTCGCTCGATTGAAGGGGTTGTTGTTGCTGAAACTGAGGCCTATTTTGAGGCAAAAGATAACTCGTTCTTTATACAAATGTGGTACCTCGTCCATCTAGTGGACGAGGTACTAACCAACTGCATATCCGAAATTTGCCCGATTCCTCTGAATAAGGAAGAAATACTTTCTTACACAACACAACAAAAAAATATTTTTTGAATGTTTCCTACACTAAATTAGTCAATTTCTACTAATTTTGGGGTGATAAAAACGAAAATAACAATGAAAAATTTTTATTAGCTCTGGTTTTTGAGATACACAGTACTTAATCTTAAAGAGTAGTTATACTATACGTGAAAAGTGAAAGTACATAAAACAATATTGTTATGTTTCTTTTAGAATATTTTAAGTACAAAATTAATAAAAAAACATTATTCTTAGTGTTTTGACAAATAAAAGAAGTTTGTACCACCAAATTTCAATTAAGTCCATCCGATTCATTGTAAGATCGCTGTCGTTTAGCTTGTCTTTTATAAAACACTTCTGGAGCATCCCTACACACAGACCAGCAGTAGTCTGCAAGCATTGCTTCATTCCAACGGCCCTGATATCTCTGTTCCATTAAGGCAATGTCTTGATGGAATCTTTCTCCATGTTCGTCACTCACAGCTCCACAGTTTTGTGGGAAGAAATTAAGATGAGAGTGAAGAAAATGAATTTTTAAGGACATGTTGCATCCAAGTTGGTGGTAAGCTTGAAGAAGCTCTTTAACCAATGCTGTGAAGTTATCATCTCTTTTGTTACCTAAAAACCCATGTACAACCCCCTTAAAGGCTTCCCAGGCTCTTTTTTCATTTCCTGTTAAAATCATGTCAAAAGCAGGATCATTTACGATTTCACGGATTTGAGGCCCAATAAAGATGCCTTCCTTGACTTTAGCATCACTCAACCTGGAAAACTTTGCTCTCAAGTACTTAAAAGCTTGTCCTTCCTGGTCCATGGCCTTCACAAAGTTTTTCATTAGTCTCAACTTAATATGTAATGGGGGAAGGAGAACATCCTTAGGATCTACAAGAGGCTCGTAAAATACATTTTTCTCATTAGGGTTTAGGTCTCGTGTAGGCCAGTTCATTTTTTTATAGTGAGATTTTCTATCCCGACTGTCCCTCAGACACAAAAAACAACAGTACTTGGTGAACCCTAATTGCATTCCTAGGAGTATAGCAATGACTTTCAGATGACCACAGATGTGCCACTTGTGTTGTTCATATTTGATTGATTGGAGAAGTGTTTTCATATTTATATACGTTTCCTTCATGTGAACTGCATGACCTATAGGAATAGAGGGTAGCTGATTTCCATTATGCAGAAGTACAGCTTTTAAGCTTAGTTTTGAAGAGTCTATAAATAGTCTCCATTCAGATGGAGTGTGATCCAAATTCAAGCAGTCCATCAAACCATTAACATCAGAACAAACTACGAGGTTTTCTTTTTTCTCAAAAAAAGGAAGCAAATCTTTTTGACGCTGTCTGTACTGAGATATTTTCACATCATGTTTTAGAAGATTCCACTGTTGTAGTCTTGACCCTAACAGCTCAGCCTTTTCCTTAGACAGGCGAAGATCTCTTATAAGGTCACTCAACTCTGCTTGACTAATTCTGTGCGGATCACTAGACCTATCGCTTACCTCAAAATCAGGGTCATAGGATGTAGAAGGATGGGTTGCTCCTTCTAAACAGTCTTCATCACCTTCCTCTAAAATTTCATAGTTTTGGGGTGGAGAAGGGACTGGCAAATTGTCTGAGTGTGGTACAGGCCGAAGAGCAGATGGGAGATTAGGGTATTTAACCGTTCCTCTTTTCTTCATAGATAAACCTTGCTTAATGGGAGGACTTAAGCAGAAATAACAGTCGTCTGTATGATTGGTAGGCTCACGCCAAACCATAGGTACTGCAAAAGCCATTGCCCGGTTTTTATTTTTCAGCCACTCTCGCAATATGACGGAACAAGAATTACAACATATATGAGGAGCCCATGATTTATCTTGGTCCCCAACTTTCACACCAAAATAATGTTCATAGGCTGTCTTAACGATAGGTGTCATTTTACGTTTCTGAGCCTTAAATGTTATTTCACCACATATATAGCAAAAGCTATCGACAGAATTCACACACTTTCGAGGCATTTCAGATCAGCACTTAAATTAATTTAAAAATCAACTTCACACGATAATTTCAATAGCAACTACGTGCGTACAATTGACAAACTCACATAGGTTATGTTTACTACTTAAGAACAGCTGATGAGAGGGGTGTTATGTAAACAAACATGTGTACCAACTGTTGGTGATGAAATATTTCATTTGTTGAAAACTCAATATACATATATATAATATAATGATACTATATCTTGAAAACAAGAGCTAATATATAATTTTTATGGTCACTTTCGGTTTTAACACGTGGAAATACATTAAAATCATCTAATTTCAACCCCGAAACAAAAACCAGTCAAGCCAGTCTTGAATATACCTCTACACAGTAGGTTGAATGGCCTGACGTTGTTTTCTGATAGGCGTCAGTCCATTATACCTACTGTGTAGGTATATTCGAGACCGGCTTGAACGTTTAAAGTTCATTTCTTTAGATTTGTTTTCTGCCAGTCTACAAGCATAGCCCATTGACTAATAAGAAAGTTTTTCTTCCTTAATCAGAGGAAACGGACAAATTTCGGATATGCAGTTAGTACCTTGTCCACTAGATGGAGTGACATTTTGTTGTTCGTTCCAACTTAGGAAGAGGAATGAAATACTCTGGAAGGATTCCGATTTTCAATTATGGAATATCATTGACATTAGGTCCATTCAACCTACCATGTAGGTATATTCGAGACTGGCTTGAACGTTTTAAGTTCATTTCTTTAGATTTAATAAGAAATGTACCGCATGGTGACCACATAATTTGGCTCAGACTACAAAGTTTGTGTGATATAATTTGAATCATATTTAATTTAATATCTTGATATAATTAACAAGATTATGTCATTACTCACAGCCATTTTATGAATTTCCAACCAGTCATATATTACATGATGGAATTGGCTAATGATACACATTCTAGCCGTCTATGGGTGGAGTTGTAGGTGAATTTCGGAAAAAATCAAATATGATCAAGTTCGAAATATTTAGTCAACTACATAGTCGAAATTTGAGAAAGAGATAATAACACCTTTGAGAATAACTACCAATTATATGAATAACTCGCAAGCCATCTAAGGGGTGGAGTTGCAGATGAATTTTCAAAAAAATTAATTTGACCGACTTAGAAATAATTACGAATAATTATCCAACTACATCATTTCAAAGAGAGAGATAATAACATCACTGAGAATAACTACTAATTACAAGAATTACTCGGAAGCCGTCGAATGGCTGGAGTGCCAGAGGAATTTTCAAAAAAATTGCAGTTGAAATAATTATCCAACTACATAATTTCAGAAAGAGATAGTAACAAAACTGAGAATTACTCGCAAGTTGAGGGGCGGAGTTGCAGACAAATTAATTTTATTAATTATGCAATACTTACCCAGCTTCTCAGTATACGGAGAATTCAGTGACACAATGTAATTCTTTTGGTGAAATCGGACTCGTAATTTAAACTTCACTATCGCACGCAAAATTTGTAGGTATCTGGAAAACCATAGTGAATATTATATTTTTGAAAGTGTGGATCTGGAAATGTAAAGTTATGTCAACCATGTGAAAAATCTGAAGTTTCAAATAGGATACGCTTTTTTTAAAGCTTTCAAGTTATTCAGTCTAATGTTTTTCTCGATATATTGTTATTAAATCCACCTGTGATTATGAAATTGGTTAGACATTTCAGAGTTGGTGATATTTCATTGTCTAAAAAAAATTCATCTGCAACTTTACCTCTTGGGCGGATTGTAAGTTATTCATATCGTATCAATTCATCCATTAATCATTCATATTAATTAGTGTGGGTCACAAGTACCTTTTTTGGAACTTCTGATCCAGGGCTCATTTGATTCGGAATGACCTATAGCAACTTAGCAACTTTTTGAAAATTTTCAAGGGGGGCTAAAAAAATTGCAAAAGTTATAAACAATTTATTTAAAAAGGGGGTTTAGTTTTTTGCAAATATCTCGGAAAATATTAAATATATCTGAAATTTGAAAAAGATCCTTAAAGAGAAAGAAATTTCTTAAAAAAAGTCTTACCTCCCGGAACTCTATCACCAATATTTATAATTTTGATTCAAAGGTGAAAATAGCGCTAAAAGCGGGAGATGCGCGTCCCGCACGCGTTGACTGATACAGACCTTTGAACAATAAAAAGAAAAAAGAAAAATATAAAAAAAATTGTAAAAAATAGCGAAAAAATGTTTTACACAAAAAGTGACACATGGTTGTTTTTTGGTAGTATTTAAAAAAATCTATCGTTAAGTTTAATGTGTTTAAAACAAATTGTTCTTTATAAATATAAATTAAAAAGTTTTTTTTCCGAATATCAAAAAGAAATAGAAATTATGATTTTAAACATTCATATTTAGTAGCGAATGAAAAGTGTTGCTCAACAAATGCGTTTTTACGCAATAAAATTTTTTCAAGAAACGATTTCATTTTTAAAAATCATAATATTCAACACTGATAAAAATCTCCCCAAAAAACATCTTTTGAACAATACATTTGTTTATAACAATTTTTTAAACAAACAGAGCTAAAAATTATGAAAAATAATTTTTATGTAACATCAAATAATAAGAATACGAATAGATTCAAATATTAAAAAAAAATGCATTGCTTCAATTGAATTTTGTACTTTTTAACGTCTTTGATTATTAATAACAAAATGGAAAATCAAAATTGTTTAATTTTTCCAACAAGAATCTTTTTGAAGGCTTTCAAGAAAACCTCCAAGAAGTGAAGAAAAAAAATGGTTTTTAGTTCTTGTACAAATTCGTTGATTAACTGAAGTATACCTAATAAAATAATCACGGGATTTTTTTCCATGGATTTTCGTTTATTCAAGTGTCTAGAAGGTATGTGAATTTTTCAAAGGTCCGTGGTCGCCGCGTGCGGGACGCGCATCGCTCTCTTTTAGCGCTATTTTCGCCTCTAAATTAAAATTATAAATATTGATGATAGAGTTCCGGAAGGTGGAACTTTTTTTAAAAAATTTCCTTCTCTCTAAGAACCTTTTTTCAAATTTTGGATATCTTCAATATTTTCCGAGATTTGCAAAAAACCAAAACCCCCTTTTTTACTAAATTGTTTAAAACTTTTTCAATTTTTTCGAGCCCCTTTTGAAATTTTTCAGAAATTTGCTAGAGGTCATTCCGAGTCGAATGAGCCCTTGGACAGAAGTTCCAAAAAAAGGATCTTGTGACACAGACTAAATGGAGAATGTTCTAAGTAGTGTTATTGTCTCTGAAAATATGAAGTTGGCTGTGCATTTCGGATTTGGTGAAACTTAATTATTTCGGATGTTCATGCAAAACTCTTTCCAAATTAGCTGTGGCTAATATAATTTGGTATGCGTGAACTGTTGAAAAAAAAAATCGTTTTTTATGTTAATATATTTGTCTCAAATATATGTTCACAGTTTCAGATATTTAGCATGTTTAGTTTGTTGGTGAGAGGCATACAAGTTAGAAGTGCTTCTCGTGTTTGGCTATTTTCTGCTGTCAGAAAATACAGATCAAAGAGTTTGTATCAAATTTTTTGTAAAAAATTGAATGAGGTGCTCAAAAACACTTGAAATGTTGACAGTGACATACGGTGAATGTACTCTGAGTAAGAAAAATGTTTACAAGTGGTATAAGCTCTCCACAGAAGGTCGAGATGTGAATGACAATGCTCGCTCTAGATGCCCCAGCACATCAATAACCGATGAAAATGTTGAGAAAGTGAAAAAAATTTGGGCATGAAGCTGATGGCAGCGAAGTTCGTTCGAAAATTGCTGAATTTTGACCAAGAAAGCCGTCCAATGAGCATCGCTCAAGAATTGTTAAATAATGTCAACGGGCGATCCAGATTTGCTTTAAAGGGCCATATCTGGTGACGAATCATCATGGGTATATGATTGAAACATCGAAACCATAGAACCAATGGAAAAGCCCAGAAATGCCAAGTCCAAAAAAGCACGCCAAGTTCTGTGAAATCTCAAGGTTTTGCTCACTGTTTTCTGCGATTTCCGTGGCGTAGTGCATCAGGAGTTCGATCAATGAGGAGTATGCTCATGGCTTTTGCATCACGATAATACACCCGCTCACTCGTCATTGCTTGTAATTTTTGTTGCCAAAAAACAACACCGTAATCATGTCTCGTCCACCGTATCCACCTGATTTGGTCTCCTGCAATTTTTTTTCTGTGTACAAGATTCCCATGAAAGGACGACGTTTTGCAACTGGTGGCTTAATGCGCCTCAATGGAAGCAAAAGTCATCAACATACAGAGAGAGATAAAACCGAATCGCTGAGAGAGTTCAAGGAGATACCAGAAAGTGCATACCAGAACTAATTCGAGGATTGGACTGAGAGGGACTACTTTGGAGAGGATAAGATACAAATTGATAAATAAATAATTTTGTGAGAAAAATGAAATTTCACCTTATTTTTTTTTATCAGGCAGCGTTTGAATTCGACTAATTGTTCTCGTTTTTCTCAGCAAGCATATCAGATTGGGATACAAGTTTTGTAATTTTGAAATAACAAAAATTAATTTCTTCACCTTCTTTATAATATAATAGAAAAAATACTCACTATATATGGAATTGTCAGAGAGAACGGTTGACGGTGAATCGGTAACTGAATATAATGATATCGCAGAAGGTTGGAAACAATGTTTTTGCGGTCCCAAACGATTAGAATGACATGACATAAGAATTCACAGGGGTCTCAGATGATTGAAAGAGACAATAATTATTTTAATTGTCGGTCTCCTGTATGTTTACTTTTCATCATTTCGAAGAACCATACAGTCGACGAAGCTGTACTAATTCAACAACCCTTGGAGAACATAGGCTTTCACATCCATAGTCACGATTAGAGAGAGCGAAGTCCGAGCTGGAGGACCGTGAACGCATGGAACTTGTTTCGTCTCTTCTGCGGCAGACATCATCAATAGTATGTGCGTTGAGTGCGAGGACAAAGACTATGTCTCGAAGTCTTAGCAACGACTGAACTGCTGAGACTTCCAGATATTACCTTCGTCCTCGCAGTTAACTCACATTCCACTGATAATGTATGCAGCAGTGGCAGACGAAACGTTTGGTAATACAAGTTCCATTTTTAACCACGGCCCATCAGCCCGGATTTTGTTCTCTCTAATTTATGTCATTCTGTAATAACAGTTTATTAAAAATTAAATTTATTCAAACATTGTCCTTCAACATTTCTTCATATTGATTTTTTTATAGTAAATACCATAACCGTAGTCAGGGCCGTCGTCATGGTGGGGAAGGGAGGGAGCCTTCCCCCTGCTTTTTCGACTTTCGACGAGGTAATAAGAAAAGGGAAAGAACCAGGAGAAGGTTGGGATTTCTCAACATGCATAACTTGGAGATCCCAAACTTTGAAATTCTGAGTTGTTTGAAAACTTCAAAAAAGTTTAGTTTCTCCCAAGTAAGAGAACAGTTCAGAAATTTTTAAGTGACGATTTTACGAAATTCACAACTTTTCGCTGTTTTTTCGACTTGGAAAAGTTGGGAAATTTCGGGTCGTGAAGATAGAAAAAATAATAGTAGAAAACAATAAGCACAATATTATTTAAGTGTTGTTTCCTTTCATTTGTATTGAATATTCCTATACATGGTAGATATGGTGGAAGACCAAGGTGCTTGGTCCAAAATAGAATAATTTCCATTATTATTTTTATAATTAACAAAATTTATTTTTGTTTGTGCATACCCTAACGGGCATAAGCATTCAGCCAATCTTTGGATAGCTAAGTAAAAAAATTAATATATTATAGTAGTAACTAATCCCTCGGCTTTCATTTTTTTCGAAAGTTGGGAAATTTTGCTGGTGGGGTTGGGAAAATTTGGATTCCCTTCCCCCTGGTTTTTCTTTTCGCTACGGCCCTGACCGTAGTGTAAAGTAAACATTCTTGATGTACAGAACAATGTCCCTTTCCTTTGGAGTAAAAAATAGATAGATTGTTTGATTGGTATATAGATAGATAGATGGATATGTTTTTATTTCGCCACCTTTTAGAATTTGTTTTTAGCAGGTTAGACCACCAGGTATAATGTGACTATAACTGAAGAGTATTTGAACACATGTGGGGTTCGCCGAAAAAAGTGCAAGTTTTCGAGAAAAACGCGTTTAAAGTTACGCAGTGCATTACTACGCCTTTAGCGGGGTGTTAGATCTTGATACCATTGGCCTAGGTATCTGTGACGTCATTTCTTCAATCTGCAATGTTTATTCTCGTTGTAGTGTGGCGGTAGCTTCAGTTATTGAGTCTGTGATGCAGCTGATTAAAGAAACAATTTCTAAAGTAATCTTTTCGTTTCTGGGTTTTTTATCTCCACAAATGTTTTTTTTTTTAGTTTCATAATTTTCGTGAGAATTCCATTGTAAATTAATAATTTTCATAAATTCTATTTCATTTTGAAAAGAACCAAGAGGTTTTCGATAAAACGTTCGAAGCGGCTAAAACGGGATATACAATGCGGTATGTAATGAAGATGAATCTTCTAAAAGTTCTGCTTTGAATATTACATTAGAAAATTGTGAAACAGAGTATGCTGAGTTTCAGGGGAATTTGAATGATACACAACTGAATAGTTCTCGCATCAGCATCTGTTCACGTGAAATATCATGAAGATGAAACTCATTTCTTGACACATTACACCGTTTTTACGGTGAACACCTCACATAAAAATATAGAATGCAAAAATTAAGCAGAATTAAAAATTGAAAAGAGTAGTTCTGAAGATTGCCCTACCGAATAGAAACAATTTCCAAGTAGATAGTTTTTGGTATTCAATTAAATTTTCAACAGATCCAGCGACTTTGTCTACAGATAATTTATTGAAGATGTGCAAGTTCAAATAATTTTTCTTTGGTTTTAATAATATGCTCGTGCCCTTATCTTGCGCAGTTTAAAATTGCAGATCTGGTGAGGTACTTATAGACTTTCTATTTTCGTGTATTTCCAGTAATGTATGAAAATATAGAGACATAACGCAAAAATTTTAGAATACTGGACTGGACATGAGTGATTGTGGATGTGGATAACTTCACACCCGTCAAAGTGAGGGTTTATTTGATTCTCCACTGCAAGTCGAGGCTTTTTGTGGCTAGTGTCCTTGAGAGATATAAAGTGTCTCAGGGCGGCGCAAGTATAATGGTATCCTTTCTAGTTTACTACTGTATTCGATGCTACAAAAATACAACTTGTAATGCTTGCACTCATACTTCAGTAACATTTTAAGCTCATTCAAGGAACACTTCATTGTGAGATTCTCACTGATCAGCTTACAAAACTGCAATCTGTCTTATACAGTAGCTTCCTCAGACGTTCATAACGGTATGAGCACGCCTATGGAAGCTATTTTATATCGAAACACGTCTTGCGGTTTTGTAAGCTGTTCAGTGAGAATCTTACAATAAAATGTTACTTGAATACGTTATGGATTTTCATCAAGTTCCTGTCAATTCCATCACATATCATGTCAAGCTCTGATAGATTTACTTTTCTGGTCTCGCTCTCGCAGATTTCAGAAATCACCTTCACAATAGACAAATATAATGCTCATTTCCTATGTAAATACAGACGTACTTACTACTTGGCTTCTATAGGAAATGAATCAATACTTGAAAAAGTATCAAAAAGCAATAATGATTTTGTTATTCAGTGCTAGATCAATCAATAAAATAAATGAACTTGAGGAATTTTAAAAAGCGCAAATTTACAAGAGATGTTCAAACTTTCATTTTGAGCTACGCACAAATCAGGTCTATCTTTAATTTCCTATCGAATTACAATGATATATATCCTTGTAATAGATCGAAAATCTCGATTGTTTTTTTCAATGTCGTTAGTTTCTCACGGTAAAACTATTTTATTAAATATCTATAGATAACAGAAATCTAAGAAAATGAGGTCTGGAGACATTCAGTCTCTATAGAAATGTATATGTATTGAGGATTACTTCCGACAAAAACCGACGATTATGAAAGAGAAATGGTGAAATATTTTTAAGAGTTATTGAAGTATAGTGTTGTATTTTACATTATTAAAAAAAATGTATTGAATATGATCATTTTTTCATACGATAACGTAACATTGGTGACAGTAGTGGGACGTAACTATAATAATAATAATTGAATAACTCATATTTCAGTCTCACGGGTAAATGTTCTCTAATTCAGAAAAAAATATTCGATTGCAAACATCTCAGAATTTTATGTCTAGGTTTTTCGAGCCATATGTAAATAAATACTACGTTTTAAGAGAACACCTTTCATCTGTTTAACATTATAGATGAATGAATGGGAATCAGGAAAAGCATGCAATAACCTTTACTTTCAAGTGGTATGAATAAAGCCGATTTAAAAATCGAGCGTGTTTTGCCCATCCAAAAGTTGAGCATTTGTTTTCCTAAAATATTTTATTTTTCATGCGATATCTATCTATAAATAACATAAAAATAGAAGGTTTTCTCTGAGGAGTAATTTTGTAATCGTGGGAGTGTCGAACTTAAAATAGCTATGACCTTTCGGCGAAATATTATGATTTCTTGAAATTCTTTTTTGCTGTGATAATCATTATGAGTTTTGTTTTCAGTTATTATTAGTTACTTGTCATATCTAGTATCGTAATGACAAAAGTTATTCACTATCTCGGTTCGATGTATTTTGATCAAGCAGGGAAAGCGATTCACTTCTAGCGGGAATGACTAATATGGAATAATATCTTCAAATATATATAAATTACGTGTCACGTTATTTGTCCGCGATGGACTCCTAAACTACGTAACCGATTTCAATCAAATTTGCACATCGTGTGCAGTTTGATCCAACTTGAAAGTTAGGATAGCTTACATCTTATTTTATAGTCGCAATATTATTCTATTGCAAATTATTTGTCTATTATTTTACATTCACAATTATCTGTTAACTCCAAACGATTTTGACAGATGGCGATATCTGTTGACTGGATTCAGTAAGTAATCAATAGATGTCGCTGCTATGTTAAACCTACAAACGTGTCATACAAGCTACAATGTTGACGAAATTAACTTCCAGATACAACAGTTGTTACCAGGCGACCTGATGTCTCTTAAATCAATCGACTCTGTTGTTGATGAAAATGAAAGTGCAAATTTTCCAATTGAATTTTTAAATTCACTAGATATACCTGGAATGCCACCACATAATCTTCGATTAAAGATTGATTCCCCTATTATTCTCCTACGTACGCGGTACGCGTTTGGTCATCGGAAAGATCAACGGAAATATTCTTGAAGCAACCATTTCAACTAAGAAGTTTGAAGGAAAAGTGATCCTGTTGCCTCGTATTCCAATGATACCGTCAGATTTTACCATACGCTTCGGAAGGCTACAGTTTCCAATTCGTTTAGCTTTTGCCATGTCTCTAAATAAGTCTCCAAGGCCAAACAATGTCCATTTGCGGTTTATATTTGAAAAATCCATATTTTTCTCATGAGCAACTATATGTTGCATGTTCACGTGTAGGGTAACCGTCGAATCTGTGTTAGCTATAGACAGGTTAACCAAAATTATTGTGCACCGATTAATGCTAATTTTCAATTGAAATTAAAAGTATTTATAATTCAAAATAATAAATATTATTGTTGAAGATTTAAGACTGCCCTACCTACCTCATTCATAAGTTAAGGTGTCACATGTTATTTACTAACAACTTTGTAACTCATTTGTTACAAAATTGAGTAAAAATGATAATACATTTCAGAATCAATTCTTTTGTATTGAGTTTTGCTTAATATATATCAACTGTACGAAAATTTTAATCTTTCCCTTCAAATCCCAATCCAGTGGATTTTTATACCAGCTTTAACGTTTCCGTCTTCGTTCGTAAATAATAATTGTAGTGGGTTACGGTAGTAGAAAATCTCTCATGGAGGTCGCCATATTTTTTTACAAATGGCATCTATATAAAAAAGCATGGTGGTCCCCGTGACTGATGTTCTCCTACCGTTCCTCAAATAGTTTACTACAATGTAATATAACAAAAACCTTAGCCACAGCAACGCGTGGCCGGGTCTGCTAGTTAGTATTATATAAACAAATCACACCTGTCGAATGGTTGGAACTGTTTTGGTTTTGTGTTACTACTAAATCTATTTGAAGGTTAAGGCCGCATTTCTACTCTGTGTTTTCTTTTGGCTGATGGTATTTACGTATTTCAAAATGAATATAATCGATAGTTCTGAATATTTTTTGAGTCAATTTTATCAAAAGTAATTTTTATTTAATACGGGATAAAAATAAGTGTCTAATTTTTACTACGCTTTTTATTTGTTAAGACCGGTTTATTAAACCATTTTCATGTGAACTTGAAAGATTCTGAAAGAGGAGGCCATAGTATGTCCTTCCTTTATTATTTATAACTTTAATTTAACGCGGAAAATAAGCATCCACATGCTTGTTGAGGCATGACATATCCCCTCATGATTTTTTTTATAGCATTGAATATCCATTTAAAAATTTAGTTAGATTACGGTGTTGTCTGAACACTCCATAGAATGGTCCTGTTGTAGAAAACTTTCGATTGTGATTTTTCAAAAAGTTATACAATTAATTGTTTACTAACAATTTTTCCCGACTTTCATTTTTCACAAATAAGTAGGGACACAAAAGTTTGCATAATAGGCTTATAAAAATGTTTGCTTCTTAGGGACCTATACTCAGGAATATCAAGTCATAAAAGTTTGTGAAAATAAATGTTTCCCATTACTTTAATTTTTTCTATTTGGAAATTATTCAAATGATGTAAAAAAATTTATTTCAATATAATTACTGTTTTCGTAACTAATACTGCTAGTTATTGACGCTAGGTACAATTATTCACCTTGTTTGGTACTAAATCTATCTATACTTATAAATGCGAAAGTCACTCACTTAATACTCATTCGAATGAATACTCATGCTAATGACCCTCGTGGTCGATGCAAAAAAAAAAAAAAAAAAAAAAAAAAACTCATTCATTTATCTCTGTTTCTCCGTACTGGTCAGTCCTAGGAAGCTAAAATTTGGTATATAGGTGCTTCTTGAGTCTTAGATGCGCACTAAGAGAGGATTTTCAAGTAATACAACTGGGGAGCTGATCGTGGAGGTAAAGGGGTAGCGTTTACATATGAAAATTATCTTTTCATCACTGTTTTTTCCGTACCGCTATATTTTCAGAGGCTGAATGTATGTAGGTTCGTTATATGTTGTAGATCTGTTTAAAAAAAATCTGTATTTCCGTTAATCAGCTGTCGCCCCCATACGAACGACAACTCTCAGAAGTTGAGAAACTTGTGCGAGCTAAGGACTATCGAGATCTTACCTTTCAACGTGTGATTCCTAACAAGGTGCAATAAGAAAGGATTTTCGAATATTCCAACTGATGCACCCCCTGTGTATAAAAGAGGAGTTTTAACATATGAAAATTACCTTTTCATCCCTTTTTCTCTGTTCCGCTTTATTTTCGGAGGGTCAAAATTTGTGTGAAGGTTTGTTTTATGTTTAAGATGTGCAATAAGAAAGGATTTTCGAATATTCCAACTGGGAATAAAAGGGTGCGTTTACCTTGGAAATTACCTTTTCATCACTGTTTCTTAATACCGTTATATTTTCAGAGGCTGAATGTTTGTATGTAGGTTCGTTATATGTTGTAAATGTGCAATAGGAAAGGATTTTCGAATATTCCAAACGCGCCCCTTTTATCTCCACTGGGGATAAAAAGGGAGCGTTTACAAGTTTAAATTACCTTTTCATCACTGTTTTTCCATACTGCTATATTTTTGGAGGCTCAAATCCCGTATTAGGTTCGTTTTATGTTATAGATGAGCAATTAGAAAGGATTTTTTAATATTCCAACTGGGGCGATAACCGCAGGGAAAAAAGGCGCGTCCAAAAACAAAATTATCACTTTTTTTGGGAAAGAAAGTTTTTGGCTTTCTACTACTCCATCTGATACAAAAAAAAGGGATGAGAGAATCTTCCAAAGAAAGGAAGAAGTAATCAATTTGAAACTCTAGACATGATCATGTATCATGCAAAGAAGTAACTTTCAGACACAAACTGAAAGAAATTCCTCCTGAAACAGCTACTGTCATATAAACATTGAATTACACGAAAGAAAATAATTCTTTCGAAACAAATACTTCTATATGAACACTGAATTATACAGAAGATACTTTTCTCTACTCAGTTTGTATATCAAACATTTGTTGTGGAATAAGAATCAGATATCATTCACATGAGTTCTACTTTGAATGAATGGTAATAAATTGTACTCACATAGAAGAAAAGTATCTTCGGTATAATTCAGTGTTCATATAGAAGTATTTGTTTCGAAAGAATTATTTTCTTTCGTGTAATTCAATGTTTATATGAAAGTAGCTGTTTCAGGAGGACTTTCTTTCAGTTTGTGTCTGAAAGTTACTTCTTTGCATGATCTACACATTCATGTATAGAGTTTCAAATTGATTACTTCCTTCCTTTCTTTGGAAGATTCTCTCATCCCTTTTTTTGTGTATCAGATGGAGTAGTAGAAAGCCAAAAACTTTCTTTCCCAAAAAAATTAATAACTCCTAAAAATATAACCCCTTCAATTCAAAAAATTATCACTGTTTCTCCATGCCCTCGAATTGCCGGTGAGTGAATTAATATTCAGTATCGGCATTGCACCCGTGCGGAGCCGGGTGGTTCTCATTGCACATCTTCTATATAAAACGAACCTACATACATAATGTCAGCCTCCGAAACTAAAACGGTATGAAGAAACAGTGAACAGAAGGGGCGCCTCAATTTTTTGAGAAACAAGCTGGTATAACTTGTAAACTATCAAGAGATACCTAACGTTATGGGTCTTTCTTTTTATAAAATGTCAAATACTCTTTTAAATAAGTTGAAATTTGAATTCCTAGCCATTGTTGATCAGCTGTCATAGCAATTTGTTTATAAAAATTGAAGATTCTTTACCGTTTTCGTATTTTTATGACGCCCCTTTCATACCCAGCGGGCGCATCTGTTGGAATATTCGAAAATCCTTTCTTATTGCACAATAAACGAACCTACATACAAAATTTCAGCCTTCTAAAATAAAGCAGTACGGAGAAACATTGATGACAAGGTAACTTTCATCTGGGGCACCCCAGGGGGTGCCCCAGGTCGAATATTCAAAAATCCTTTCTCATTTCACATCCAGAACATAAAAAATACAAAATTTTAGCCTACGAAAATATAGCGGTACAGAGAAACAGTTATGAAAAGGTAATTTTCATATGTAAACGCCCCCCTTTTATCCCCACGAGGGGAGCCCCAGTTGGAATATTTGAAAATCCTTTCTTAGTGCGCATCTAAGACCTAAGAAACACCTAATACCAAATTTTAGCTTCCTGGGACTTACCAGTACGAACAGAGATGGAATGAGTTTCAAGTATAAAATATCATTTAAAAATAAGGCAGGTGTTAGATAATTTTTAATTAAAATCCCTGTATAAGTCAAACAGCGATATTAGAAAGGGAAGATTCGGTAAACAACTTCATTATTGTCAAGTTTGAACATTTAGATATCGCATTAAACTGGATGTAGTTTCGAATACAATTTTCATTGAAATTAAATTTATCGTTTTTTTTTGGCAAATTCTAACAGAAATATGAAACTCGTATATATTCAGGAGCTGCTGATCTCATTTCCAAAAATGAACCAATAGTAGATATCACAAGATCTCCCTTCCCTTTAAAAAAAATTGAATTTGATACTAGCAACATCTCTGCTACGAGTGATGCCATGCCATTTTTCTTATCAAAAAGTTCTCTAATGAAACTTTTTCACGTAAACTTTGTACGACCTTAACATGCTGTCAGGTTCAAAAGCATCCATATTGCCAGCACTTTTCTGTATAAATTCATTAATGATTATTATATCTGAAACAGTCATTCTGGTGTTATAAATATTACCATCATTAAATTGATTATGTATTTGCATGTGTAATTGTCTTTAGAATAAAAAACCCACCGTCATGGATCTCGTAAATGTAGTCACAATGGTAGACGACTTAACGCTCAATAAAAACTCTAATTCAATTGTCCATATGACGCACTCGCCATGAATAATGCGTGGTATGGTTATCACCACAAACAATTACAAAGGAAAATTGAAGGGAAAATGAGTAATTCGTAAAGGTATCTACATATACAGGGTGTAACATAAGTACGTTAAAATATTAAAGTAACGTATTCCTGAAATAATTTTAAGAAAAAAATACTTTGGAATACCTAATTCCCACACCTTTTCCAAGTAAAAACGGTATGCTTCCTCAACAACGCTGGAGGTGATCGTTTTCGAGATAGTGTGGCAAATTAATGAACTAACTGTCTCAAACAAATTTATTTCCAACAATATTTCAATAATCACAAACTAATTCATTTATTACAACACTTAGCAACTAACGCTTAATTCATTTCCACTATTTGAATTTTTTGTTTAGCCGCTCGATTCGCTTTCTGAACTGCCCTCTTGGGTCGGGAAGACGGTCCTATATCGGTAAACGTCCTCACGAGAATTCTGTACTCGGTTCGGTACTAGAATTTTACCAGCGTTTCCCGATGCATTCTTTTGAGGTGAGGTCATTTGTTTTTTCGATACAGTCAGGCTGGCGTATCGATCAGGGCGGCTTCAGATTCGTTTCATTGCCCCCTTCTTGAAGACGTTCGTTTCGCCCCGAAATGTTATTCTTGGCGTGTGTCGATACCTGCAGGACTCTCCATATGTGCACTGTGAAGTTCGATGGAGGTAACACCACACAGTCTTCATGCTCGGTCTTGGAAGATGATTACCGCACTCCAAAATCTTCATGCCGCTGGATCTGAATATCATTTCCAACATGCTTCTCACAATTCTCTAATCCAGTCTGTCGAGCCCAGAGGCTCTGTCGACTTCCAGACATCTTCATAGGACGGTTTGTCCCAAGAATGCTTTTTGGACACCAAGTAGAAACGTTTTCTCTGGCCCTTCTTCAACTGTAGCACTCCTCCGACTTCTGGATTCTGTTCTTATAATGTTTGGAGCTGACCGAATTTCTTGTTGAATACCACAGCGATACCTCTGGACATTTGGAGATCCTCTGCCACGCAGTGAGCTAGTGTGTAATCAATTGGAACCTTGAAAAGGACTCGTGGCTCTTCTTGAGTTACCCCATATACGGCCTTTTGTCTGTTCGAGTATAAAGACATGAACTTCTGGAACGTTATTTCATCCTCTGGTGGTCTGAGGGCACGAATTTGGCCGTCATTTCCAGCATAAGGATCCAATCTTATCAAAATGGACAACCCTAAGCTTTCCTCGAGGTGGCTTATGGATTTGGTAGACGAGGTCATTTATTTTTTTCGCGATTTTGTACGAACCTTGAACTTCGATGATAAACCACGGCGTCGCTTAGGATGTTCAGACGAACTCGTTCATGGATGTCGTCCATTCTCTGCCGAAGCTTGCTGGTATAGTCTTCCCCCGCAGTATTTTGTTCTGGCGGCGTCCCAAATTTCAGATCACTGAGCCGCGACTCTCGGCCCATTATAATAATGGTAGAGGTTTGGCCGGTTGACTCGTGCACTGCCGAACGATAGGCCAAGAGGAAGGTGGAGGTACTGGTTCCAGTCTCTTTGGTGGTCAGAGACTAGCTTGGACAAGTGGCAGTTTATGGTCTTATTCATTCGTTCCACCATTCCATCGGACTGTGGATGTAAGGCTGTAGTTCTGGTCTTTCGAATTTCCAACAGTTTACATATTTCTTGGAACAGTTTGGACTCAAAATTTCTGCCCTGGTCCGAATGCAGCTCCGAAGGGACACCGAATCGACATATCCATTCCTTTACTAGGACGTCAGCGACGATAAAGGCTTCCTGGTTGGGCAGGGCATAGGCTTCTGCCCACTTTTGAAGTAGTCCATGGGTACTAGGATGTATTTGTTCCCATGGTCGGACTCTGGAAACGGGCCGGCGATGTCGATGGCGATTCTCTCAAAAGGACTACCCACGTTATACTGGCGCATTGGAGCTTTCGGTCGTATCCGAGGTCCATTACTGGCAACACATACAGCACAATACCAATTTATTTAGATTACTTATTTCCTTCAAACCGATAAAATGATGAAAGAAATAAAAGCTTGGCCACCGGAACAGTGTTTTTCAACGATATAACGCTTTTTACCAAAAGAGCGCTGAAAATTTCATGAAATTAATATATGGGTGTCATAATTTTTTAATTATTCGTGAATCTAATAGCTTTGTTATGCGTCTTTCTCACTATCACTGTCCTAATCAAATTGAATCAATGAAATGAAATATTGAAATATGAGTGACTGAATATTAGAAATTTGCATAAATGCTTCTACAAAAATCCACAGCTTTAATTTGATATTATGATTATGACAGTGACTGGACCTTAACTCTACTGAGACAACTCAAATGAATATGTAAATCAAATAAAACTCACCAATACAATGAACAGATGTAAAGCGATAATGAGACATTTTCAATTCGAATCCAAACTATTTTCTGAACAGTAGCAATTTCATTGAAATCAAAAGAATTCGGGAAACACGGACTCATAAGGCACGATATATTTTAACAATGAATTCCTATTGTTGAAAAATACGAGTTTAGTCATTCACGTAGTCTTTTCATATTTTCGAATATTGTGTATAAAATAATAAACTTTCAATCAAATTTTTTTGTTGACATTTCTCGTTATTCAGGTAATAAAATCTTAAATCAATGCTTTTAGCTGAGAAAATCCCAGGAAGTAATCTTTATGAATAGCACTCGTCCTAAACATTTTCTCAGATTATATCTCATTTTCTCAAACTGTGACATTTTTGAAAAGGTTTGGATATTTTGGTTACTCCATGGTTCTTAGAAGGCCTGCAGAGGGAGAGAGCATCTTTGAAGGTAGATTCAGAGTCATACATCCTTTCGGAATGGATACACACACCTCAGGATGAGGCGCCATTTAGAAGGACTCTTATCCCCCTCTCCCCCAAGGTGACATCTCACCCGTCAGAATTATTTTAACGCTCCCACATCAGGGAGCGTATAAACATGTACAGGAAACAAAATTGTTGGGATGTTGTCTGTAATGGATTCCAAAAATTTGGAGTAAATGAGCAAGTCAGAAAGATAATAAAAGAAATTCAGCAAATATCTTACATTTTTTGTTTTCCTTTGAATTTATGTTGAAGCGTTTCCGAAAATCAGAAAATTGCAATAATGAATATCATCTACTAGGTCCTGAATTTCATTAGTCCGGACTTCCATTTTGTAATATATATTTGAAATTTTTTGAAATCCCTAAAAAAAGCCAATACAAATTAAAAATTGAAAAGAATAGCTGAAAGTAACAATTATGTTCATCACCGTGTTAGGAATCACACGTTAAAAGGTAAGACCTCGTTAATCCTTAGCTCGCACAAGTTTCGACTTCTGAGGGTTGTCGTTCGTAGGGGTGCGACAGCTGGTTAACGGAAAAACAGATTTTAAACAGATTTTTTAAACAGAACCTCCTTCAGATCCGGAAACACTATCCGTAGCAACCTCACGAAAACCAGGCCACCTTACGCGGACTGTGACTTCAAGAATCGCATTTACCGGATACCCTGTGGGTGCGAAAAATCCTATATCGGTGAAACTGAGAGGTCATTGAACGTTCGCATTGCCGAGTACAAGAAACACACACAGCGAGGGGAAACCAGCAGATTAAGAATAGCAGAGCATGTTTGGACCCATCAATATAAAATCGAGTGGTCCCAAGCTGAGATCATACACAGGGAGGAACACTGGTTTAGGAGGAAATTCAAAGAAGCCGCATGCATGTTGTCCAACAATGTATTCAGCCAAGCTAGCGTAGAGATAGGCAACATATGGAAACCCATAATCAATCGAAAAATGGCCAACTCCTGCCTAACGGTCATCTCCCAGTATACCGGTGAAGTGGAAAGAGGAAAGAGGAGATAAGTGAAAGTACTCGAATGACCCATAAATAGTCATCTCTCGGAGTAATTAGTCCAGTCATCACTCGAAGACGATTATGGATACTAACAATCGAAACGTCATGAAGTAACTTGGTTTGGAATCTCTTAATTTTTAATTTTTTGTTCAATTGTTCTATTTATTCGTGTTTTATTCCATTGTAATTTCATTTCAGGGATTTTTTATTTAATATAATTGTTACTTTCAGCTATTCTTTTTAATTTGTATTGGTTCTTTTAGGGATTTCAAATCATTTTATACAGTGAATTTCTTTAATGTTCCCCCCTTTTACTTTTTGAACGGGTCAACTCAAAAAATTGAAATTTGGTATAATGAAATTACTGCATAAATACTTTATTTTGAAGTGACATTGACTGATGAAACTTTCAAGATGGCGACTGGACGCCATCTGGGGAAAAAATAAATGGAAAGGGGGGGTCTTGTGACACATCATTTTGAAGCTCCTGAAGAATAATTCACAACCCTAGAATATGAATTCAATATCTTCACCTACTACAAAATGGCGGAGCATTTAATAATCTCCTGAAAAACACATTAATATCGATATTTCTAGAAATATTCCTTTTTATCTGCCATATGGCAATTCCAACAACCCAATAAGTTTTGTTAAGTTATTTTTTATTCATAAAAACGACAAAAAATGTCAGTACGACAGAAAAAATCAACGTTTGGCCAGGAAAATTGGGAAACCATATTGTAGGACCTGAACTGTATTTGAATATGCTGAAAACTACTGTTGACCCTCTCATCACTGAAATCGTCGAAGCAAATCCTAATGAATTCGATACGGATATTGTATTCCTACAAGATGAAGCACCACCACATTACTCCAGACAAGTAAGAAATTATGTGGATACTACTTTTCCCGGTCGTTGTATTGGCCGTCGAGGTCCTACAAAATGGCCAGCCCGCTTGCCAAATTTCACACTTTCGGACTTTTTTATGGGGCTATTTGAAGCAAAATATGTACAAAACTGAACCTGCTTCAGTATTGGATATACGGCAAAGAATAGTAAATATTTGTAGAGATATTGACGTTACTGTGTTCGAAAATGTTCGGCGTGAAATATCGGATAGGCTGTTCATATGTCAAGAAATTTAAGTCAGCCATTTCGGACATCTTCTGAACTGACCTCAAGCTTATTACCTCATATTATGTAGTAAAATGTCATAGTATTCAGGCAATTATTAAAAGTTCCGCCACTCAGTCGCCATCTTGAAAGATTCATCTGTCACTTTCACTTCAAATAAGTATTCATGCATTAATTTCATTATCTCAAATTTCAATTTTTTGAGTTGACCCGTTCAAAAAATAAAAGGGGGGGGGGGCATTAAAGAAATGCGCTGTATGATATTAGACAATGAAAGTCCGGACTAATGAAATGCATCATGAAACATTGTCAATCACCTTCAAACTACTAGGTCCTATTGAGTCAAACTGATGGCAATTCAAACATTGAATCTGAATCATAAATTGATAAAAAAATAATATTTGTGATGGCAATTGAAACATTGAACCTGTATCATAAATTCATTTAAAAAAAATATTTGTATCCGTAGTAATTTTAATGTATATTTTTCCTTATATGATTCATGTATTTTTCAATCGATTTATCAATCATTAGATTAGCTGATTACAGGTAACAGTGTTGCATAATTAAAAGTGAGATTTCAAAATCACTATAGGATCTGAATGAATAAATAGAAGGAAAATAATAAATAATGAGTTTCTTCACTTCGAAAGTGAGATCGTTAATTTTACACATACCTTCCGGTTATCCCGGTAAGGTATGTGTAAAAAGTTGAATTAGTAATGAATGTTGCCTCGACGAAACTAATGATTATTGATCGCTGTGAGTTCCCTTGTTGTTTTCAACATCGTTTTTTTTATGTCTTGGTTTTGAATAACATTACCATGAATATAATGTTATCGCAGCATATAATTATGTTTCCTGTTAACAATTCAAGGTTACCGATATTGAATTAATTTCCGAAGCGACTGTCATGTTTCACTGTGCACGTCTCTGATAATATCAACTTACGGATTTCAGTTGAATCGCCAACTGGAATAAAAGTGATATTATTATGACTGTTGTCTCCAGTACCAATTCAGGAAGGCCGTCGAAAAATTAGGTCCAAAGTGAGTCTCTTCGACCCACCACCGCAACCCGCAAGGGTTTATTGTGGCCCACACCTATTCACACTCGCCCAAATAAACCCAGCTTCTTAACGAAGTTGTATGGTGAGTGGTCTTTCAGGTCGGATGGTAAAAGTACGGCTCTGCCGAACTCTAAAAACCTGATTCGGTCCCCAGCGAGGCAGGCACACAGTATGTGCTCTGTTGTTTCATCATTTTCCTGTATTATGATAACATATTCTGCACACTCTCAATCAGTATGACATATGGAATCATATTATGGGCTGTATCCCAGGAGGCCTATAGGGTACCTACTCAAACTCCAAAAAGGAGCGGTTAGAAATATTGTTGAAGTGGCCAGTAGAGTAAGCTGTCAGAATATATTAATATATTTGTACAGCTGAAAATCCTGAATTTCCATTCTTTGTATGTCATGCATTTACTGATATATGCATAACATATGTATATGTATGTGTGTGTATAGATATGTATATGTGTATCTGTATCTGTATATGTGTATATATATATATATATATATATATATATATATACATCGGAAAAGTCTAGGGATATTTTTTAAAATGGCAATATTTTTTTTAGATCGCTTTAGGGGAAAAAAGTTGACGGGTGATTATTAAACGAATGTAACTTACAACAAAATTTATTAAATGGTCAAAAATACTGAGTGCGCATATAAGCAAAACTAAAAAAAAATATGGCTCTTCTTTGGCACCCCGAAAAAAAATCATAATACAAACAAAATTGGAATCAGTACAAAGTATGGCCTCCACGCTGGTTTATTACGGCCCTACATCTATCGTTCCTCGACAAAATGAGATTGTCAATGTCTTGTTGAGGTACATTTGCCCATTCAGCGATTAAATGCTCTCTCAATTGAAACGTTGTGTGAATGTTCCCCATATGCGGAGTAATTCTTCGTTGAAGCATGTCCCACACATGCTCGATGGGATTCAGGTCCGGTGATTGTGCTGGCCATGGCAATACATCAACTCCTTCGTTGGTGAGCCAGTCAGTCACTAGACGCGCGACATGTGGACGAGCATTATCGTGCATTAGGTGGAAGTTTTCACCAACAGCACCAGCAAACGGACGGACGATAGGTAGAAGAATGGTGTCGAGGTACTGTCGAGCTGTGAGGGAGCGATTTGGAAAAACGAGATCGGTTCTGCCGCCGATCATGATTCCGCCCCATAGCATTACTGTACCACCTCTGTATGTGTGGACTTCCTGGACGTGTCTCAAACGTTCATTATTTCCAGGTCGTCTCCACAGTCTTACTCGACGAGAATCTGAATGAAATCCAAATCTGGATTCGTCTTTAAACAAAACTGTGGCCCAATCATTTGCATCCCAGTTTTGATGTTCTTGACACCACTCTAATCTTCTACCGCGATTGCCTCTCGACAAAGGTGGACATCTAAGTGGCCTTCTGTTGTGGAGATCTGCTTCATGCAGTCGATTTCTGACAGTATCACGACCAATGGTTACCTGGTGCGTCTGCTGCAACACGTTAACCAACTCAGGTGCTCTGATTGTCGGTTGTCTTCTTGCGGTTAAGACCAAAAATCGGTCTTGAACTGCAGTTGTAGCGCGTCCTCGCCCTGGATGTTGTTCGGCTGGACTGCCAGTTTCACGGAAACGCCGCCACAATCGACTGATAACACTTTGGGAGACCCCCAAACGAAGAGCTACATCATTTTGTCGCATGCCACCTTGAAGAAGCCCTACAGCTCTATTCATCTCAGCCAATGGTAAGTTATGGCGTTCCATGTTAAAGCACAATATTTCCAGTTTAATTGCTGAGCAAGAACTGCATAGAATGTACAAACTCGACACTTTCAGATTATTCATTTTAGCCGAAAACCTACAGTTTGTAAAAAACTTGATAAAAGATTAGTTACCGTTTTTGCAGGCTTTGTTCAACCCATAGAAATGTACAGGGTGGACGAGTGTACCAATTTAATGGAAATTAAACGACGTCATGCATTTATTTTTATGATATTCAGTATGTTATAAAAATATCCCTAGACTTTTATATATGATGTATGTATATATATATATATATATATATATATATATATATATATATATATATATATATATATATTTATGCTTATGTTTATGTTTATGATGACTGATGAAAATTTGCAGCTTTGTCAATAAGACCTAATATTCTTTGGGCAATAAAGCATATTATTATTATTATTATGCCATAACATAGCTGGCCTCATTCAGAGCGCTGGAAAATAGTAGATATCACACAAGAAATGCAGCAATCCTGGAAGTGTCGAATCACCGTCTCCAAAAAACAGAACGTTGCCCAAAATATATGACAATAACATCGTTTAATAATCTAACAAACTGCTACAAAAATCTTTCTTTGAATGAATTCTAAATAGTAGTCAAAAATATCTAATTAAAAAAGCGCACTACTCTATAAGTGAGTATTTGGGAGACACAGATTTTAACTGATTTAATATTTTATGTATGCATTCATATTTTATATTTTATCAAACCACTTGTTTTTTATTGATGTTCTTATATATGATCTGTAATCTGTTTATAATTCAAGTCTCTTATTTGTATTATCGAAAATTCACGTGGACAAACTGTTCCTGACAGAACCAATAACAAATAATTAATCACCATTACTATTATATTAAGTCCTTTTACATGCTTTCATGCACTTAGTTACATCAATACCTATATTAATTATATTGACTACAATTTGTGAAAATATTCAAATATTAATTTACCTTATAAACTTTTTTTAAACTGATACTGTAGTATACTGACTTATTCTATATAATGTTAAACATAATCTAACGAACGAATAAACTATTATTATTATTATCATGTCAATATCATTAACAAACTTTCTGCAACAGAAAATTCATCAATTTTTTATTCAGCCTATATGTCAGAAAAATATTCAGAAAAGACTCTACATAGTTTATTGAAATAAATGGACAAGAACTGCTGAGAAAACAATTGGATATTTCAACGACAGCATTAAAAATATTTTCAATTAAACAAAATTAACAAAAAATCCTTAGGGTAAATAATGTATTGATACTTGTTATTCTAGTCGAACGAAAATAGCGTATGATATGGTAGTTGTGAAATGTATTCATTAAATGGTAAAGAAAATTTTCTGCTTTCTACTTCTCCATATTTATACAAAAATATGTGGGAATCTTTCGAAGGAAGCAAGAAAGCAATTGAATAATAAACTC
Organism: Leptinotarsa decemlineata; assembly: GCF_025532065.1. Lineage (NCBI taxonomy): Eukaryota > Metazoa > Arthropoda > Insecta > Coleoptera > Chrysomelidae > Leptinotarsa > Leptinotarsa decemlineata. The sequence goes on from NW_027412529.1 coordinate 16,475,717, forward strand.
AAACACAAACTGGTAGAAAAAACCGTCTAGACTCAATTATTTTCATATAAACATTGAAGTATACAAAAAACACTCCAACCTATTCAGTTTTTACTCCAAAATTTTGTTATGGAATTATATCAGATATCTATGACAGGATTACTACACAATATAATATATGAAAATGGTTAAATTTCACTTACATGAAACACCGTCATCCTCAATGACGGACATCGATGTTTCGGATGTTTTATTATTTCTTGAGCACCAATCCAGATAGCATTACAATATAAAGAGGTTGCAAAAAAAATCAAAGATTAGTTAGCAGATTACGAACCCACCATGAAATTTGCAAAATATGCAACCAACTAAAAAAATAGATCTCACAACAGGTGATTATTTTTATTTATTTATTGATTATAAACTGTTGGCCTTAATGAACGCAAAAAAAAAAATTTACACAAAATTAAACTGTAGGTATTATCTTGAAAAGAAAAATAGATATTGAAGTGCGGTATTGAAGCTCTTTTGGCAAATTCTCTGTAAGTAAAAGAATGTAATTTTTTTAAATTTCTTCTGTTCCTGAATTCGAGATTTTTTTTATTTCACCTGCTGATGTTGAGGGTATTTTTTTCATTTGGATCGGTACATGAGTCAAGATACTGAAAATATACATATAGATACGAAACAAAAATTAATGCGAGTAAAAATAAAAAATCACCATTTTTACTTCATTTTATACTTTAAATTAGCTTATGAATATAAAGGTTTTTTTGTAAAAATTACTTCGCTTTTTTTAAATCTTACTTTTGTTCGGTATTTTATGGTTCAATGTTAAACATTCTAAAATTCACTTAACACTTGTGAAATGCTATTCATGTAGCAAGTGTTTCCTAAATTATCTAATCCAATTTCCTTCTCAAGATTTTCGAAACAATTATCTACTGATTCGTAAGGAAGAACATGTTTCACAGAATCTGTATCAAAACTATTTCTCAAGCTGCAATCGATGCTTCCAAGCGATGAAGGGTTTCGTAGAGGGATCAATTCGGCTCTTGCTTCATGAACCTTTTCCACTGAAAGGTAACCAGAACCACGAGGACTGCAGCTCATATTTGGGGGGCAAGAATGACCGCACTGATGTAGTTGAGCGATTTTCAGCCAATTTTCCTCTATGAATTCAAATTGAACCCAAGCGCTGCCGAAACAGCCCTAAAAATTAACCAGGCATTTGGTAGTGGTAGTGAACGCAGTGTTTCACGTTCGTTTTCAAAATTGCGTTCCAGAGATTTTTAGCCTCGAAGATGAGCCCCGAAGTGGTCGACCTTCAGTAATCCAGGACGAAGATTTGATGACCCTGGTGGAAACTGACCCATCACAAACGGTGCGAGAGATGGCGGAAGAACTGTGGGTCAGCTCTCATCCGGTTTTTGGTGGTTTGAAACGTATTGGAAAGGCCAAGAAGCTCTAAAATTGGGTGCCCCACGATTTGAACGATCGACCGAAATTGTCACATTTCGATATCTGTTCTTTGCTTTTGCGCAACCAGAACGATCGTTTTTCAAATCGAATATGTATGGTGATCAGCAGCTGGTGTGATTTACTATAACTTTCTGTAACCAGGCCAAACCATCACAGCAGAGTCCAATTGTGAGAAAATTGACGAAATGTACCGGAAATTGCGTCAGCAGCAGCCGGCACTGGTCAACAGAAGAGGTCCCATCCTGCTCCACGACAAAGCCCGTCCTAAAATTAAATGACATTATCGTCGAAATTCTGCCTCACCCACCATACTACCCAGACCACTCGCCAACCGACTACCATCTTTTCAAACACTTCGATGACTTTCTCACCGGTAGAACCTTAGCCAATTAAGACCAGGCAAAAAACGACCTTCGCCAACTTCGTCGAACCCTGAGCACGCAATTTTTATGCTGACGGAATTGATCGACTTGTGTAACGTTGGCAAAAGTGTACTGATTTAAATGGTGCTGATTTTGAATAATTGAAAAAATATTCACTGAGATATCACACTTTAAAGTAAACTCATAAAAACTGATAAAACTTCTGAAACCACCTAATACTCGTATCATCGTTCGGTAGTACATTGAAGAAGAGTGTATATTTTCAATTATCTTTCCGAGTGGATCAAAGCTGCCAAAATATGTACGTACTAGGAATCCCACGTTAAAAGGTGGATACCTCGTTAATCCTTACTTCGCACAAGTTTCGACTTTTGAGGGTAGTCATTCTAAGGGAGCAACATATGGTTATCGGAACAGATTTCAACAGATTAACAGAGATGAGCTAACAAAAGACAAACGTCTATCGGGTGAGAATACCATGTTTGAATGTATTTAGAATGTATTTCTTGTTTTCATTTTTTTTGTCCTTTGTTTTCATATATCTTATTTGTGCTATGAAAATACCATATGGAAAAGAATTAATGTGAAAAGGCATACAAATCGAACAGTCTCAGTAGAAAAAAGACAAAAGTTATTTTTCCTATTGTATATTTAATTCAAACGGAGATACTTATTTAAACTCTGTCGTGTGTTTATGATTGTTCTATTCGTTAAAAATGTGTTTCATCTCACTTCAAGTTCCTCTCCAAACATCCGTATTTTGAATTTTCAAAACCCATATTATCGAAATTTTATCCCAACACCGAACCGTTGTTTTAACACCTCGACACGTGTTTTGATCACCAAGTGAGTATCTTCAAGAGGAAGATTAAACTGTTCAATCTTCATTTTGAAGATTATCACTTGGGGGGTCGAAACACATGTCGAGGTGTTAAAATAACGGTTTGGTGTTGAAATAAAACTCCAGTAATATTCATTACTTCACCAAAGGTTCCAAACAATGCATCACAAGTTCAAAAGTTGTATATTTTTTTAAGGTAGCACTGTACTGAATACCTCAAAAATTATTGATGTAAGAAATGTTATGGTTTAATGAATAGATGAACAGACAACCAATAGTTATTTTTTCTCAGATCTAGGTTGTTGAACAAAAATAGTGAATCAAGTTCGTGTATTTTTCATTTTGTTAATTGACATTCCTTCATATTTCCTTCGGAATGGATAATGTTGTAATTATCATAATGAATTCATTTATTGTTTGTCATGAATTATTAGACTAGCTTGCTAATCAATCAACACCTAAAATCACACTAATAGGGGTAGTGTTGTTTTGGAAAATTAACTTTATTCTTGGTATATGCAAAAACAGGGTTTTACGATTCTGGAGATATCACGACATGAATATCAAGGACGAATTTTTTATTAGATGACTTCAATTATGAGTCATTTTCATCTTAATGAACAAATTGCACGTGGAGACAATGAATTAACAGAGTAATTTCTTCTAAACTCTATTAATAATATCATCTGTTTAAATAACAATTCACGGATAGCGCGAAAATTCATTTTGAATAGATATACCATAATCATATGAAAATCAGTTGAACGAATAATTGAGTAAATCATCAAACACTATAAACTTTTTCAACTAGGTGATTTTAATAATGAGTTTTCTGGGTAATCAACTGTCGTTCCTCCACGAATCAATATCCTCAGCAGTCTTGAAATGTATCAAAGGGTAACTAACGTCCCCCTTTCAGTATGACAAACTTAATGGTGGAAACCGCCTATATCATCGTTTCTATTATCGTTTCTAAGTAACATCGTGTTTTTCAAAAATCTGCATTTTAGAAAAGTTGCTGTAACTTTTTTCCTGTCAAAAATTTCGTGTTTCTATGAAAACATTTCCGAATCACTTTTTACATAAAATTTAATGGTATAAAAAACTAATTTTATCAAATTATATATCAGTGGTAATTGATGTAAAACTATTTTTTCAATGAGACACTATATTTTCCTACATATTTCAATAGAGCTCAAAATTACCTTTTCAAAAATGTAGCACACTTGATGTTTTGCCAGAGTCATTTTTTATTTAGGTTTTTTCATGTAGACTTTGAAACACACAATTTGATCAAGTACTTTTGAACGACGCGGCGATAAAACAGAAAGAAATTGTTCAGTAGTAGCCATCAAATGTTGAGAAAGCTTCTCACAGCAGTAATTGAAACGCATAGTTTCAATAAAACTGATAACAATATATTCTATATTTACTATTAATTAATGAAACAATAATAATAACAATAGAAAACAAACAATGAAATATATTTTTCCAAAAATATATCGAAATGTCTACCAGCTTCTCCTACACACAGGCGACATCTTTTCTGAACGTTTTTTGCCGAATTAATTAGTACAATAGGAGTAAAAAAGGCAAAACTTTGCATCACTGTCGCTTCCAATTCGTATCTAGAATTGGTCGGCAATTTAAAAATAAGATTTATCAACCTTCTCCGGAGGTAAAAGTCTATATGCTTTAGGTCCGGTGACCTGGTCGGCCAACGGTTGTGTCCTTGGTTGGCTATCCAATTATCACCAAAATTTGGAGCCAGAAAATTAATGACACTAGCAGTGTTATGAGGCGAAACCCGTGTCTTGTCGAAAATATATTTTTCCGAGCTCCATTAGTAGCAATTCATCAACAAGAGGTTCAATATTTTGCCTTGAAATTTCTAAATACTCCTGAGATGTGATAGTGTCATTATAAATGAACGTGCCGATAATTCTACTCTTGAAAACACATGCCCACACACTAAATCGAAATCTCCTTTGACTTTTCTGCTACACAATAGAATGAGGATTTTGTTTACCCAAGTATAAGAATTGTGACAGTTGAAAATGCCGTCTGTTCAAATACAATTTAACAAACAATCACGCACTTGGTTACAACTTTTCAGGAACCACTGGCAAAAAGCCAAACGGCGTTCAAAATCTCCTTCCTGGTCTGAGTTGTTGAACTCTTGTGGTCCTGTACGGCTTGAATTTGTGTCTTTTCAAAATCATCCTAACGTTATTTCTTGTTAGGCCTGTTGATATTTTCAAATTTCGCGTTGACGTTTTGGGATTATTTTCAACAGCTCCTAAAACCACCATATCTTCCAACTCCTTATCCATAGGTCAATATGATTCACTGTTTGGAACCTTTGTTGTAGTAATGAATATTACTGGAGTTTCATCCCAACACCAAACCGTTATTTTTAACACCTCGTCACGTGTTTCAATCACCAAATGATCATCTTCAAGAGGAAGATCAAACTAAGTTTACATACAATCATACAATATTGTCCTTATTTATACCATAGATACCTCTGCTAGGTACCTGCGTCTCAATTTCCTCAAATTAATTTCACAATGTTGCCTTATCTACTACTCTTGAATTGATTTTACAATTGGGCCTTATCTAATAGTCGGGTAAGTCTAATAATTGAAATATTATTTCAACAAGCTATATAGTATACTATTAGGTATTGGTTCACTATCGTTATCTATAATATTGTAAGGTTTACTTATTTCCACACTGTCGTAGGCATCTAGATGCCTGTTGTTGGTAACTTGTCTAGCTAATCTTAATCAACTAAAGTCTATAGAATTGTTTTGTTGCGACTGCTGATTTTTCTGGTCTACCATATTTTAAGTGTGCTATGTGTTCCTCATATCTTACTTTAATAGATCATTCTGTCTGTCCATAATATTTTGCATCGCAGTCCTCACATTCAATTTCAAAAATTCCAGATTTTTCAGAATTCTCGACTTTTGGACTTCCCAAAAGACTCTGTAGTGTATGACTTGTTTTAAAAACCACCTTCATACCTAATTCCTTGAAAGTCTTCCTAAAGTTCCTCATATATTGGTGGTATGGAACTGAGATGTATTTATCTTGGTTTTTGTCCTTTCTGAAAGTCGAGATTTCGTTCATTCTTAACCGAAACTTCTTCTTCCTTATTATGTCATCTACAATACCCCTCGAGAAACCGTTAGTGGCTGCTATTTCTTATATTGTACGTCTTTCTTTTGTGAACCTATCATGTGTTAGAGGGAAAGTCAAAAGACGATGCACTAAAAAATTCAACCCAGCACGTTTGTGCTGTCCACAGTGATGTGAACTGTCAGGAATATACCTGTACGTGCTTGTTTCTTTTCTAAATATATCGTATTCTAACCGTCCATATTGGCTCCTCATTACCAAAACGTCAAGAAATGGTAGTTGTCTCTTATTTTCTAACTTATACGTGAATTTTATTGATGGACATCTATTATTTAAAATGGAAACAAAGTCGCCAATATTCGATTTTTTGGTATTGAATATCGCGAAAATATCATCCACATATATCTTGTTTTGATTGATCTTTTAGTCTGCCCATAATATTTTTATTCGCAGTCCTTACATTTAATTTCGTAAATTCCAGACTTTTCCGAATACTGGACTTTGTCCTTTGAATTTCCTAAAAGGCTCTGTAGGGAGGGTATGACTTGTTTTAAATACCACCTTCCTACCTATATTCATCTTGGTTTTCGTCGTTTCTAAAAGTCAAAATTTCGTTCATTCTCAACATAAACTTTTCCTTCCTTCTTCCAATACCCCTCGAGAAACCATTACGGACTGCTATTTCCTGTATAGTCCATTTTTCTTTTGTAAATCTGTCATGTGTGAGAGGAAAAGAAAATTCAGCTAAGCACATTTATGCTGTCCACAGTGATATGAACTGTCAGGAATATACCTGTAAGTGCTTGTTTCCTTCCTGAATACATCGTATTCTAGCTTTCCACATTGACAAAACGTCAAGAAATAGAAGTTTTCCTTCGTTTTCTAACTCATATGTGAATTTTATTGATGTTTCAAATAAATAATACAAATAACTTGCACGATCCAATCAAAGGTCATCCTCGGGAAGGTGGGAAAAAATCTTTAACCCCTGGTATGTGGTTCTTTAGTTTTCTATCGCCCTATATTCTCGAATAATTGACCCATACGGAAACTTTCAGATCCCCTTATAAAATAATAGTAATGATTCGTTAGATATTACAATTAATTTCCATCCAGTTCCGAATTTTCTAGAAAATATATTTTGGTGAACTTTCATCAGATACTCAATATCTGTTGTGAGAACAACTGGAGCACTTCGCCCTTGATGTCTGCCACAGTCGTAGACGAAACGTAGGGTATAAAACCTGCCGATCACGACCAACAGACTTGGAAAATAGTTTTGACCTACACATTTTTTAACGTCTAGAAATAGAACAAATTATCGCCAATATTCCAAATACCTTATTTGAATAATTCAGTGCTGAATAAACATGCTTATCACTAGATATTTACCTATATCTCCCCTTTCATTTTATCAGCAAAGTTGTCATTCAAAATTATCAGTAATTGTTCACCTTGGGCAATTACTCCAAAAGTTTTCCATTGGGCAATTCACTATGATAATTCTAATCAGTGACAGTTTATCGGCTATTGTTATATAAAGTGTTATTTTCAACATGTTCTCATTCAGTAGCGCCTCAGCAACTCTCGATGGGGATATTCATTCATTTTTAATATAAGGTTGTTTCAAACGTTTTTTGTCCGTTTTTATGAGTCTACTTTAAACTGTAATATCTCTGTTAATACTTATTATTTGGTGACTATGTTTGGCTCGACATGTGTATGTGAAACATCTTTCTCAAAGAATTATTTTTTGAAAAACAAATATCGTTCAAGATTAACGGACGCCCACCTAGTAGACACACTTCAAATTTGCTGATCCTATCGAGAACCAAACTATGAAAAACTGACTCAAGACCGTCGGTGTAATTTCTCACAATAATTTTAGGTCTTGGGTTTTATAATTCAGAATTCGATTTGAAATCAAAATAAATAAATAGATAGCACCTAATTTTTATCAGTTGTTTTTTTTTCTGGACGTCGCGTCATCAAAATTCTCCCCACCTAAAACTACTTGCCGGCCTCTGATATAATGATTTGTAGTTGGATACCTCCCGAAAACTTTTGGAAGTGTAATATACTGAACTCAATAATTTGATGGAACTCAGAATATTCACACCTAATATTAATATAAATATTTGTTCTGGAATAATCAAACAAGATGTTTCACTTTTCATATTCTATTTCCCACTGACTGGAATGTCAATATAAAAAAATATATACAAAAAAGTAGTTTAACATTCCCGTAAAAACAATATACCACCGCTCGATGTACATACAGAGTGTATCTATAATGAATATCTTACATCTCCTCCCTTAAAAAAAAATAAAAAGTTGTATTTCATTATTATTAAAAAAAAAATTATTGATAAGTTAATCTATCTGGAGGTTTAATTAATCGTCTTGGTCTACTGCTAACTAAATTGTCACTATTTAAAGAAACAGTTGGTTGTCCGTCATTTGAACTATGTTCCTCATTTTTAATATTTTCTGTTATTGAAGACGAACGAAAATGAATTTTTTTTATTTGGTTTAAATGACGTCTCCACTGTACATTACCTAAATCTGGCACTCGTACTACATATATTGTTTTGCCAATTTTCTTTACAATTTCCGCTTTTATCCACTCTCTCGAGTTTTGTTTTCGGTAATCCCGCACTGTCACTTCTTCCCGGGTTCGAACACCAAAAATCTCTTACCACTATGATACATTTTTTCATTATATTGTGCCACTGACACTCGATTTCTTATCTCTGTTTGATCTTTCGGTAACAAGATATCAAAACGAGTTCGCAAATCACGACCTAATAACATTTTCGCCGGACTCTCTTGGGTAGTGCAATGCGGAGTTGTTCGATAATCGAATAAAAAATTGTTCAATGCCAAGTTAATGCAAATATTCCTATTTTTGCCGAAAGCATTTCTCAGTGCATTTTTCACTGTTTTGACGGCATTTTCCGCCGCTCCGTTAGAGGAAGGGTGAAAAGGAGGACTCGTGGTATGCGTAATTTGATTTTTCGACAGAAAATTTTTAAATTCTACCGAACAAAAAGTAGTACCATTATCAGTTACTATTTGGTTAGGAAGTCCAAAACGGGCAAAACAAGATCTTAATATTTCAATTGTCAATTTCGAAGTAATCGAAGTCATAGGAAAAACTTCGATCCATTTACTAAAAGCATCTAAAATGATTAAGAATTGTTTACCAAGAAAAGGTCCCATAAAATCTAGGTGGATCCTAGACCAAGGTTTGTTAGGAAATGGCCAATGGTGTAATTTTGCTTTATCGGGAGATTTTTTATTTATTAAGCAACTTTCGCAAGATTTACAAATTTCTTCAATTTTGTGATCCAGGCCAGGCCACCAAAAATATGAACGAGCGAGGCTCTTCATTTTAATGATGCCCATATGGGATAAATGAAGACTTCTTAAAACATCTGCCTGTAAACTTGCTGGAATGATTACACGATTATTCCACAACAAACAATTTGATTCAATGCTTAAGTCGTTTCGAATTTTGTAATAACTTCGCAAACGTTCATCTGAATTTTGCCAAATCCCACCTTCTCTGATTTTTTTAATAACTAAAGATAAAATTTCATCCTTGGCCGTGGCTTCTGAAACTATCTTAAAGTCAATTTGAAAATGTTCATTCCCCAAAAAATATGTCACGTAATTTAACTCTACCTCCTCAACAGAGGATTCTTCTATGCTTTGAGGAAGTCTTGATAAAACATCCGCCTTGTTTTCCTCGGACTGAACTACTTCTATATTATATTGATAAGCCGATAATAAAAGTGCCCACCTGCGCAGTCTATTGGCTGCAAACTGGGGTATACTTTTATTTGGATGTAAAATATATGACAATGGCTTGTTGTCTATAACTAAGGTAAAAAATCTTCCCCATAGGAAATTATGGAATTTACATAATCCAAAAATTATCGCTAATGCTTCTTTTTCTAAGGTACAATATTTTTTTTCCCTTTCTAATAATGTTCTTGAAGCATACGCGATGACTTTTTCAACACCATCAGACATTACATGTGTTATCAATGCTCCCACTCCATAGTCACTTGCATCCGTAATAAGGCGCAAGGGTAGTTCCTGTTGATAATGTACCAAAACTGGTGCCGAAGACAAAATATTTTTTACTTTTATGAATGCAGATTCACAGTCCTCCGACCACTCCCATTTTGTTCTTTCTTTTAAGAGATTATATAATGGATGCAACAATGTTGACAAACTTCTGACAAACTTGCCATAATAGTTTATCAAACCTAAGAAAGATCTTAATGTGGTTAGGTCGGTAGGCCTAGGCGCATTCTGAATAGCAAAAATTTTTGTTTCAGATGTATGTAAACCTTCTTGATCAATATCATAGCCCAAATAGGTAATTTTTGGTTTAAAAAACTGACATTTGCCTAAAGCAAGTTTTAATCCTGCTTGTTGGAGTCTGGATAATACTAATTCTAAATGAAATAAATGTTCATGTCTGTCTTTTCCAGTAACTAAAATATCGTCTAAAAAACAAACTACACCACTAAGACCTTGCAGAAGTGTTTCTAGAATTTTCTGGAATTTTGCCGGAAGACTCGCTATTCCAAAAGGAGCACGGTTGTACCGGAACAATCCTTTATGAGTAGAAATTGTCATGAGTTCCCTGGATTTTTCATCCAAACTAACTTGTTGGTATGCATTAGAGAGATCAAGTTTAGTGAAATGCACACCACCTTGTAACTGAACAAATAAATCGTCTATTTTGGGTAACGGGTAAGAATCGACCTCAATAAACGGATTAACAGTGACTTTAAAGTCTCCACAGAGACGCACAGAACCGTCTTTTTTCAAAACAGGAACAATGGGTGTTCCCCATTCCGAAAAATCAATCGGTTGTATAACACCCAAGCTCAATAAGCGTTCTAGTTCTTTCTCCACTTTTTCTCGCATTGCAAATGGCAATGGTCGTGCTCTGAAAAATTTAGGAGGTGTAGATTCCGATTTCAATCTGATTGAAATTCTGCCTTTATTAAAATTACCCAGTCCCGGTGAAAATAAATTATTATATTTATTCAATAAAAAATTTAAATCTTTGGGGAGGTCTACTCCTTCTAAATTATAAACTGATAGATCAAACAGATTAAAGAAATCGCGCCCCAGTAAAGGTGGACCCCCATTTTTTATTATGAAAAAATTCAAAGTGGCAAATTTTTCCTTATATGTAATATTACATGTTATGAAACCTAAAGGAAATATTTTTTGACCATTATACAGACTAAATACTTTTTCTGTATTTTGAATGGATTTGCCGATGAAATTTTGTTGATAAAATGTTTCAGATATTACGCTATAACTAGCACCTGTATCTAAATTAAAAGTAAATTTTTTATTATCTATGAATAAATCAACCAGTACTGGATCAGTTTTACCATCGACATTAAATAAAGAAAATTCTTCTGATTCTAAAAAATTATTCCCGGCCGATGATTTGCTTAAAGATTTTTTATTTGGACACAATGGGGCTAGATGGCCCTTTTTATTGCAATGATGGCAATAGCAATCTCTAAAAAAACACTTATCTGATACATGATTTCGACGGCCGCAAACAGTACATTTGGAAAGTTTACTCCCTCCTGCTGCTTGAACTTTTTTTCTTCCTCCGCTGGAACTGTTGACCTCACCTGTTTGTGGCCCAGCTGACTTAGACGTGGAAGGGCGAGCATGCGCGGCATGCGTTGCCTTGAAATAAATTTCCGGTTCCTTCTTTACAGCACTAAAGCAAGATGGCTTACTAGCACTTTTTGAACAAGCAATTTCCACTACCGATGAAAATGACACCGTAGCTTTTTCTTCAAACAACCTATCTTTCACATGTCCGTTTTCGTAACCTATTACAAAACGGTTCACTAACGCGTTTTCAATTTCCACAGCACCTCCGAACTCACATTTGGACACTAAACTTCGCAAACGGGCTGCCCATTCTCTTGGGTTTCGTTTGTAATTTTCCTTGACTCGAAAAATTTTTCTCGAAAAGAAAACACCGATGCTACTGACTGAAAATGTCCATCCATCATTTTTAATATTTCCGCATAGGACTTTTTTTCGGGCTCCATAGGAATGCACATATCATACAATAACTTATAAGCCTCTTCATTTAAAAGACTCAAAAGTATGGCACGTTTACGATCCTCTTCAATGATCGAATTTGCCGTAAAATAGTTTTGCAAACGTTTTTTATAAATCGACCAGTCCGACACTGAAGGTAAAAACTCCTGAATGTGACCGGTATACTGCATTATTTTATCTGCCATACCACCGACAGAATTCACCACTAATTTCCTCGTCGCCACTGTAATATACTGAACTCAATAATTTGATGGAACTCAGAATATTCACACCTAATATTAATATAAATATTTGTTCTGGAATAATCAAACAAGATGTTTCACTTTTCATATTCTATTTCCCACTGACTGGAATGTCAATATAAAAAAATATATACAAAAAAGTAGTTTAACATTCCCGTAAAAACAATATACCACCGCTCGATGTACATACAGAGTGTATCTATAATGAATATCTTACAGGAAGAAACCATCAACTTGAAGATAGGGGTTCATCAAAGCAAAAATACAATCTTTGAGAATAATACTTGACCGTCAACTTGAAGATAGGGGTTCATCAAAGCAAAAATACAATCTTTGAGAATAATACTTGACGGTCAACTTGAAGATAGGGGTTCATCAAAGCAAAAATACAATCTTTGAGAATAATACTTGACAAATTGTCTACTCTGGAAGTTATTACATCTTGTAAGTTATTATAAACATAAGAAAAAAATTCTGGATAATATATACTTTTACATACGTTCAAACCTATTCTCGAAACAGTTTTTCCACTCTGAAGTTGATATTATATCAAAAATGATTTTGAAAGGCTCAACAACTACTTGGCGCAATGGAAATCCCTGTGCATGATTTTTCTTGTTTGACGTAGATAAGAAAAAAGTTTTCATGCGATAAATTAGAATAATATGAGAACAATACGATGTTTTTTCTTCAAATAATCGATTGTTTGGTCCGCTCTGTGAAAACTCACGTTGATATGATGAAGAATGATGCTACGTTTCAGGTTTTTTTTAAATATCGTCGAAGGCTTTTGGCAAACAAATTTTCATATACCATTCAGCGTTAACTGTTTTTCGATCACCTACAAAATAGCGGTATGTTTAGTGAATTTTAAGAAACAAGCGAACATTTCGTTGAAAGTGTTACATTATTGAAAAACTTTTCATAAAGCTGCCACTGATTCTAATGTGATATACAGGGTATTTATTAAACATGCAGCAAAAGTTTAAGGGACTATTTCTTGGACTATTCTAAGGATATTTTGGAGTTTTGGAGACCCAACAAAGTGAAATACTAATATACATGTAAAATTCTGAAATGCGTCCATATTTACGGAAGCAATTGTTTATGATATAGCTGAACCCCCCTCCTATTCAAGAAGCCAAGAACGTCAATCTTAGTATTTTCACCGGCAGATAGGACCTACTTATGGTTTCAACACAGACACAATCCAGAAGTTTGTCAGAAAACAAAGTCTCAAATTTACTTACAGATTAATTTACTCCCAAATCAGAAATCAAGAAATTTGTAACTCTACCATATTTTGGTGAAAGACCAAAGACAATTGCGGTTTTTTGTCAACAAAAACAATTCAGATCACATACCAGGTTATATAATTTCTTTTTTACTGACAAAGATAATGTGAAGTTTATAAGCTTTAAGTGTCCGGCGTGTAACAGTGTTTATGTGGGACAATGTAGTCGAAATTTCACAAAACGGTCATGCTGAACATGAAAGGTCCTTCAGACTAGCTAAAAATACCTCGACGTTTTCAAACCATTCTTTGGGATGCAATCACAAGTTCCCGAATCTAAACGATATGGTTATTCTGTACTATGCAAGCAAGAGTTGGAAAGTCAATTACTTGGAATCCTTGGAAAATCATTGCGGCTTTAATCTGCTAAATGATCAAATCGATCTACTTTACTCACCGGTTTTTAAGTTAGCGTATCCACATTATCACAGGTAAACAAATTTCAGGTAGTCAATTAAGTCAAAGACCTCTGTTATTACCTACAGTAGATATACAAGGTCTAACATCATGAATTAATTTCAGTTTATTGTAATTATTTGAAAATGTCCTTATAGGACGAAACTGCAGTAACGTTAGTTAAAAACACAAGTGGTTAAAAACATCGAAAGTTTCATTTCTCTCTTGGGAAAAAAAGTTTTTGACTTTCTACTACTCCATTTTGATACAAAAAAAAGAGGATGAGGGAATTTTCTAAAGAAAGGAAGGAAGTAATCAATTTGAAAATAAGTAACTCTATACATGGATGTGTAGATCATGCATAGAGTTACTTATTTTCAAATTGATTACTTCCTTCCTTTCTTTGGAAGATTCTCTCATCCTTTTTTTGTATCAAGATGGAGTAGTAGAAAGCCAAAAACTTTCTTTCCCAAAAATTCATCACTCCTAAAAATATAACCCCTTCAATTCCATTTCTCATTTTTCATGATGATCTCCTACCACGTAGTATCGGCTACATCCATCAATTTATCAAATATGAGTTACAGTCCTCGTGGTTCTGGTTCCCCTTCAGTGGAAGAGCTTCATGAAGTAAGAGCCGAATCGATCTACGAAAACCTTCATCGCTTGGAAGGATCGACTGCAGCTTGAGAAATGGTTCTTATGCAGATTCTGTGAAACATGTTCTTCCTTACGAATCAGTAGAGAGTTGTCCTGAAAATCTTCAGAAGAAAACTGGATTAGATAATTTAGGAAACACTTGCTACATGAATAGCATTTTAGAAGTGTTGTTCATGACGAAGAATTTCAAGAACGACGTTTTAACAATGAACGAGAATGTTTCTAACTTATTCATCAAACTCAGACACCTGTTCATGCAGCTCCAGTTTCGTAAGAATGTTTCATCTTTCCCACCAACCGATTTCCTGGAGTCTTTGAAGTCAACTAGATACTCGTTAGGGCAACAAGAGGATTGTTCCGAAGTCTTGGGGACTTGGGGTTGTTGTTGAATACTCTTCGTGAGCAAAAAAATGCCAGAATTAATACTCATGACCGCTCTGAATTGAATGATTCCGTACAGTCTATCTCGTCTTGTGTTTATAAATCTTTTGCTGGAAAAATCCTCACTTGTTTACTTTATAGTAAATGTTCCGGAGGTAGCAAAAACGTTTATGAATCTCTGGAACTTCAACTATCGTTTCCAAATGTGACTAATAACCAGTCCGTACAGAGCTTATTGTTATATCATCTGAAAATGGAACTTTTAACAGGTGATGATCGACTGTATTGCCAAACATGCGCCAAACTAACTGACTGTTATAAGAAAACAAGTATATCTGAGGCACCAGTCAATCTAATGATAACACTGATGATCTTCAAACATGACTCAAATCTGACGGAAGCACCAAACTCTTACTCTTCAAATTATAATTTGAATTGAAGGGGTTATATTTTTAGGAGTGAATAATTTTTGGGAAAGAAAGTTTTTGGCTTTCTACTTCTCCATCTTGATACAAAAAAATGTGGGAATCTTCCAAAGAAAGGAAGGAAGTAATCAGTTTGAAAATAAGTAACTCTATACATGGATGTGTAGTTCATGCAAAGAAGTAACTTTCAGACACAAACTGGAAGAAAGCCTTCCTGAAACAGCTACTTTCATATAAATATTGAATCACACGAAAGAACAAATTTCTTTCGAAACAAATACTTTTATATGAACACTGAATTATACAGAAGATACTTTTCTCTACTCAGTTTGTATTCCAAACATTCGTTATGGAATAAAATCAGATATCATTCACAGGAGTTCTACTTTAAATGAATGGTAAAAAAATTGCACTTACATGGAACACTGTCATCCTCACTGGTAGACATCGATGTTTCGCCGTAAGACACTTGCCTTAAGGCTCTTCAGTACCAAATTGGATAACATTATTGAAAATACATACCTTTGTTATCCAATTTGATACTGAAGAGCCTCGAGGCAAGTGTCTTACGGCGAAACATCGATGTCTGCCAGTGAGGATGACAGTGTTACCATTCATTTAAAGTAAAACTCCTGTGAATGCTATCTGATTTTATTCCATAACGAATGTTTGGAATACTAACTGAGTAGAGAAAAGTATCTTCTGTATAATTCAGTGTTCATATAAAAGTATTTGTTTCGAAAAAAAAATGTTCTTTCGTGTAATTCAATGTTTATATGAAAGTAGCTGTTTCAGGAGGGCTTCCTTCCAGTTTGTGTCTGAAAGTTACTTCTTTGCATGATCTACACATCCATGTATAGAGTTTCTTATTTTCAAAATGATTACTTCCTTCCTTTCTTTGGAAGATTCCCACAATTTTTTGTATCAAAATAGTAGTAGAAAGCCAAAAATTTTCTTTCCCAAAAACTATTATAATATTCATGCAGTCATTGTTCACTGTGGTTCTGGCGTTGAATCTGGTCATTATTACGCCTTGGTCAAAGACAAAACGGACTGGTTTAAGTTTGACGATAGTCGTGTCACCAAGTGTTCTGGCGATGTCTTGAATTTATTGGAGCCTCTGGAGACTCCCTATATTATGAAAGAGAGGACATTGGCAGATCAAGATCTTCAGATGATGCGGTGCTGCAGTTTCTCCGGGTTTTTTTTGCAGCTGAAAAAGCAAATTCGCCACTGCAATCAATGAAGTCGCCCCA
Source organism: Leptinotarsa decemlineata (assembly GCF_025532065.1). NCBI lineage: Eukaryota > Metazoa > Arthropoda > Insecta > Coleoptera > Chrysomelidae > Leptinotarsa > Leptinotarsa decemlineata. The sequence continues at coordinate 16,492,323 of NW_027412529.1, forward strand.
TAGCGCCAATTAATTTTTGTTATTTTACAATTTCAAGATGTATGTATGTAAGAATAATTTATTATGTTGGACTTGTGGGTTGCCGTCTAACCGTTTGACAATTAAGTTTGTATGGTAGGCAGAGGAATAGATAGTATTTATATGACAAATCATATTTGAATTGTGAGTAAAATTGTTGTATTTCTAATCAACATCTTTTTCAGATAACCAGCTCTCAAGTGTTGCAGTCTTTCATAGATAGAATAAATGAAGTGAATCCGATCTTGAATTGCGTAGTCGCCGAACGTTTCGAGGAAGCAAAGAAGGAGGCCCAACTCGTCGACGACCTCATCAAGTCTGGAGTTATACCGGAAGAAAAACTCGCCCAGGAGAAACCCTTCTTGGGAGTTCCTTTCACAACCAAAGACTGTATTTCAATCAAAGGTCAGTTTTCCAAGAAATAATTCAATCATTAGGCGGAATTTATATTATTATCATCAGTTCTGTAAGTAGAATTTGTTCAATCAAGTAGCAATATTAGTGTAAAGTAAAAAAATGTGTCAGATGGGCTGCAAAAAAATTGGCATCGAAAGAGCATATGCCCATCGAATTTCGATACCATTAGTCATGAACTGCTTTGTGATAAAATGAGATATTATGGCTTTGATAATAAATCAGACGTTCTCGAAGAATATTGGCTAATGATTCGTACTCATACGAACTTCATATTCTTTCAGGTGTCCCGCAAGGGTCTATACTGGGCCCATTACTTTTTATTATATATACTGCAGATATTTAAATGGAATAGAACAGTGTAAAGTTCAAGCTTTTGCAGATGATACACAGCTTTATCTCAGTTTTTGTACTGAAAATTTCGAGACTGCAGAAGTAATCATCAACAATGAATTGAATAAAATCAAGGCATCATAAGAAAAACACAACTTGAAGCTCAATTCTGAAAAATCCAAAATATTATATTGAATCGTTATTGACTTACATTGAAGAATTGTTTTAATCTTGAAAATGGTAATACTCCATTGGAAATCTGTGATTCAGCCAGAAATCTCAGTTTAGTAGTAGATACAGACATGCTTTTTTCTCAGCACATACAAAATCGTATTAGTAAATGTTTGGCATCTCTGAAATTTATTTACAGTAATCGTCATATTCTTAGCCTAAAAATGAAGCGAACGTTGTGTAAATCACTTGTCCTCAGTCACTTCAACTATTGTAATTTCCTTTATGGACCATGCCTGACAAAAATATATAAGCATAGTATACAAAAAGTGCAAAATAGCTGCGCAAGACTGATTTATGGTATCAGAAAACATGAACATATTTCAGATAAAATTGTTGAATGCCACTGGCGCAATATGTACAATAGAAGGCAGCTCCACATGGGTACTTTCACTAACAAACTTTTAAATGGTCCTTACCCTCCAGCATTTATCAATAAATTCATTCATCGATTCAAAATACATTCGCAAAATATCAGACACCAATCTACCCTGTCCATGCCTCAGCACAAATCTGCATTTTTTCAAAGGTATTTTGTCTTCAATGCCTTTCAAATGTACACTACTCTGCCTGATGAATTCAAATTATATGTATAATATATTATATTCTTCATGCAGTCATTGTTCACTGCGGTTCTGGCGTTGAATCGGGTCATTATTACGCATTGGTCAAAGACGAAACGGACTGGTTTAAGTTTGACGATAGTCGTGTCACTAAGTGTTCTGGCGATGTCTTGAATTAATTGGAGCCTCTGGGGACACCCTTCGTGTTGTTAAATGAAAAAGAGGATATTGACAGATCAAGATCTTCAGATGATGTGGTGCTGCAGGTTTTTCCGGGTTTTCCTGCAGCTGAAAATGCAAATGCGCCACTGGAATCAATGAAGTCGCCCCGGGGCTCCAATTAATTTTTGTTCCATAATTTCATGATTTGTATTACTTTCTTCTTTAATATATTATAAATTTTATTCAATGGACAAAAATATAAAATAAATAAGTTGTAACATAAATTGAAGCATCATTTACTTGGTAAGCAGTAAGCATACCTATTTATGCGATCAGGCATAATAATTAGTTCAATTACTTCATAATATTAAGACGAGGTCACAAAAAGAATTTGAAGCTTCAATAACTTCTAATTATTGTATGCAAGCGCTTTCGATAGCACAGCCTGATAGCACGGCCTGCTATCGAAAGCGCTCGCATATGATAATTAGAAGTTGTTAAAGCTTCAAATCATTTTTTTAAAACACGTTTTAATATCAAAATACTGAAAATAGAGGAAAACTAGTTGAATCAATCTGTCCCTCTATTGGTTAAGTAGAATAGCTTTGAGCTAGACTTCGCTAAAAGTCTATGAATGAACCATTTATGTACTGTTTCCGAATAACAATAAAAGGCGTTCATTATTATTATTATTATTATTTTTCAACCGTAGTTTGCGCTAGTCAGGCCCTATCCCCCGAAGCCCTGATACATTCGGGAGGGCGCGCCAGCATTATCAACCAACGACCACTCTCTACACCGTGGGGTAAGTGATCATTGGGTCCGAGAATAATGTGCCCTGAACAAGCACAGTGAGCCAAGAATGACAGCCTTCTGCATCTGCCGGCTAAGATTTTTGCCTTAGTGCGGCAAGCCGGTATGATTTTAAGATTCAAGAGTAGAAAGAGCATCATTTCACCCACGACTCCAATAACCAGAACAACCATCTCAACAGAGTGGTCTGCATAGAGTCTGCGGAGTTCGAAGAGAATATCTCGATATTTTATCCGTTTTTCCTTCTCTTTTCGGAAGATATTCTTCTCTCCAGGAGCTGAAAACTTTACGACAAATATCGTCTTGCTCTGGTGGTCGAGAAGGACTACATCAGGCTTATCAGCTTGTATGAGCCTGAGGGTGGGGAACGAATAGTTCCAATTAATTCGGCACTTCTCGTTCCCCACAACGGATTCAATATCCCCCAGAGCGTAGGGCAACACCAGTGTCTCGTCAATACCGTAAGAGTGCCGTAGATGGTAATATAGCACTCCTAGGGCCGCGTTATGTCGATGAATATAGGCCGAGGTCGCATATGCTGGACATGACGATAGCAAGTACATTAGGGTATCGGACGCCTCGCGGCAGGCCCTGCACCTTGTGTCAGGAACCTCTATACCCATCACACGACTGCGGTAGACTAAGGTATTGAAGACACCATCCTGGCAAGCCATGATGAACAACTCAGTTTCCGACTGCAGCCCACTCGACCTGAGGAAAGCGAAAGTCAGGCGCTTTGATAAGCCAAGGTCCCTAATGTTATTGAGGAAGACCACTTACATTGGCTTATCCTTGTGTTTCCGCAGAAGTGAGTTGATCTCTGCGGCTTTTATACGAGCTCTTTGCTGAACGGATTCCATCTCGGTGACAGAGTTGTAGTCACCTCGTTCAGCGTCGAAAACTAAACCGAGTTCATCAGCTGCTTGGGTAGCTGCCCCAAAGAGAAATGCTTCAATTCCTGCTATCTCATGGTCACGGATAATGCAGAGAAGGGGATCCGAACTCCTGACGATTTTAAATGCTATATCCAGTACCATTCCGTCATGTAGACACTCCAAACTTTAAAGTCCACTGTCTCCGTGGAACGGACTATTTGGAATACCAACTCCTAAAGAGATGTATCATTTTTCGGGTCTTTGCGTTTAGTTGATACAGCTCGTCCCGAGTCCACTTCACTACTCCAAATCAGTAGAGTAGGATTGAAACGGCGAACATATTTGTTGCAGCAACTTTGTTCTTCCTAGACAGTTTCAATGACCAAATCTGTAGAAGTTTGTGCTGATACTTGCCGCGGAAAGATTTCTTCACTGCTGTTACCTCTTGTGGGTGGCGTTGTTCTACCCTGAGTTAAGTATACGCCGCACCGGTATCCTAATGGTGTAGGATGCTTCCATCTACGAGCTGCACATCCTCTCCATAGTCCCCGAACCGTTTCCTCTTGAGATGGACTATTGCACATTTGTCTATCCCGAATTTCATATTGATAGCATGCATGTACTCTTCCACCACCCTCAAGGACTGTTGGAGATCCTTTTCTCCAGAGGCATAAAGTTTAAGATCGTCCACACAAGTGCCACATTTATACTCTCGAGTATTTCTGAGTGCAACGGATAATGGCAATATTGAGATGCAGAAGAGAAGGAGACCGAGGGAATCACCCTGAAATACACCCCTTCTGAAAGTGATCCAGCCTGTTTGGACCCTGGCTTGACCAGACGTTATGGTGAAGCGAGTTCGCCAGAGTGATATCAGTTGTTCAATGCATCTCACTATTTTGTCAGGTACTGCAAGGCATCTGAGCTCATGCTATATTGTATCAAATGCCATACGGTAATCGATTCAGGCCATAAAGAGGTTACGCTTATATTGTATTATTATACTGAAGTATGCGCTAGTCAGGCCTTTTCCCCCGAAGCCCCGATACAACGACCACTCCACACACCGTGGGGTAAGTGATGATTGGATCCGAGAATCAAGTGCCCTGAGCAAGCACAGTGAGCCAAGAATGACAGCCTTCTGCATCTGTCCGGCTGAGATTTCTGCCTTAGTGCGGTAGGCCGGTATGAGTTTAAGATGCGTGAGTAGAGAGGGCATCATTCCACCAAGGACTCCAATAATTAGAATATTGTCAGAATTATTATTATTATTACGTTGATCAGTAGGTGAATTGTTTCAAACCATATCTGCAAAACGTCCAAAATTCTAAAGCAAACATTTTGACTATTTTTTCTTTCTGTATATTTAGTATTATTTTTCCTTTTCAGGTCTGTTACATTCCTCTGGTCTGGTGAAACGCCAGAACAACATCGCCGCTGAAGATGCTAAAGTTGTTGCAAGTTTGCGAAATGCTGGAGCTATACCTATTGCTTTGACAAATGTTTCGGAGTTGTGCATGTGGTGGGAGAGTGCCAACAATGTTCATGGTCGCTCAAATAACCCCTACAATACAAATCACATTGTCGGAGGATCTTCCGGTGGTGAAGGATGCGCACAGGCTGCTGCAGTATCTGCTTTCGGTTAGTATCTCAAGTTATCTAATAGTTATTTGAATGACGAGTAGTGTAGAGTATGTCATATGTTCCTGTGATGATCAAAAATAAATTTTGATATTATTTGATACTATTTTCGAATATGTCAGACTTACACCCGAAAGTAACCTGGTCAGAGAGTATCTGGTAACTTGAACTTGTGCGATGTCTGTTCCAATAATGAACTGAATTTACATTTTTTTTTAATTTTTTCATTCATCAATTTATATTTCGTCCCCTTCAAAATAGCCCCCTCAGATATAATACACTTGTGCCAGCATGTTATCCAATCCTCGAAGCAGTTCTGATATGCACTTTTTGGTATGACCTTGAGCTCTCTTAGCGATTCGGTTTTTATCTCCTCAATCGTCGCAAAACGCCGTCCTTTCATGGATCTCTTCAATCTTGGAACAGGAAAATGTCGCAAAGGGGCAAATCTGGTGAATACGGTGGCTGAGGCATGATTACGGTGTTGTTTTTGGCGAAAAAATTAGGAACAAGCAATGACGAGTGAGTAGGTGCATTATCGTAATGCAGAAGCCATGAGGTGTTTTCCCACAATGCCGTACTTTTTCTTCATAATGCTTCTCGCAATTCGAAGGCTCTTCCATTGGGACGTTTGGACTTTGGTTTCGATGTCATAACCATATACCCATCATTCGTCACCAGTTATGACCCTTTTAAGCAAATCTGGATCTCTGTTGACGCCATTCAACATTTCTCGAGCGATGCTCATGCGACGGTTTTTTGGTTAAAATTTAGCAATTTAGCAACGAACTTCGCCGCTATACGCTTCGTACCCAAAATTTCCGAAAAAATGCATGAAAGGAGTCAATCGATATGCCGATGTCCTCAGCAACTTCTCTTATAGAGATTCGACCATTCTCCATAACAATTTTCTTCACTTTATCAACATTTTCATCGGTTGTTGATGTACTGGGGCGTCCGGGGCGAGCATTGCCATTAACATTTTCTCGACCTTCTGTGGAAAACTTATACCACTGGTAAACATTTTTCTGACTCAGAGTACATTCACCGTATGTCACTGTCAACATTGCAAGTATTTTTGAGCACTTAATTCCATTTTTCACACAAAATTTGATGCAAACTCTTTGATCCGTATTTTTTGATAATAAAAATTGTCGAACCGAGAAGCACCTCTTACTGTTATGTCTCTTACCAACAAACTAAACATGTTAAACATTTTAAACTGTGAACATATGCTCGTGTACCAACAGAAAACGGCCCAGGTGAAGCTCTCTGGCTTACAGAGACAGGCTTGTGTTGCCATCAGTATACCACACCGTCAGCAGCCATGGAGATCCTTCTAGATCTACCTCCTCTCCACATGTTTCTGCAGCGAGAGGCTAGATGGACTGCATATAGACTTGTGCACATTGCCAATTGCACAAATGAATTTAATGCAGAGTGCAACAGACTGTTGGTTGACACTGGAAGTCACAGCATTCTGGAAATTACCTCTGATTTTATACCTCCAACTGTCGACTACGAACTACCTTATAAAGTACTGTCCCCGAATAGAGAGGACTGGATCCTCCGGGAGAAGGAAATATTAAGAGCAGACAGTTGTTGGTTCACAGATGGATCAAAAACACCCTCCGGTTCTGGTGCGGGTGCTTTCAGTTGCAGACCCAGGACAGAGATATCAACCTGCCTAGGAACCTATACGATTGTATTTCAAGCGGAAATGTCTGCTATTGAATTGTGTGCGGAAAGATTGGAAAAATCCAACCTCATACACAAGTCAATAGAAATATTCTCGGACAGTTAAGCGACATTGGAAGCTCTTGGTTCCTACCAAGCAACGTTCAAATTAGTAGTAAATTGCCAAAAACGACACTCCCCGATAAGAAGACTTAACAGATTGTCTCTGGTCTGGATTCCTGGCCATACTTGGCTGGATGGCAATGAGGCTGCTGACTCCCTTGCAAAGGAGGATGCTGCAAGTAGCTTCATCGGACCAGAACCTGTCATTGGCATCGCTTTATGCTTTGCCAAACAAAAATTTATCACCTGGATGGCATAAGATTTATGGACTTCTGGCAGAATCTTCCAAAATTGGCTCACTCTAAGGCGTTTATTCACCCTTCGAAGCTTGATACCAAACAGTTGTTGGACTACAGTAGTGATGAACTACAATGTCTAACAGACCTTTTTACAGGTCATTGTTATCTGAATCATCATATGCAGAGACTCAGACTGCCGGAAGACAGTGTGTGTCGCCTCTGTTTGGAGACACTTTGTGTCTGCCCGCTGGGGACCGAGTCAGGTTTTTAGAGTTCGGCAGAGCCGTACTCTTACCATCTGACCTGAAAGACCACTCACCATACGAACTAATCGGCTTCGTTAAGAAGCTGGGTTTATTTGGCCATAGCGTAGAAGTTTGGCCAGCTAATTATCATGCCACACCGGTTAAAAGCTTTAGACATATCAAGCACAACAGCTCTTGACTCTCCATGTTTCTCGATTGCGTTATTCCAAATATGTGGCGTAGGATAGAAGGTCGCCTGTTGATCTTTAATTTTGAAAGCCATATTGATGATCTCTCAACATGTTAGAGCTTTTCAACGACTTTCCCCATGATTTTTGATATCACTGATAGCAAAGCTATTGGCCTATAGTTATTCGGAAGATTTTTCTTGCCCTTTTTGGAAATAGCAGTCTTCCAAGAAAAAAAACCCCTTCCTGGTAAGACAGTTCAAAAGTCTGCATTTGCGCACTTTTTAGATACGATGACGGGCACTTCATCAGGAAATTCTCCTGACTAAAAGTTATCGAAAAATAATTTCCGCCATTGTAGATTCCAGTGGGGGAATAGTGGGTAGTGCCTTTCCCAAAAAATCGGCTGTGGACTGGGACGCAAATTGTTCAGCTAGTTGACTTGCTTTTTCTATTGCTGTTGTTGCAATTGAACCATCTGCTTGTATTTGTAGTGGAATTGTTTTTTGAATAACACAGATTTACAAATAGCACTGTAGCATCTGTAGCATACAATCTTCTAGTTCGTTCATCCTGAAAAGGGATTGCAAACTTTTCTGCCACATGTACTGCTTCTAGTTCATTCATCCTGAAAAGGGATTGCAAACTTCTCTGCCAGATGTACTGCTGATCCTCCACGTTCGACCTTCTTTTCATCTAACTATAAATAGGGTTGAAATCTTGAATTTCTATGGTGCTTTGGATTATTATGTATTAACAAATGTTTTGTACTATTCAGTAACAGCTGATCACCGACTTTGGAAAAGGTATTCACTACTTCAAATCAGAAAACCATACTATAATAATAATAGTAATAATAATATTTATTCACCTTTTTTGATACACTTGGGTATATAACTTAAGTCAGAAGATAAAAAGAGAAGGAGATTAAGCAACACATATAGAAATAAGCATATATGTCCACGTATTAATTGAACATTTTACACCATTCACATAATTTAATCTAAATAAAATCACGTCCACTGTGGATTTGATTGTTTGTGAGATTGTCAATTAAAAAATCTTGGTCACTATAATAGCATCTTTCTAAAAGCATAGTTTCAACACAATCATGAAATACTTTGTCATTTGTGATTTTTTTTATTACATTTAACAGCTTATTGAAGCACCTAATGGCATTATACCCTCATATTTTTTATAGCTTGTCAAGAGATGCTGTGGGACTTTTAGAAGATCACCGTTTCTTATATTGTGACTGTGTTCTGAAGCAGTCTTATCATATAATTCATGGTTTTGCCTAACAAATAAAATACATTTTAGAATGAAGATGGAGGGGGCTGTCAATATATGCTTCAATATCAGCAAATGCGATATCATGAATCATTTGAGATTGTTTCGTAACTGTTCAGCGTATGTTTGTACAAAAATTCAGTTCAAGTAATGCAACATCAACCCACTTCATTTTTCAATTAAATACCCCTGATAACCCGAGGACATAACGACTGAAGGGCTTACAACATATATGTATGTGGTAATTGCAAATGCCCTCAGATTGTTGAAAATGTATTCCAAAATTCGAAATCAGCTCTTGGAATAATATATTACGAGACATTACACAATTTCTTGTTATAACAACATAACCCTTTTCCATCTTAATATTCTCAAATGAAATTTTGACATTGTTTTCTACTATTTACATATATTTTTTTCAAGATACAATTCCTGAAGGCTTGAATTGTTTTTTGTTTATTTATTGTTTCATACATTCTTAATAATGTATCTGCAATTAGTTGTCATCTTAGGCAAATGTTGGTTGTCATTTTTCAAATGTCTTGTTATTTGCATTCATAAAACTAAACTGCAATATATACATGTTTCAGCCTTACCAAAATCTCCAAGGTAACTATAGAAAGATCTTCAATAACGCATTACTTGAGTTGTGTAATAATTAGTAGCTTTGTGACAACTTTTCATCAAGTAATGAACATTCAATTTTAGAATTTCGATCATAACCCTTTTGTTGTATTATATGAAAGACAGAAGATAAAAAATTCATAAAGTATATTGGTTCTGACAATTTTGTTTGGAACATCGTAATTCTAATATTTCAATCATTATTGAAATTTTAATTGATTTCCAATATAACAGTAATCGTTAAAATTATAAAAATTTGATAATTCAACTCTGAGGTACAATATCTAAAAAACCTGTACACTATCTGACGTAGTGCTGTGAACTTTTTTATACACCGACCCAATAATCAAAGCATAATCTTAATTTGAAACAATTGATGTCATGTTGACTATTTCAATAGAACAAATAGAGATGTTTATAGTTTCTAATAAACGCAATTCTCAGAAGCATTATTCAATATTTTTTATGAATGTCGATTCATCGTTCAATTAGTTTCAAAATATATTCAATAGTTACTCAAAAAAACATAAGAAACAACTTCTGTAGACATGTATCAACATTTTTACAATGAAATACAGTGAAAGAGCTATCAATTTCGGTTTCATTTTTCTCCTCATTTCATTTCAAATATTTTATGTTCTATGATACCATTATTATATACCTACTTTCAGTATGTTTAATTGTTTTTATTCTACAAATTTCAGGTATCGGTTCAGACATAGGAGGGTCCATCCGAATGCCTTCCTTCTTCAATGGTATCTTCGGACACAAACCTTCTCCTTTCGTGGTGCCCAACCATGGTCAGTATCCTATTCCAGTGACAGAAGAACAAAATCGATTCCTGGGTTTGGGACCCATGTGCAGAAGGGCTGAAGACCTGCTACCTCTCATGAAAATCATCACCAACCAAAATGGTGTCACGCTCAGACTGGACGATCCAGTTGATGTCAAGAAACTGAAATGGTTTTATCAAGAGACCGACACTGGTTCAGTGATGGTTTCGGCGGTAGCTGGAGAAATTAGAGAGTTGTTTTCGAAGATTGCAAAGCACCTGGATAAAGCTCACGGAGTTAAAGCAACAAAGGTAAAAATATATAACAAAACTTCAGCTGACAGAAATAAAGAACCAGCAGCAACTATAAAGTCTCGAAAATAAACTCATCACCAAATAATTTATATTTTTAGAATATACTCCATACTTATAGGAAAGTATAGTTTGCAAATGGAAAAACTTTGAAAATGGTCAAAAAAAATTGAAAATCTCATTGAAAACTTATAGGGGGATGCGTCCGCAAGATTTTTATTCAAAATACAAGTCAAAAAGACGCCTACTGACATTGAATTAGACAGAAATCATTTCTTTTTTCTCGATTTCCACGCTAACCATCCATAATGAAAATTTACACATATTATTCATGCAGTTTTATAGGTTGCTTTATATTTTTGCAATGTAAGATTTATATGTACATATAATGTACTCATCACAAAAATTATATGGAAATCTGCATTCTGTAAATAAATACCATTGTCAAATGAAGTAGTCCCATTTCAATTATTACCAAATTCAAAGAAAATAACTCTTCTAGGTGTATCTTATTTTCACATCCTCATTCTGTGAATTTTGTTATAAATGGCTTTTGGGGTTTTTATCATCTAGTTCTTTTTTTGTGTAGGAAAATATCACTCATCACCCGCTGTACAATTATTGAACAGAATGAAAAATAACGGGCAACATTGTTTCCTCAAAACCATAAACTTGCACAATGTATCTAAAAAATATAACTGGAGTTCAATTTATTCCAAGACTGACAAAATTATTTCGGAAAGCTTTCAGCCTTCCACTTCTCCATCTTGATACAAAAAATGTGGAAATCTTACAACGAAAGGAAGGAAACAATCAATTTCAAAAATTAACTCTATACAAAGATGTGTAGATCATGTACCTAAAGAAGTAACTTTCAGACACAAACTGGAAGAAAATGCCCTTTCGAAACAGCTATTTTCATATAAACATTGAATTACACAAAAGAAAAATACTTTCAAATCAAATACTTCCATATGAATGCTGAAGTGTATGAAAAACACTTTTCTCTATTCCGTTTGTGTTATAATGTTATCCGTATTTCTACTGAAGATCCAATAAGGCAAGTGTCTTACGACGAAACATCGGATGTCTAGCAGTGACGATGACAGTGTTCATTTAAGTGAAATTTTACTTCTTCCATTAGTTATATTGTGTAAGAATCCTGTGAATGATATCTGATTCAATTCCATTACGAATGTTTAGAATACAAACGGAATAGAGAAAAGTGTTTTTCGTATAATTCAGTGTTCATATAATAAAAGCATTTCTTAAGAAAGTATTTTTCTTTCATGTAATTCAATATTTATATGAAAATAGCTGTTTCGAGAGGGCTTTTTTGTGTCTGAAAGTTACTATTTTTCATGATCTACACATCTTTGTATAGAGCTACAGACAAAATTAATTGTATATAAAACTCACATTTTCATTGCTGTTCGTCTAATTTGAAATATAATCATGTACAATTGATTATCAGATATAGAATAACTTCCTGGGGTACTTCCATTAGTGCGAACAAAATATTCATCATACAAAAAAGTATACAGGGTGGGGCACCCCATACGACACGGTCCCTGTAAACCAAACCAATAATTTTTTCGGGAATTTCTCCATTCCATTATATGTATATTGATTAAGGCTGCAAAAGAATTTTTTAAGTCTACAGGGTGGCTCATAAAAGTGACAATCGAAGTTGTGTTTTTTAAACCGAACATCCTGTATTTCGTTACACTTTTGTCAAGAAAAAATAGAATGTTGTTGTTTTCCAATAAGTCGGTGATAGACAATGAAAATAGGGGTGGAGACAATATGGATCCCTGGGAAACACCAGCGTTGATGGTAAAAGTATTCGAGAGATATCCGTTGATGGCAACTTGCATGTTGAAATCTGGATACACCTGTTCGTGCATTTTAGAGAACTTAGAACACTCACTGTGCTCTTATATTTTTCATCTCTTGTTATGTTTGTCAAAAAGCATATCTTTTTTTGTTTGCAATTATGAATCCTAAATTACTAACATCGCCATTGCGTTTTCGAATAGTTTTGATATACATGTATGTCAAAAGACTAAGTGGTCTGAAGTTATTAATATCTGACCAATTTCCTTTCTTATGTAGTGGTTTTATAATAGCTGTCTTCAAATAATCAGGAAGAATACCTTGCTCGAATGACATATTTATCAGATGAGTTAAAACACTAACTATTTCATATATATATATATATATATATATATATATATATATATATATATATATATATATAGCTTTTAATGATAAGTATTGGAACATCATCAATTCCACAGCTCATTTTGTTTTTCATATTTTTTACAATTGCTATTGAATCATTTTCTGTGACTGGACTCAAAAACAAGGTGTAACTATTGGAGGCTATCGACTTCTCAAAACCGCTCACTTTACCGATATTATTTTGTGTTGACAAAATTTTGAGAGCTGAATTTGCAAAATGGCTGTTAAAATTATTGGCCATTTCTCCCGGATTTTCAGTATCTATCTGATTACAATGCAGTGAACCCGTTTCTTCTTTAATTATCTGCCACATCATGTTTTTTTATTCTCAATAAAAAAAAAGTGCTTTACTATTTCATGAAGTTTTTTTCTTCATTAAATAAAGAAGTAAAACGTTCAGCTGAATGCAGTCACATCGACATGGAAAATTTATTCATTATATTTTTGTTAGATACAATATGATATAGATGAAATAAAATCACAACCATCTTCTGTCTCATTAGGAATTCTACAAGGCTCAACATTGGCTCCGCTTCTCTTTATAATATTTATGAGTGATATTGAAAATCCATGTGTATCTTCACAAAAAATAATGATATATATGCTGATGATACCTATCAAATAGTAGCAGAAAATGAACTTCTCCTCTCTGTTCAAGCTGCAAATAAAACTGCCGATGAATTTTCACAATGGTGCACAAATAACGGTCTACTTGTTAATGTGAATAAAACTGTTTTCATGAATTATCAACAAAAGAATCTTACTAATGATCATTGTTCACTAATATAGAGCCGGTGAATCAATAATAATTATCTAGGATTAGTAATTGATCAGAAGTTAACTTGGCGAAAACACACAGATTATCTAATAACAAAACTGAGTAGAGTCTGCTTCATAAAAAGACAACTACATGGAACAGTATCTCTAGAAGTACTCAAATTGGCCTATTTCGGATTAGTACAATCTAATATCTCAAATGGGTTAATATTCTGGGGAAACTCAGCATACCTAACAAAAGTGTTTGTTATCCAAAAAAAATAAATAGATGGTTTGCTGGCATACATTCTGAACAATCATGCAAGACAGTTTTTAAAGATCTAGCTATTTTAACACTACCGTCTTTATATATTGTGCTCAGAACTATGAATATCAACGGTAATGAATCACACCATACAAAAAACAGTATGATACATGATCACAATACTCACAGAGGAAATGAACTGAGACTACCTTACTCACGATTAGCCCTTGGGCAAGACTCAGCTCAGCAAGCTATCGAGGAGTCATATGTTATAACAAAGCAACTATAGGTTACTAGGAAATATTGAAAATTACAATACATTCAAAAAAGCTTCAATAGACCTTCTCCTAAAAAATGCCCTTAACAATGTCGAAGAATTTTTAGAATTGAATGTATAACCTGCTTTTTCTTCAGTTTGGGTGACTAGTCTGATAAATATTGTACCAATAATGTATATGTTATATGTGTATGATATTTTAATGATAAATAAATTCTATTCTATTCATGAAATATATACCCGTGAAGCTACTGTGTTACGAAAACGTGCCTAGAAATTGAATTGTTTGTTTATTATTATCGTGGAGAGTGAAATGTATACAAAGTATATCTCCTTCTTATTTTTCATTTGTGTCGTTTTTCATTTTCAGGTTTCCTACAAACGATTCAGCAAAAGCAGTCCAATGTGGTTTGCCAACATGAAATCTCCAAATGGACCAAAATTCCAAGAACAACTGGCCAATCTCGACGGCTCCATAAATCCATATATGGAACTTCTCAAATGGGTCTTTCGTCAATCCGAACATACCTTCATTGCGATTGCCACTTGTTTACTTGAGAACGGAGGCATCAAGCATGGCGACGAAAAGTACGACTATCTAGTGAATGAGAGAAATGATCTCCGAAGAGAACTTCTGGACCTTCTTGGAGATGATGGGGTGTTTCTGTACCCCACGCATCCCACGGCTGCTCCTTATCACAACGAACCTCTCATTAAACCCTTCAATTTCAGTTACACTGCTGTGATAAATGTCTTAGGACTTCCTGCCACTCATTGTCCCATGGGGTTGGACAAAAATGGCCTACCGATTGGTGTGCAGGTTGTGTCTGCAGAAGGAAATGATAGGCTATGTTTGGCTGTAGCGCGGGAGCTGGAAAAAGCGTTCGGAGGATGGGTGCCACCTGCCATAAAGGTCTAAGGAGTTATTAATTTTTGCACAATGCCTTTACGAATTAGGGTGAACTATTGGTGTCTGATTTTCTAATAGGTGCTTCAGATATTTTTATTGAAAATTTTGGTTGTTGAAGGCTTTTACGTTTGTTTTCTACTGAAAATTCAGTTCTCATGATTTCTATAAAACGTTTCATTTTTCATCTTGATTAAACATTATTAAAGGCAATGCAGCAATAGGTCTAGAGGTCATTGAGTCCAAAGCTGCCGAGAGAGAAACAAAAAGAAATTTATTATTTGACATGCGATGTCTAAGCTTGGCTTTACGTCATACCACAGTTGGAACTCATTGATCTATAATATTGGCGATTCGAATTTTCTATAGATCCCATAGATAATGTCTCCATTCTTACAAATGGCCATTGATAGTTCAGGCACAGTGCTTGCAAAAACACGTTCTTCATCTAATGGCTCCCAAAAGGTGTTGTGGACGAATCATATTCAGCTACACTTTTGAAAACCTCATTTTTATTTTCTGTTACCTTGGACATTCAAGAAGTTTAATTGAAACTTATCCCCGTCAATAATAATAATAACAATATTCACTTCTATCGTTATTAAAGTATAAAATTTCTTTTTTGCACGACCGGGCGTAAAGTAGCACTTTATCGCTCGGATTTGCGGGCGTAAAGTAGCACTTTAGCGCCTGCGGACTACTTTACCGCCCGGCGGGCGATAAAAACGTTGAGCAGGCGCTAAAGTTCATTTCAGTCTCATATCAATAGAAATCTACTACATTTCGATGGTTTCAATAAATGCAAAATTATTGAAACATATATCTGAATTATTCTGTAGTTAACTTATAAAAAGTTATCAATCTTGCGTATCTACATCTCTATTATCATGTACATTCAAAGTAGCTTTTAGCATGGAATAATATGACCACATGGAAGAGGGCTTACGATATTTAAATTTTTTCAAAAAATAGGCAAGAACAACACTCTCTGGGTAATTCTTATTTTTTACATTATTCCCGTTGCACCACCTCGGGAATTCTTCATACACTTTGCCGTATATTTTCTTGGATTTTTTGGCAATGAACACAAGGTTACATCCTCAGCTGCTTTACTTATTTCTGGTGGAATACAATTCACACTTTCTTTGTTGCTTGAATCCATTTTAAAATCACTAATAAATCATCTGTGATCACAAAAATTGATAGCTACCACCTTATATAATCTTATTTCGAAAAATTGACCCAGTTGCCATGGTAACATTGATTTCATCACTTCCTGATTTGTTCTGTTTTCAATATGATATAAATATGCAGCTTCACGGCAGCCTTGATAATACAATTACAATCATTACTGATGGTCTAACATACCATACAACAGTTGTAAAATGAATAACACATATAGTGAAGAAATTATTAATTTGTAAGAAAAATTTGAAAGTGTAGCAATTTTTGTTAGATACGAGGTTCCCAATTGTTCCTTAAAGATAGAAATATCAAGCGTTTCTCTTATGGCGATGTCCAATTCATCGAATAATGTATGTCCGAGATAAAGATGACAACTCAACAATAACTGTGAATTGTTTCCATTTTTTTTTTTTTTCAGAATTTTTACTTTCAAGTTGGGGACCCTAAATTTCGTCTAATATTCGAAAACAGATTACACAAAACTCGGGTAACTTTCTGTGATAAAATTTACTGTAAAAACTGTGTTCCAAATACATAGTTATTCAATAAACCAACCACATAACAACATAATTCGAGTATAATAAAACATTGTTCTCCAATTCAAGAAAGTTCATTAACTCATGTTTGAAGTTTGATAAAGTATTGCATTGCTTCAATTTGGCTGGAAGTTTGTTATACTCTAGAAAACCTTTGTGGAATAGAGAATGGTTATTTTGAGTGAAAACATAATTGAATAGTGAAACAAGCTGTTTTTTACTGATAACCAGTCAAACACACGAAGCATTGTTATAATGGTGGTATTTCGATTACAACCCAAAAAAATTCCTATGATTTGAAGTTTCTGTGGAGATGCTAAAGAGTTATTATCAAGCAATGATAATAATGTAGGATAATATTCGAAGTGAGATTGAATTATTCTTTCAAATACAATAACTGATTTTGGGAAAGTTGAATATTTACTGATGCAGGTAAAGAAATTATTTTTATGAAATGTTATCAGATATGGAAAAGAAAGCTTTTGGCTTTCCACTCTACAATCTTCATACAAAAAAATGTGGGAATCTTTCATATATTATATTGTGTAGCAATCCTGTGAATGATATCTGAATCAATTCCATAACAAATGTTTGGAGTACAAACCGAATAGGAAAAAGCATTTTATATATAATAAGCCTTTTTCCTGAGAATAGTACATCGAACGTGGCATGAGAGGCAGCACTAGTAATAGTAAACTATTCACATGTAAAACAGTATTATTTACGTAATACTAATTTATCATTTAAAAATATAAATTTGATATAAAAAATTATATTGTGCTAGTATAATGCCAATAAAGCATTGCTGTTTTGCGAATTGTACGTCAGATAATCGATATCCGGAAGAAAACGTGTTTTTTATACCATTTATAAAAACTCGTATTAATGAGGTTAGATTTAAGAAATGGATACATGCTTTGAGGAGAGTAGATTTAACAGTGCAATAAATAAATAAATATTCATATGTATGCTCTAAACATGAAATGAATAGTAAGTTTTTTATAGTTAATTACCATTGATTAGAATGAGATATAACCTCAATCGTTTATTAAATTATATTCATTCATTATATTTAATTGAATTATTTCATTACTATCTACTTCACTATTTCACTCGGAAATAAATCTGAAATTCATAATTATTTTAAATTTCTTTCATTACAGTTTGAATCTACCGCTACTCTTTTACAAGAGTCTGTATACTAACCTGTTTATTAATTCACTTTTTTTTTCAGTTACATTCAAATTACGGAATGCAAGCCAACCTTTTAATGTTACAACATTGTTATCCTTTACAGTTGCAAATTTCAGTTTTGCTCCAGAAACATCTTCTGTTAAAAACATTCTTTTTTAATTGTACTTTAACCATATGTTTATATGAGTATCAAGCAGTGTTTGTCCCTACCGAACTACTAGCGCTGCTAGTGAGTGATTTTTCGTACTTCAGGAAAAAGGTTCAATGATTATATAAAAATTAGTGATGCGTCGAATAGTGGTTTCACCCAATACCAAATATTATTCGGTTTAACCTTTACTGAACCGGATATTCGGCTGAATTATTCGGTTTAAAATTGATTTGAGGCCTAAAAATGTAGATTTGATGGAGGTTAAAAAAAATGTTGATTTTAAGTTTGAAAATAAATGTTGATTAAAGTTTAAAAATAAATATTGTTTCAATTTGAAGTTTAAAAAGAAATGTTAATTTGAAGTTTATTTGCTTTATTGTATCAGCTCTGTTCAACACATTCTTCATAAGATTTTTTTGACTTATAATATAACATAAATCCTGCATAAGAATTTTCTCTGTTAGTTCTATACCGTGTTGTGTAGTCAATAAAACAGAAATACTTGAACCGAATATATTCAAATCAAATCAAAATCAATTTATTCATCACTGTAAACTCCAATACAATTGCAAGAAAAAAAAGAAAAACAATGTATAGAGTCTGTTGGACTTGTCAGAAAATAGGATTAGATTAAAATTATGAACATAATATATGTGTATACACACTTTAAATAATTAAACATAGGCCCAGTACATACATCTATACAAATATTATACATACTAAACATATAAATTCTACATATTTAAGAATTCTTCTGTGGAGTAAAATGCCATATTTAACAAATAGTCTGATAATAAAGATTTTATTTTCTTGAACTTTCTTATATGACCAAAAATGTCTATAACTTTATTATAGAATCTTATCTGTTGATAATGATTAGAATTTTGACCCACTGTCAGTCTAGAGAACAATTGATGAAGATGATTGCTATTCCTAGTGTTATAACCATGTATTTCATTATTTCTTACCAATTTTTTATTTGCCATATCTAATACTAACAAATATATATAAAGAGATGGTAGTGTCATGATGCCTAATTCAATAAAATAAGGCCTACACGATTCTCTGGGATGTATTCCTTTCATGCAACGTATCACCCTTTTTTGAAGAATGAAAGCATTATTTAAGTGTGCCGATGATCCCCAGAATATTATGCCATAAGATAATATTGACTGAACCAGCCCAAAATATGCCAATTTTAAGACACTGATCGAAACCGTATTCTTTAGTTGTCTAATTAAGAAACATGCCGAGCTCAGCCTACCTACTATGTTATTAATATGTATCTCCCATGTCAACTTGCTATCCAGTGTTATTCCTAAGAATTTCACTGAGTTCAGTTCATGTAAGGAATGTCCATTCAATCTTATCAGATTACTATAATCGTGACGAATATTTTTCGGTAAGAAAGTCATAAAAACACTTTTATGAGGATTTACAGTAAGTCCGTTGCTCACGCAGTACTGGTGAAATTCGGCCACACTTTCATTAGCGACATCTATGAATTCTCTGTTTTTCCCACTAATGCCAAATGTAGTATTCAGTACCAAAACCGAATGATTTGGTCGAATACAAATAGTGAAAAAGATACCGAATACCAAACGTATATTTGGCGCATCACTAATAAAAATGGTTTTTTTTCGAAAGTATTTTTTCTTTCATGTAATTCAAAGTTTAAATGAAAGTAGTTGTTTCGAGAGGGCTTTTTCTTCCAGTTCGTGTCTGAAAGTTACTCCTTTGCATGATCTACACATATGTTTAAGTAGTTTATTCTGAAACCAATTGCTTTCTTCATTTCTTCAGAAGATTCCCTCATTTTTTGTATAAACATGGAGAAGTAGGATGCCAAAACCTTTCCAAAAATTTAATTTCTCTTAAAAATATACCCCTTTCAAATTATAAGATATATATTGGAAGTGTTGTTTGAGGTTCAGCGTATCGGTAATAATGGAACCCAAATGTTCATATTGTTCAACTTTTTCGATTGAGTCACCAAAAATTGTATTATTCACTGTACGTTGATGGCGTTATATTTGTACCTTGCAATGATCGTGGCTTGAGTCTTACTAATATTCAACTCGAGTTTATTGATGTTGATGAAGGTTGATATTTTTGATAGTGTGAATCATTTATTTTGTACATTGAAACCTAGTTAACAGATAGCTACTGAACCATTGGAAAATCAATAGTTTTGAAGGCCCTTTTAAAACTATATAATGCTACTGCCAACTAATTTTAACCTACTAATAACTTCCATTTAGTTGTAGAGCCGTTTCACAAGATTGTATAGAACTGAAACGAGTCTGTTGTTTCATTAAAAGCTTAACAATTTCGAGATATTCATAAACCTGATCATAAACAGCAACTTCTAAGACTTTTTCCAATGCTAGGGTATTAATAGGACGAAAACTTTTGGCTTCAGTAGTGATACTGACTTTTGGCACTGAAACAATAGTTCTGGTTTTTAGGTTTTGTGTGTTGACAAAATTCAAAATAATATGTTTTATTACTTTTATCATACTGTTACTTTATCATTTATAACGAGAGTTGGATTTACTGTCAAGATGATTTATAATATTTTTTATTTCATGCATGGTACTAGATTATATTTTGTCATCGAGTTCTTAATGACTTGTGAAGCCATGTTGGGCCAAGAAGGATATGCAGGAATATTTGCTCTAATGTCTAAAATATTTTGTGCCAAAGAAAATTGAAATTTTCTGCCTTGTTATCATTCGATTTTGCAGCAATGGTTTTTGTGTTGAAAGTTGAATCGAATCTCATTGGGAATAGAATTATGGTCAGGTTTCATTATCAACTTCAAAGTTTTCAACATTTTTTTTCAATCTTTCATACAGTTAAGGATTCCATTTTGATATAATTCTGATTTCTTTGTCGGTGGGTTGATGACTTGGTACTTCAAACTTTTGTAGATGAACTACTTTAATTGTTTCTCATCATTGGTTATTGCTCCCTTGAATTCTTCATAAGCTTCATCTCTCTCTAGTTATGTTAGCAGACATCATCAGTGGTATGTGCGTTAACTTCAAAGTATAACCTTCGTTCTTGCAGTCAACGCACACACCACTGTTGATGACTGCGGCAGTAGTAAACGAAACGTTTGGTACTTCAGATTCCATTCGATCACGGATTTTGTTCTCTTTAATCGTGATTCTGAGAAAGCTTATGTAAGTTGCCTTGAATATCCATAAAATCTTATAGAGAAGTTTGATATCATTCTTGATTCTTAAAAAATTTTACGCAAGTATCAGAATTGTCTTCCTTTGTACATGCATATAAGGATGGATTAAAAAAGACGAAATATTTTTTTCATGGAAAATTTCTATTAGCCTCCCTGCCAACTTCTGCATTTTTGTACTTTATAGTACGATTTCCTCAATACCTCAGTACACTCAGTTTCCACAGTACCATGCTAAATCTCCGGTAGGTAACTGCTGATTAACACATGAATCAAAAAATCTTCAGGTTCTGGTGCAGGTTTATACACAAACAAATCCAGGACAGAGATATGTGCCTGCCTAGGGACCAATGTGAAAATCTACGTCATTGATTTGTGTGAATTATTGGCTTTGGAAGTACTTAGTTCTCACCGAGCAATGTACAAGTTGGTAGTACACTGCCAAAAAAGACTCCTCGATAGAAATGCCTAAATTAAATTATTTCTGGTACGGGTTCCTTACCACATTGACATGAAAGGTAATTAGGCTGTTGACTCCCTTACAAGCTAGGGCGATACAAGCAAATTCATCGGACCAGAATAACTTGTATTTGGCATCGCTTTAGGCTTTGTCAAACAAATACTGAACACCTGGACTGTAATATGAGTTTCAGAATTTCGTTAATGTCTAAAAGGATAAGCCCAATCCAGGGCATTTTTAAACCTTTCAAAGTAATTTACCAAACAATTGTTAGACTACAGCAGGAATGACATACGTTGTCTAACAGGCCTACTTACAGGTTATTATCATCTAAATCATCATATGCAAAGACTTGGCTGTTTGAAGAGTGTAATTTCTGTTTTGAAACGCGGGAAGAATATTGCCTTTCTGATAATTAGGAAAAGTGTTTGTTGTGCAAAACCTGATTTTTTAATGAAAACCCAGTACAAAATCATATTTCAATTATTGAATGGAACTGGCCGATACTTGATAAGAATCTATCTATATCAAAACATACTAATAACATTTATTTTGTTTTCATAGTGAAAATCATTTTTTAATTTTAAAAAGTTAAGATATGATAAAACTTGATCTCTTATTTGTGACTTCAATCTAAAAATCACTTGTAGAACTCAAACATGAGAAAAACCAGATACGAAATGGGGAGAATCGTTTACAGTTTTTTTTTCAACTTTCATTTCTCTTTAGCTCATCCAAAACAACTTATTTGCATATCACCTCAGATACGTTTTTTATATATTACATGTATTAAATCAGCCTATAATTACAACTGAAAATCAGCAAATTGGTGCAATAAGATCTCGAAAATGTTTTCTATGGAATCTATCAGAATAGTTATTGTGAGAATTGTTAACTGCTCATGGCGAACACTCTACATCATCTCTTGTATTCTTGCTAGATGAATTTGAAGACTAAATTTCCTGAAAAACGGACGATGTACTGAACAATAATCAACTTTTTAAGTGGACAATCAGTTTTGATTTTTGAATTTTCTGAAGCAGTCGTTGGCAACAGTAACTCTTGGATAGTCCTGGTTTTGCTTTTTTGAAAAACATGTAATGAAATTGATCGAAACTTGATTAAAATCTGTTTCTGTTTTATCCATAATATATTCAAGTAACACTGTGTGGTTTTCAATGAACAGTTTCCAAACCGCAACATCTGTTTTGCTACACAATAGCTTCCTCAGGCGTTTCACACTGACCAAATTCTATCTAATCAGTGCATAATATAATATGAATATAATACAAAATAAACTAATTAAAAATCAAAGCATTACAAAATGACTAATAATTTTACTAGAGATCAAATATAAACTATTTGAGAATTTAAATATTACCAACTCATTTTCTGTTGAATCTGTTTTCTTGGGTGGAAATTGGTAAATGATTCATTTCTTGTCCATTTAATGTTCATTAGTTTATACATTAACTCAGGTGAATTGATATGGTAACAATGATAGAAGGTCAAATGATTCAAATTGTAAAATTACATTGAAGGAGTATATTTTTAGAAGAGATTAGTTTTTGGAAAAGAAAGGTTTTGGCTTTCTACGTCTCTATCTTGATACAAAAAATGTGGTAAACTTCCAAAAGAAAAAAGAAAGCTATTGATTTCAAAATAAATTTATAACAAAAGATGTGTAGATCATGCATAGAAGGAAGTTACTTTTACATTACACAAAGCACTAATTAAATAGAATTTTTTCAGTAGGAAAACGCCTGAGGAAGCTACTGTATAGCAAAACATGTGTTGTGGTTTTGTAAACCGTTCAGTGCAAATCTCACTATAAAGTGTTATTGTGCAAAAACATTCTGTTGTCGTTCAAAACTGACTTATCTTCACAAGAAATCAAATTTTTCCCAATGTATATAAAGATAGTTTTGTTACTGTTAGGTGGACTTTATATGTTTAGTCTAACTTGTTAATAACATGTTATTTCCGCATTTATGCCATGAACCTTTGGCAATATATTGATGCGCATATATCTTGTTTCTTCAACTATTACCTCCCTTGTTTTGAAGGATAAAAAACCTAATGCCCTTCACGAATGAATTGAGAAATGTTCAAGTTAGGGTTTAACAAGTTGGGAAATTCAAATCGTATTTAATTGTTCTTCATTCTTGTATTTCCTGACTCTTTATATACAGCAATAATATTCCCAACTTGCATATTTTTTCACCCACAAATTCCCAACTGTCATTCGACAATTATTGATGGGGGGGGGTCAAGGACCCCTCCAAACCCCCTGTCGCGACGGCCCTGGTGTTGAATATATCTATTCATTAAACACAGTGTCCTCTGGTGAATCAAAATGTTTATTTTCTCAAGAAAAACCTTTGTCTAAAGTATATTTATATAGTGGTTTATGTGATCTATGAGATTGTGCATTATTTTTTATAATTGTTATAAACTTTATATGTCAAACAAATAATAAAAGTGCTTTATATTGTATCTCGTTTATTTCTTTGTCATGTACCATAATGTCTAGATATTCAGAAAGTTTGGGAAAATTCATAGGTAGATAGAAGTTGTACATGACATAAAAGTTATGGGATATGACATACCAATGTCTGCAAAATATAATATGTCAATGGACTTTTACCAGTTTTTTTAACAAGCCAAATAAAACATCCATTGTATAGATTAATTCAAAACTGAGTCGGTGTTATCGAAATTTTTTGAAAATACATATTTATTGTGATACTTGAAATTGGGATATGTTTGTATTAGTGTACCTAATAGTTTGAGTCAGCATATTGCAACTTTATTTGGGTGCGGTCCGACTGTCTCTTTTGACGGAATTATTTTATCAAATGATCTGATGCTTATTTGCCCTTTACATGTTAGTTATTGTACAAACTTTTTCATGTGTGAAAATATTATTCTGGGTCGGATGTTGAAGAGAGAGTATGTGATAAATATTTTCATTTATCATAAAAAATGTATATATTTTCATTACTTTTGTCAACAACATGATAAATGTTACAGTGATATAGGTACATGTACACCATATTTAGCATATTGGCAAAACTCTGTTCAAAATCAGTAATAAATAAAAAAGTCACTACTTTCTCAGGAGTTTCGCGCCCTCTGTCGGAGATCTAAATACCCTGCATTATTGAAAAACCTATTTCAGTTCTGCTTCCGTTTGTGACGACTTACCGATGCAAGTCTGGAATTTCAGCTTACGCTTACACAAAAAATAAATAAAAGCAGAGTCGTAACATGAAAATATTCAAAAATTTTTAATAAGTGAACACTTCACTTATCAAAATAAACTGCTAGGGTACCGTCAAAAAATGTATGCTCATTTAGGGTTTCATGACCAAATAAAATTGGGAACCACTGTTTTAACAGTGGTCTAATTTATACCTAATTTAAAAATTATCTCGGTCTCATATGGCGTTATAAGACAACTTGTATCTCGGTCTATAGAACCAGTTTTTTTTTGTTGGAACATTCTCAATGTGTCGGACCTTGATGGCAGAGAAGGTATTCAAGTAGCATGTCATTGTGAGATTTTCACTAGACAGCTTACAGAACCACAAACAACACGTGTTGCGGCGATTTGCGGTAACCACAAACAACACGTGTTGCGGTGGTTTGCGGTTTTGTAATAAACTATCCAGTGAAAATGTCACAATAAAGTGTTACTTCCATAGCAGTGATTATATCTGTGCATAGTCCCTGAATATTACTCAAGATATATCTCTGAAA
This sequence comes from Leptinotarsa decemlineata, assembly GCF_025532065.1. Taxonomy (NCBI): domain Eukaryota; kingdom Metazoa; phylum Arthropoda; class Insecta; order Coleoptera; family Chrysomelidae; genus Leptinotarsa; species Leptinotarsa decemlineata. The sequence continues at coordinate 16,517,779 of NW_027412529.1, forward strand.
TCTTTTTTTATATAACCTGAGATTTAAAGAGATTTGGGTTTAATTTGTGTAGTATATAACCAAAGTGGTTATTAAGAATGATTTCCAAATTTCACCTGACAAGAGAACATCATCTTTACTTTTATAAAAAAGAATAAAATTGGTAGCTATAGTTTATAAAAGTAGATAATACAATAATAAATCTATATAATGGCATCCTCAAAAAAAAATTCAATAATCTATGATATAGTGCAGCTTCAAAATTTCATATTTATTTCAGAAAATAAATTTATCTGTGAAAAGTAGATAACTTGTGGAAGTTGAATAACATGAGCTCTAAATAGATTCTTGAAGTATACAAATCACACATCATTCACTAGTGGTAACAAAAAACTGACAAATAAATTGATTTTTAATAAAAAACTTTCACAATAAAAGTGATAATTTTGTTGATAATAAATATGCTTGCTTGTATAGTAAACAGCTATTTTGCTTCAAAAAGTGTTCACATATCCCTGTTCCTTTAATTTTTCAATGATATCCAATACTTCCCATCTCTTAGCAACAACATTTTCATAAAGCAACTTTGGACATCCTCTAATTCGTCCATAATGTGCTGCATAACTTGCTAGTTGTTCTGCATTGCACAGCACGTGTACTCCACAATCATACCCATTATTTTGTTGAAGACAAGGCACATTTTCAAATTTTCCCTGAATAGGAAGAGAAAAATACTTCAAAATCTTCTCAGCTAAATCTATTGCTTGGGACTCATTCAAATTATTCGACGAATCATAATGAAACATCATTCTTTCCGGTCTTGAGAAAACCAAAAGACTCCAATGAGAGCCTCCAGATGAATCCGTCAACTCATTGTCATTCAATGCAAAGAAAATAAAATCTCTTTTTGTCAGAGCAACAAGGGGGTCTAAAAATACATGCAATTCACGTTCAGGGGATACTTTTATGCATTGTGTGACTTCGGGTGAAACAAACAGCAAAGATTTGTTATGTCGAAATAGGTCCGTTTCCAAATATTCGAAATAGAATGAAATTATTGTATCATTCAGCCAGAAAGGTCCTTTTAGTAAATCAACATCAGACTCTTTTAACAAACTTTCATTGTAACTCAGTACTGTTGCATTTTTACTCATTTTAGATAGAAGGTCTGTATCATTTCGTTTTCAACTTATTCCTTCTTGATTTCTTCCTTTCACTTTTTGAATATATAAAAATATTTTATAATATTTACATTATACTTTGAAGTTTAAATCACTGTCACGAGCAGTGACGTAATAATAAATAAGGGAAGAGAGAACAGTGACTCCATGGAAATGAAGATATTCACATCCTGGCATTTACGTCACTCATACACTGATACATATCTGATTCAAAGTCACTCATATCTAATACAACGTCATGATGTATTACGTGTGCATATATCTATGTGAAAATTTTGGGATTTGATTTGTCACATAATGCTGTGTGACCCGCAGATGGAATATATGTAAATGTGACGTCATGCCCAGTCCATACATTATTATGTATAAGGTCACGAGTCACTGTAATCAGTGTTGCTGAATAATCTTTGCTGCTACACAGAAATCAGAAAAATGTACCTTATTGCGCAAAAAAACATGCATGAACATATACAAAAAATCAATTTACTATACTCAAGCATGTTTTTTATATTTTCGGGAGTTTCTTCATTGGCAACACTGATTTTTTATGTAAGAAGAAGATATGTAGAAACTTTAAATTTGACCGAATTTAAAAATTTTTCATATAAGAGGTGCGTAAGGCCCGCCGTAAACGCTTCAAGATATGTACCGAATAGGTACATATTCCGGGATCCAGACCATATATTAGACAACACGCACAAGGCGCGTTTGACAGAATTCGAGTGCACGACAATCCAGCGCTATACGATCTACACAATGCACTAAACAGGCAACAGGCAGATTCCGAGACAGAGATAAACATAGAAGGTCAACCAGGCAGAACCAACGTTTACCTCCGAGAGTCACTGTCAGGCGGCTCCGGTAAGTATAATTTTTTATACAGATAACAAAAACTTCCTTTTCAGGTTCAACGAGAAACATTTGACCGCGAACAATAGTCCCTGGTAAGTTTTTGGGGACCCCATGCAAAAATTCAGTTAGGAAAGCCAAGATAAAACAAAATATTAGATTAGAAAGTAATAGCACCTAAAAACTGACTATCGACTGAAGGAGGTTAGATGTCAATCTTGCTGAAGTGCCCATCAGTAAGTTGACGACCGCTCCGGAGGAGCGGGGGTGGATAGACGAGTTGGGATGTTCTGCACACAGTAACCGTGTGGAGAAGATTTCAACTCAAGGCATTCAACCCGGGATGGGGCATGAAGGGACATATAAAAGATTTATATAATGCAAGTAAAGATCATATTTTTCATCATATGATAAATACTTCGACTGAAAACAGTGAACACATTGGTAGTTGAAATTGTAGCATATTGCACTGTAGGAACAGCACAAAGAATAGGGAGGTAACATTTCACAAAAATCTCACATCAAAGTGTGCTTTTCGAATTCAAATCATTGAAGTAAAATCTAGCTTTAACAGAATAATTTATAAAGGATCGATACAACCGATAATACCAATAACAGCTCAATATTCGGATTCATCTTGGGATCGATTATAATGGTACTGATTCGAATAAAAGCATTGATCAGAAGAATACATACTCAAAAGACTCATTCACTCTAAGAAGACAAAAAAATCTCACATCATTTTTGGAACTTAGGAGGAATTATGGAACAATCGTTCTCACGGTTTATTGCCCTCATGGAAACAGGATCTGCTGCCAATGCTTCTCCAAGAAATGTTCATCTGGACTTGCAGAGACATGATCCTGATGATCCTAGTAGTCAATGTCGTATCTGTTCTTTGCATGTATGGAGGGTTTTTCACGTTGAGAAGAGACACGTCATTTTTGGTGTTTTGTATATCCAACATAACAACGTTAAAATTCTCAGTGAAATGCGTTCAATAGCAACGAAACTAGTTAAATTTCATTTTGTAAGTTGCTTAACTGATAGTTGAATTTCAGACGTTGCCGAATCGAAAAAAAAAACTCGGAAACCGTCAGTATTTCTTTTTCTTTTCAGAACTAATCATTTCTTTTGGTGATATCTGCGTATATTCAATATGCCTAAAACATTGTCAAAACAGTCTCAACAAATTTGTATTCCTTATGATGTACTGTTTGGAACCTTTGGTGTAGTAATTAATATTAGTGGAGTTTTTTCCCAACACCAAATCGTTATTTTCAACACCTCGACACGTGTTTCGATCACCAAGATTAAATCTTCCTCTTTGAAGATGATCACTTGGTGTTGGGAAAAAACTCCAGTAATATTCAAATTTGTATTCCAACTAAGTAAGGTTGATAGCAATGAAACAAATCAACATTACAAAAAAATTTGAAATTTCAAGATAGTGCACATGTTGGCAACGCCGTAACTTGTCATTCTCGTCTTAACGTGAATATCCTGTCCTATGTATATCTACCTCCCCATAATTCTATCACAGAATGTTATTCTGTGGTTCTATGGTTGGTTATCCTGAAAAGTGTAAATATACAAGTGACAGAAATTTATTCTCTTAACCTCCTTCTCTGAAAGTCAACTTTCTTGTAGAGTATTTTTGCTCTGAAAATCGCAGAAAATGTCTCTAGAGGAAAGACCGATAAAAGTTTCAAAACAGTTGAAGATGAAGGCCCAAGAATTTTTGACCTCTAGAAACACGGAAAGTTTGATAGATATCTTGAATCACTTCAAGTCTGGATACCAAGCACAATGTTTAGTAACATTGGAAATGATATTCACAACTCTCCTCAAAGAAAAACAGATGTTTATAGAGATTGTTCCGTTGAAACCCGTTGAAAATACCATAGAAAATCAACGTAAAGAATGGCTGAGAAATGTTTATGAGGAGTTTTTTACAGAATGTTTGCAATGTTGTGAACATAATTCTTACAAAATTCAAACGCAAGGTAAGAAATCAAATGATATCTTCATAAAGACTTTTATACAGTATCTATTCTCATGTTGATTTCATTAAAGTGCTTTTTTTTACTTTTCCAAGGCGTTTGACACAGTATTACTGAAATCCTCTGATAAATTAATTAAAATTAGTTTCTTGAATAATGAATTGAGATAGTTAGCTGGAATTGCAGAGGCTGCTTCTCAAAAATTTACACACCTCAACAACTTTTTATGCTTTATAAAGCTCAAATCGGACCTTCTTTGGAGTATTGTTCTCATGTATAGAGCTCTGTATCCAAACATACCCTGAAGCTGCTGGATTCCATCCAGAAAAGAGTCATCGCCTGATTTGAGACGCGAACATCATTTGCAGAGAGAAAACATGTGTTTCTTTCCCACACAGAAGCCCCACATGATTGTTAATATTATTATTATTCTTTATTGTTACAGGATTGTGTACAGCTATGAGTCTAATAGCCTGGGAAGGAAAGTACCCCCTAGAACCCAAAGGATCATTGGATAATTATGTTCCTTTAACAAAACTGAAATATGTTCTCATGAGAATTCTCTCCAATAAACAAAATAATACACATTTAATTAGTAAATACACTGAATATTTGCAGTTCGATGATATATTATTTTTCACCTGGAAGATTTTACCTTCACTTACTGCAAAGTGTAACCCAAACGATGTTTACATTATGAATTATCTTCTCTTCTTGGAAAAGTTGCAGATTTATCCGAATACTGAAACCAAAATTTTGTGCGGTATCGAGAACTGTGAGTATAAGATGAAGTATCAACAAAAATGGTTTATATCAAAGTACTTGTTTCAAAAGTATTTTTGCTTTCATGTAATCAAATGTTTATATGAAAGATAGTTGTTTTGAGAGGGAGTTTTCGTCCAGTTTGTATATGAAAGTAACTTCTATGCATGAACTACACATCTATTTGAAAAGTTTATTTTGGAATTTTATTGCTTTCTTCCTTCCCCTTTCAGTTTAAGTATCTAATGTACCACACGAAAAATAAACGTTTCATCAAAGCGTTGAATTTGATTAGAAGTGATAATGATTTTAATACATATTCATGTCATTATTAGTCAAAATAAAAAATATTCCAAAATCACAAACTATTTGGTCGAAAGATGTTTTTTATATAGGCGATTGTCATAATTGTTGTACAGCTGCCGGACTGAGTCATGGCTGGTTTGAAGCCCCCCCCCCCTCAAGATGTGCAGTAGTGTAGAAATCTGTTACCAGGCCGTTAGATTATTTGAGACGGAAACATCCAAATTCAGGACCGTATTTAATTAGTGATGGAGTGTAAAAGTAAATTGCATAAACATCCAATTATTTTGATAACCGTCCATATAGGAATGTCTCCTTGATAACAATGTTTATTTTTTCAGTTAATTAAATACTTTATACATTCTTTTTAATGACCTTGTTTCACCAATTGCAGGTGCTCCATTCTTTACATTTGATGAAGCTTCAACAAGTAAGTGCTTAAACAAAGTTTGGCATTGCGTAATGCATTGGGAGCATACTCCGCAAACCCACAAACAAATGCTGTTAGTCCTACTAGAAAGAGTTCTTGTTCATCTGGAAAAGCCTCTTCTTCTCACTGATTTTCTAATGGATTCCTTGGACGTTGGAGGACCTGTCAGCCTTCTTGCACTTCAGGGTATCTTCACGATGATACAAACCCATAATTTAGATTATCCGAATATATTCGCTAAACTGTATTCAATGTTTGAACCAGAAATATTTCACACGAAGTACAAAGCCAGACTGTTTCATTTGTCTGACTTGTTTTTGAGTTCCACACATTTGCCAGAGAACTTGGTAGCAGCATTTGTTAAAAGGATGGCGAGATTGGCTTTGATAGCACCATCAGAGGATATAATAATCATATGTAACTTCATTGGGAATTTAATATTGAGGTAAGTTATTTGAAACTTCAGGAGTAATTCCACTCCATGAAAAACATTCTTAATAATTCAAATCACAACTGAATATTTCACATTCAAAAATTAGGTAGGTTATTTTAGTTGTTGACCAGGGTATCACCAATGAAAAACTCTTTCAATGAAATAATTTTTGTAGGGATTGTGAAAAATTGTGTGATTCAGTTTTTCAAATGAATTTGATAACCTTGGAAAGTTGTAGAATAATCAACATATGTTCAAAATATTTTTGGCTAATGTTGACTGTAATGAAATATTTTTTTCCTTCGACTATTTGTTTTTTTAAACGTCGAAAGTTGAGGAGCAGTTAAGGTTCGAAAAATTATGTCACTCAACTTCTTTAAGTGATTAAAACAAATTCTGACCAAATGCTTAAAAGACGAGTGTGTTCACATGTATTTAAATGAATTCACAAAGCATATTGACGGTAATAAAAATATTATTTTAATGATCATCATCAAAGTGATAATGATTTTAATACATATTCATGTCATTATTAGTCAAAATAAAAAATATTCCAATATGGCCAAGAATATTTTATATTCTTGAGGTGAACAAGTGATTGTTAAAAGGTACCTTGGATACTTTCATGTTGTTTTGAGAAACAACAAAATCTAAAACAAATAGTCTTACTGAAAAGTGAAACTATTCATTAGAGTAATTATACAATTTTCACAATAAGTTATTAAGACGTTTCGCTACACTGTAGCGTCATCAGTTGACTGGCACATCAAACTGTTCTACGTCTTCTATATAACAGTAGGTATTTAAAAAACTTAATTAGATAAATGATCAATTTTGCTTGTATAGGTTGTTTTTGAAAAAACAATTACAATTTACAAAATTTAATTTGATAGATGCTTATTTCTGGTAAAAAAGGTAGTTTTACAAAAAAAAAATGTAAATACAATAATAGTATTGTGATTACAGTAGTGTCGTTATTACAATGGTATTGTAATTGCTTTTTAAAAATTATTCATCTAACTAAATTTTGTAATTACCTACTGTTATATAATAGTCATTTAAAAATAGTTAGATGTACCAGTTCAACTGATGAAGGTAGTGTGTAGCAAAACGCCTCTTGAATAAAATTTATTGTGTGAATTGTATAATTATGATATGATTTCCATCAAGTAATGGGTTAGTGTATTCATAATTTGAAAAGTAGAATTTACACAAGGGTGATCTGAAAAGATTCCGCCATCAACATGAAGATAGCAGCACTCGTAAATAAAAGCTAGTGAATTTCGTTGTTCATCTGTTGACAGTTACTCACCAAAGTTTCAGCCATTTTAGACGCGCAGTTATTCAACAGTCGTTTGAGCGAATATCAAGCTGTCATCAAATATTTGATTTCAAAAGGCAATACTCCTACGCAAATCAAAAATTACTTAGATTCTGCGTATGGGGACTCTGTACCATCATTTACCACAGTGAAATTTTGGGCAACTGAATATAAACATGGCCATAAGAGCTTGGGTGACGATGAACGTTCGAAACGTCAGAAACTGCAGCTACCGATGAAAACATCGCCAAAGTTCACCAAATTATAACAACCGCCCAATTGAAGTGGGAGAGATAACAGAGGTTATGGACATATCAAAAAAACGTGTTTGTCACATATTAAATCAACATGTAGGCCTAAAAAACATGACAAGCTGAAGGCAGAACTTGCAGAAAAACGGCCATATTCGCAGTAAAATAAAATCCTGTTTCACCAAGACAACAAACCGTCTCACACCTCAGCCATTGCCATGGGAAAAATCCACGAATTACGGTTTAAACTGCTTGTTCATCCGCTTTACTCACCTAGCCCCAAGTGACTTCTTTTTGTTACCTTATCTTAAAATTGCGCTCAGACGACAGAGATTTTCGTTAAACGGAGGGGCAATCACCTTCGTGAAAAATTATTTTACAGAGAAAAAACAGAGTTGGGAGCGTCGTTGAGAGAAGTGTGTAGAGTTAAAAGAAGACTATGTTGAAAAATAAAAATAAATCTGAAAAAATGTCTTATATCTTCATTAGGTCGGAAACTATTCAGCCCACCCTCATATTTTACATACCTAGATAAGTAAAATCATGTGATTTTCACAGAATTTCATTAATTACATTGAAAATAAAATAAAATTAGTTTCATTTGGTTAATAAAAACAGTGATTTATACACTACAGATTGAAACAGTTTTATTTGAACAATTATCAGGAAAGATAAATGAAAAACCTAGTACCTGAAGTCAACTAAGCAAAAATTTGGGAAACTTTGAAGGCACACAATAATGAAAGACGACTTGTTTTTATTCATCAAAATCAATTTATTTCTTGAATCAAAAGGGTCAGGTCCCTTTTTTCACTCATTTAAAAAATATCATACATGAAAATACATTTATAATGAACAACCGAACAACAACAATAAATAAATATTAATATATATATATATATATATATATATATATATATAGTACTCATATAAGTACTCTTTGATTTTCTCATTTTGCCTTCAATCGAGGACCGCCTGCCCGGTACTGACGATGCCCAATAGGCTGAAACAGCTGTACCTATACCGGTGGCTCTTAAATTGAAATCAATATGGGAATGATCAAAGAGTACTTATCTATTTATTTTTTGATTTTCATTGAATTATTTTCCAGTAGCTTGACTGCATTAATATATATATATATATATATATATATATATATATATATATATATATATATATATATATATATATATATATATATATATATATATATATATATATATATATATATATATATATATATATATATATATATATATGGCCCACAGGGTGGGCCATCGAAAACTTGACATGGAGGTTTTGGGTACTAATATTGCAATTCCTAGGGTTGTTCATCCCTCTGCTCCGGGTTGAAGTGACGACGCTGTAAATGGGAAAAAAACTGTCCCTCTCCCAATAAAAATCGACCTGTCTGAGCGTTTTTTAGGATTTGCAAGATTAGTACCCAAAACCTCCATGTCAAATTTTCGATGGCCCACCCTGTATATACCCAACAATGGAAGAGTATAAAGTAAAAGAAATACGAAACAATAATCTCTACCGTAAAATAAACTATAACCTTTTTTTTAGACATCCTGGTCTGAAATGTTTATTAAACAACACAGAAAGCAATACAGCCAATACTGATACCTACGTAATGGAAGAACGAGATCCCTTGAAATCCAACGCCATTAACAGTTCTCTTTGGGAAATCAAAACTCTACAAAATCATGTTCAACCAAGTGTTGCAAACGCAGCGAAATTCATGAATTCACCTTTACCCAGCATAGAACGGGATCTCTCCAAGATTTTGGACAATACTGGTGATGATATATTTGATAAGGAAGTGAAAAAGTTCAGTAAGCTCATAATCCTGCAGTTCGAAAAACCTACAGCTGCTTCCTTTGGAAAAGGAGACAAGGTTATGCAATATTGGGATTTGTAAGAAGTAATTTTTCTGCTTGATGTGTTCAGTTGAAACTATTTACTGTCGGTGAAGTAAATTACATTGTGATTAAAACCTAGACGCAGACAGGTGTGAGAAATTGTATTGATGGTTTCTTTAACATTGCAGTTTATCACATGCATACCCAATCACAACACTTTTATTTATTGAGTATTTTCGTTCAACATCCAGCTTTTATAGGCAGATTTATCGGTTTAGAGTAGAGTAACACTACTGAATACATCAAACTGGTCTGTTGAGTTTTCCATTGATATATCTTTTCTTAAAAAGAAACATTCTTTGATTAAATATAATCAATTTTAATTTTTTCCATTTCCTAATAGACGAGTGCAGCAAAAATATGTTTTGAAAGGTATATGTACCTAATTATAATCTACTTAATTATGTAAATTTGGGCATCTTCTATTTCAATCATGTTTTTTTTTATATGATAATTCGACTGTTCAAACATGAATTAACCAAAAATGGGTGCCACAGTCGTGTAACTCCAGTACACTGCCTCATGTATTGAAAGTAGGGGTGTGTTACTGGAATGTTACGGGTGGAGATAAATATCTCACACCTGACATCAAAATATTTGACAAATCTTGGATCCACGTTCTGTCAAATCTTATAATGAAGAAAACATTTTTTCATTATTCTCATATATTTCTAACATAAATCTGAATATCATTTTTATTTTATGGGACTAATTGAACATTTTTATGACTAGCTACAGATAGATAGATACCTTTTTCATCAGTGACATGTCAAAAGGGAGCTAAATGTTTTATGAATACTCATAGTCACAGCGACTTATTATCAACTCATTAGTGAATATTACAATCTAATTGTTGATAACTGTTAATTGACATATTTTCAACTTCATGTAGTATCGAAAGTATTCTGATAATAGTTTGTTACATTCTACAATTTTTCATATTATTCTTCAAAATGGGTGGCACAGAGAGCTAGTTGACAGATGCCATTTACCGTTTACAAGAATATATAGTGAAACCCTGCAAGCATTAGCAAATATGTGTTTCTGCTGCCCCCTTCCCAATATGTCACTTCATAAAGGGAGAAATTATTTGAGAAAAAAAGTATTTGTGAACTTTTTCAACAACAACTTTCAAAGTTTTCCTAAAAACTTGCTTGTTACATTGAAGGAAACTCACTCTTCCCAGTGAATTATGAATAATTTTGAAATTCTATTCATATTATTTTGAACAAGAAATAAATAAATACTTTCCAGAAAATAATAAATTTCACATGTAACATTTAAACGCGTCTTGAAAAACACACTGATGTGATGAATATTTCATTATGAATGCAAATAAATGCCTTCATTAATGCATCTCACTCTTCTTCCATTGGTATCTTCATGAAAAGTTCATGTTTGAATTAACTCAAATATTTCCCAACAAAACTATTAACATACAATCTGAAATTATCTTCCTATTAATTATCTGTAAAAACTTTTCAAAAAGTTTCTATCGCCATTTGAATGTCAGATATTCGTATCTCCATTTTTTAAAAAAGCGATAACAGATTTGAAATCTAGGAGAAGATGGATGAATGATATTTTGAAAATACTTGTACTGAAATATTACGCTAGTTTGTTTGAAATATTGAAAATAGGATTCAGAAATATGAAAAAAATTAATGAGTCTAAAAAGTGAAAATATAAAAAACTAATATATTAAGAAAACAATTTTTTTTGACTTAAAATGGAAATGCCTCAATAATATCGGTTGCTAAAATGACAGTAATGTGAAAGTGAAAATAAAAATTAGTTTGGACTTCCATTGCCTAATATGAAATAATATGATTTGAAATCCCTGAAAGAACAAATGAAACTAAAAATTAGAATGAATATCTGAAAATAACAATTATATTAAGCAAAAAACCCCGAAATGAAATTACAATAAAAATAAAATTGAAAGATTTCAAGTCAGGTTACTTCAAGACGTTTCGATTGTTAGTATCCACAATCGTCTTCGGGTGATGACTCGACTATTCCTCCGAGAGATGACTATTTATAGGTCATTCAAGTGCTTTTACCTATCCCCTCTTACCTCTCTCTGCTTCACCGGTTTAGCAGGAGATGACCGTTTGGCGGGAGTTGACCGTTTTCTGCTTGATTATTGGTTCCCGTATGTTGCGTATCTCTACGCTAGCTTGGCTGAATGCGTCATTGGACAACATATATGCAGATTCTTTGAATCTCCTCCCAAACCAGTGTTATGCCTTATAGATGATATCTGCTTGGGATCATTTGATGTTATGATTCAAACATGTTCTGCTATCCCCGATTTGATGGTTTCTCCTCGCTGTGTGTGTTTCTTGTGCTCGATAATGCAAACTTTCAATGCCCTCATGGGCAATGCCGCAGTCTGGTAATTGCAATTCTTGGAATCATAGTATGTTTTTGGTGGCCTGGTTTGTGTGAGGCTGCTACATATAGTATTTCCTGATCTGAAGCAGGTTCTGATGTTATACTTGGACCCAATACTTCTTTTCCTTGTAAGGCTCTTGCTGTCTTCTAGCCAAAGTGTTTCACCATCACTTTAGAGTAACCATTCTGTTGAAGATCTTTTTTGATAATGCCTAGTTCCTCCTAGAGACCTTCTCTCGTTTTACAGAGCCCGAAAGCACAGTCTACTAGAGTCTTGATGATTCCTCTTTTGGTGGATTGATGGTGGTTAGATTCGTGATTCAGATACTGTCCCTTGTGAGTAAGTGATAGATGTTTCCCACTTAGACCATACGTCTAAGAATGTCAATTCGGTGTGGACTTCCTTCTCCATTGTGAAGATGATGGAAGGTCTTACGCTGTTAATGTGCTTCAGAAAGGTGTCTAGTTCTGTATTTTCATAGTTCCATGTTATGAAGGTGTCGTCGATGTATCTCAACCAGACTTGGGGCTTTTCGTAGGTTTATTCAATGGCCAGAGTTTCAAACCACTCCATTTATATGTTGGCTATAATTGGTGAAAGTGGTGATCCCATTGGCAGTCCCTCATCTTGCATAAAGAATTCGTCCTTCAGTTGGAAATAGCAGTTTGTACACAGCATTCTAGTAATTCCGTGATTACTTCTATAGGTAAGTTCGTTCTATCTTCCAAGTCCCTGTCTTCGGATAGCATCCTCTATATAATATGATTTGAAGTGCTTCTTCGACAGGAACGTTCGTGTAAAGGCTTTGCACATAGAAAATGATTAATTGATCTTGCTCTTTGATTTCGATTGCCCCTAGTAATTCGACCAAATGCCTCAAATTCTTCACAAAAGATGAAAGTTTTTCCTTGTGATTGTATCATTGGAAGTAAAAATCTGGACAAGTTTTGAGTAGCTGAATCTCTGGAGCTAATGGTCGGTCTGAGTGTAACACCCTTCTTATGGATTTTGGGTAGTCCATACAAGCGAGGGGGCTTCCTGTAGCGCGACGATGTCTCCTTTTGAGAGAAATAGACTTGGTGTTTTTTCAAAGTCTGGTACAACTTCCTTTTTCAATTGATGCAGTACGATTCCGTACAATCTTCATGTATTTTCTCTTCCGAAGAACATTTTTGATCTTCTGTTCGTAGAGACCAGTATCCATCACAACAGTAGCGTTTCCCTTATCTGCAGGTAGGATCTTGATGGTGTTATCTTTAGGTAGGTCGTTCAGAACTCTTCGTTGGCCGTTCAGGGCTCTTCGTTTTTCATCGCTGATGTTAGATGTCGGATCAGCGAATCAGCACTCGAATGACCTATAAATAGTCTTCTCTCGGAGGAATAGTGCAGTCATCACCCGAAGACGATTGTGGATACTAACAATCGAAACGTCGTGAAGTAACTTGGTTTGAAATCTTTCAATTCTATTTCATTTTAATTGTTCAATTTTCAATTTTTTGCTTAATGTAATTGTTATTTTCAGCTATTCATTTTGATTTTCAATTTTATTTGTCCTTTCAGGAATTTCGAATCATATATCATATTAGACAATGGGAGTCCGAACTAATGAAATTCACCATGAAACATTGTCAACCACCTTCAAACAAACATTGAAAATTAAACGTTTCAATTGTTATTATACAAAATCGTCTTTGGGATATTCCTAATATTTAGAGACTCGTACTCACCAATACAGAGTGACCTCTTGGACTTGCTACATTCGGAGAATATTTGGTTCCACCAACTAACGCATCAAGTGGTCTTAAGCTGGAATCATTCAACGGAGGAAAACTTGAATCAAGTGGGGAAATGGGCTGCGGTGCACTTAACCGAAAAACTGTGTTATCCAAAAGGAAAAAGGGGAATGCTCTCCCAGTTGACCCAAATGGTCTCAAAGTATAAAGAATAATTCAGGCATCAACCAAATACGATAAACTCTGACAGTCAAAACATCATGAAGTTGAGTGGTTTGAAAATTAATTTTTTTGCCATAATTTCTCTTTATCTCAACATTTTTCTAAGTAATATCAAAGTATGTAATGGAATTTGACGATACTTGATATAAGTCTATAATAAATGGGAGATTTTCACTAAACGATTTACAAAACTGTGTCACTGTTCACTATAAAATCGTGAAAATTTCACAATAAAGTTAACCATATTAATAATTCTTCATCATTTTAGGCCACAGTAATTCTTTATCTTCACAAATTAGTAGATATCAGATCAAGTCTATCACTACGTTGAGAAGAGATACAATTGCCAAGAAAATTATCAATTCAAATGAAAATTTCAACATTTCTACACAGTAGCATCTGGTACATACCTGCCAGAAAACAAACTATTTTCCTCACAGAGATGTAATGGATTAGCCAGGAAACTATTAATTTTCTGGAAAATGTTTCTGTTTTGTGACTTGTAGTTTTTTAATACTTCATTCATTTAACTTCTCTTAACTCAATAATTTTTTGTAAGCAAAGACACTTAGGCAATGTTATAGAGGGTATGACTCGGGTTTATCAAAAACCCCTGCCGATGGTATGAAGAGTGGGGGAGGGAACTTTTGAGCCCAGTACCATCCAAACTTTTATTCAGGCCCTGTATTTAGGAGGGAGGGGTTCCCAAGTTTAAAGGTCTTAATTTCTGAAGGTGTTTTGTTATGGTAATTTATTACAAAAACACGCAGGTGCCGGTTTTTTGTTTTTTTTTGATTTGATGGATTGATATAGTATTAAATCGTATTTGGAGAGTTCCAAGGAGTATGTGGATCAAAGAATATGCCTATTCCTTCATCCACTCAGCTCTTCAGTTATTTGATATCAATTCAAATATGCTGGACATTTATATTTTGAATTGAACAACTTAAATGACTTAGATATAGTTGAAGGTGCATGATATTTGAATTTCGATTCTTGTTTCAGTTGTGATTTTTTTTGTCACGGATATACGCATTTCTAAGATTAATGTAACAATCAAAATGAATGCGTACATTTGCTTTTCTAGAAGTTTGTCTTTTCTGTTGAGAGAAATTACCATTCAAACACATATTTAATTTCCAAAAAAATGTTTTGGCAATTCACTTTATTGGATTTTTTCAGTTCAACTTTTTGTATTACCAATAAAATGTTTGTACTTTTTATTATTTAACTAGGAATTTTTGTAATCTTGTTTTGAACATATTGTGATGAATGGTATGAAACATATCGATTCCTATCAAGGGAGAAGGCAATGTAATTATGATTAACCAACAAGAAAACATTTCTAATATACTGAAGAATGATGTAACTGATCGGAAATATGGCTGTTCTGAGACATTTTTTATCCAACTCAGAACTCATACCTAATGAGCATTCCTAGTTTTAATAAAAATAGATTAATGTTTGCCAACCTACTTCTTAAAGTTTTTTCTGCTTTTGTGTATGTTCCCAATAAATGAGATGTGAACATTTTGAGTGTAGTCACTATTGCAATATTGTCATGGGTGAGGTTTTGAAGTATTATATTTATGTAACATGAACATTTTGACACCGAAAGGCATGTTTTTGTGATACCTTTATGAGACTATCTACTAGGCTCTGCAGTAGAGACCACACTCAAAAGTTATTTTATATGATGTGTCTAAACTTTGCTGTGTTATAAGTGTATGTATAGTATTCATTTATATTTTCAATTATGAGTGTTATTTACTTATAATTTATATGTTGAATAAAATGTTGCTTTTTATAATCGTTCTTTGAAATAATTCACCCCATATTTGGACTCCTTTGAATTAAAAGGATGATAAGATATCATTTATTATTATGAAACCTATTGTTTATTTCCTAATAATGAAAAGTAATAATTGTTCATTATAAACGCAAAACGCTTACATATAGCTCAAACAAAATTTTGTGATTTTGTTATAATTTGCCACAGCTGGCAGTCGCTTATTTCAATATCCCAATTCCTTTTTCGGGAAAGAGGTGAGCAACCCATAGAGTTTTCATTTTCCATTTACATGAAGTTTATTAAGTGATTTTTCATATGTATCTCACTCGAAAGATCGACAAAGGTCCTGCTCTATAGCATTGGCAATTTCTTCATGAAGAAAGTGAATACACTGGTGGTTGAATGTCCTGCATAAAAACTATGCTGGTTTGGATGAAGTAAGATGTTCACATTTAAAAAGCATCAAGTATTCAAAAAAAGGGAGCTAATGTAGGGATATTTTTCCATATTCTGTAAATCGTTTCTTTAGAATGAGAGAGATCAAGAGCATCCTTCATTTTTGAAGGAAATTGAGTTTTTTGAAAAGAGGCGTTTTTTTATGTGAGTGGGAGGTTTGATGAAGGCAGAAAATTTATTTCTCGTGAATATTAAGTTTCATCAGTTCCATTTGAGTTTATTTTTGAGAACTTAGTATATTTATGCACATATCAATAGGTTTGTGTTTATATTTGTTTTATTTGGTCCATTTATACTCTCTGTTTGTATTTCATAAATTCATTTTTATTAAATTGCAAATAAAAGCTTACACGGCGAACTTCTTATCGAGTTATTAGCTGTAGTATATTCACATTTTTATGTTGTGTTTGTGAAACACATATTTGGGCTATTCTATCACGCCCCGTGTTACCATGTTATTTTTATGCTTAGCTGTCTACAAAGTCAATACACTTATATGGATAGTATGTATATACTTGAAAAATAAAGAGTAACATGAAAAAAATCTCATTAAAATTATTGAAAATTTTTGGCTAACATTCAAAAACATGGATGGGTAGTAGACACACTGAATTTAAGAAATGCCTATTGAGAAATATTATGGAAAGACTGAAATTCAAGTGAGACCGATGCGAATCGGATCACTTTTTCTTTGAGGTTGACCAAATCATACTAAACTGTTACACAATGTTATTTTTATTGATGAAAACATAAAAAGTAATAATCAGATATGAAATAAAAATTTGAATCATCCATATATTCTCTTAAGTAGCTATTAAAAATCTGAACTGGACAATGTCAGACTCTTGATTACCGATGAACTTGTGGTCAGGTAGTGCATTGGCAATTCGTGGAAATATTCCAGTCTTTTCGAAGCCTTTTGTAGCATTGCCAACTGTGGCAGCCTGATTACAAGCAGTTACATTTTCACCTCGTTGAACAGTCAGTGGTCATGCTGACAACATCGTTAGCACCTTTTTGAGCTATAATGTTGGGTGGGCGGTTACTAAGCGGCATCCCCGTTTCATCAATGTTGTATATACATTCAGTTCTTCCTCTTAAATTGTTGTTATCTAGTATTGTTCCCAAAGTATTGAAGAATTTCTGCTACTCTTTCTTCATACAATCAGTCATTGCTCTTGACAGACCCTCCAGCTTCCGAATAGTTAATTTTTTATTTACTTGCATGAAGCGATGAAACCAGTCCTGGCCAGCCATTCTAGCACTTCTGTTAAATTTGTGTTTTATGTTTTGACGTTCTGCAAATTCAAACGCATGCTTACGTACCGCTTTGGGTGTAATTCTGAAGCCACGACTTGCCTAGTGCAATTGCCGGTCAGCTACCTTTTTTTTCTGCGTTCTAATCTAAAGCTGGCTGTCCACCTGGTCACTTACGAATACCCCTAGATAAAGTATCTCTTCTCTGTAAGCTGCAAAAATCTCAGCAGCCTGACGTAAGGTCAACTTTTTGTCCTGAACTTTATTTACAGCCTCTTTCATTTTCTCCACCATCAGTCTTTCTTTTGTACCTGCGGACCATCTACAATGAAATAAATATGAATCAATAACCTCAAACATATAATAAACCACTTTGAAAGTGTGATCCAATTAGCCCCATAATCAAGACTTCAGAAATAAATATTGTAGACGCTAACTTCTAAAAAGATACTTAAAAGCGAATTTATTTATTTATTTGCCACTGTGGTACAGTATGTACAACAGCCAATTTCATATAAACATCGAATTACGCAAAGGAAAAATTACTTTCGAAACAACTTCTTTTATATGAACATTGAATTATACAAAAAATACTTTCTATTCAGTTTGCACTCCAAACATTCACAGGATTGCTACACAATATTGTATATGAAAGAGGTAAAATTTCACTTACAACGAACACTGTCATCCTCAATGATGGACATCCGATGTTTTGAAACAAACACTTGCCTTATTGCCTCTTCAGCACTAAATGTTGAAACATCGGATGTCTGCTATCAAGGATGACAGTGTTCCATGTAAGTGAAATTTGACCTCTTTCATTTACTATTTTGTGTAGGAATCCTGTGAATTATATCTGATTTTCGTAACGAATGTTTGGAATACAAACTAAATAGAGAAGTGTTTTTGTATAATTCAGTGTTCATATTAAAGTATTTGTTTTGAAAGTATTCATCTTTCATGTAATTTAATTTTTATATGAAAGTAGCTACTTCGAGAGGGCTTTTTTCTTCCAGATGTGCCTGAAAGTTACTTCTTTGCATGATCTGCACATCTTTGTAAAGAATTACTTTTTTTTAAATTGATTGCTTACTTCCTTTCTTTGAAAGATTCCCACATTTTTTTGCATCAAGATGGAGAAGTAGAAAGTCAAAACCTTTCTTTCCCATAAAGTACTGTTGTTTTGTGATTTATTCAGAGAGATAATTACCATTAAACTTAGAAGATGAAAATTTTCATTCAGCCCTGTACGATTTAAGATTTTTCTTTAAATCTGCTGTGAGAGATCAGAGTTTCAGATAAAGTTATAAGTTTTGTAACTAAATCCAGAATATAAGGATATTGAAACCATGGCTGTGATATATAAACATGAGTATATTAACAAAAAGTGTATTTGTGAGCAAAGAAATTTTTTGTTTTTGTTTCGACACAATGAAAAATTGAGTAAATAGTTGAAGTGAATCCATAAATAAATTTAAACTTCAGTGACTTGGTGAGCTTAAAGAAACATTTTAAATTCATATAAGTACAAATGATCTATTCTTTGTGTGCGAGAATTCAATCATATAAAAATAGCTATTTTTACAAGACAACATAATAACAATGCACAGCTGTCAGTCCTAGAGTCTTTCCTGCATCAGCTGCCACGCTTTTACAACCTGCTCTTTGGTATACTCTACAGGCCATAATGTACAGAATACAACGTGAGCTGCTTTAACATAGAAACAATTTGAAGGTTGGGCATCTATTCTGTTATTGGCCTGTTCTTCTGTGAGTTTATTGCGATTTATAAGCCTAATAATGGCTTCCCTTCTGGGGATAGTTGTTGCCCAAATCTGAAATCAAAGGAACACTAGTCAATATACTGAAAAGCTCATGTAGTAAGCTACTGATGATTAGGTATAATTAATGAATTCATTGATATCATAGTCTGGCGTGGAATATGAAATGATAATTGATAAAAATTACATTTTATAGGGTGACTACAATGTAACTATAACAAAGTTATAATTTCTACATATTTATGTATATCAAAAAACAAAATTTCGATTTGCCATCTATAAGAGAAGACAATTTTATAAGAAAAGTCTTATAGTACCTTTCTAACACAAATGTAAATGAAGTATTCATTAGAAGTCTAGGACAACATATATATAACAATAAATTCATTTTTTTTCTTTTTTTAAGGTATCATAATTCTTAATTTTTTTGCGCAGATGACTGAAAATGTTTATTGCCATGTACGATTTTTTTCGGTGTAGACTGCCCTAGTCATAAGTCTCGTGTAGTGTATGGTAATCCAGAATTAATCCAATTTCAACAAGAACATTTCTCTTGACAAAAATATCTGATCGAAGTTGGATTTGAACACACAATCTTTAGATCGTGATACTAATACTAGGGAATGAAAATTATTTCAGTATAGCTGTTGTTTCTTCAGAATTATTAATTTATAACTACTCTCATTTTGTGTGATATCATTTCATGTTCACTTGTCATGTATTTAAAATGTTCATTCAATTTTAAAATTCATCTATGTACAGTTCCTAAAACTTTTGATATCTCCCCAAAAATCTAGCATCTAGTTGAACTCGATTGGTTATTTATTTATTTTCAAACAGTTGAAAACTTCATTACATGAAAATAATATTTTGTATAAAAATGTGAATACAGTATACAGTGCATTTCTTTAACCCCCCCCCCTTTTAATTTTTGAACATGTCAACTCAAAAAATTGAAATTTGGGAAAACGAAATTAATGCATGGATACTTTATTTTGAAGTGAAATTGACAGATGAAACTTTCAAGATGGAGACTGGGCGCCATCTGGGAAAAAAATTAAATGGAAAGGGGGTCTTGTGACACATCTTTTTTAAGCTCTTGACAAATGCTTCACAACCCTAGAATATAATGTGAATATCTTCAACTACTACAAAATGGCGGAACGTTTAATAATTGCCTGAATACATTGACATGTTGACATGACATGATGCTCGAAATGGTTGCCTTGAACTTCTTGACATATGAACAGCCTCTCCGATATTTCATGCCGAACAATGTCGAACACAGTAACGTCAATATCTCTACAAATATTTATTATTCTCTGCCATATATCCAATATTGAAGCAGGTTCAGTTTCGTACACCTTTTGCTTCAAATAGCCCCAAAAGTGTTAAATCTGGCGAGCGGGCTGGCCATTCTGTAGGACCACGGCCAATCCAACGACCGGGAAAAGTAGTATCCAAATAGTTTCTTACTTGTCTGGAGTAATGTGGTGGTGCTCCATCTTTTTGGAATACAATATCCATATCAAATTCATTAGGATTCGCTTGAACGATTTCAGTGATGAGAGGGTCAACAGTAGTTTCCAGCATATTCAAATACAGTTCCCTTGTTGAATTTTGATCAATAAATAGAGGTCCTACAAGATGGTTTTCCAATATTCCTGCCCAAACGTTAATTTTTTCTGGATATTGGGTATTTGTTTCCCGGAAAACGTGAGGGTTGGTGTCACTCCAATAACGGCAATGTTGTCTATGAACATTGCCTTGCAATGGTGTCCGTCATGATTTCGTAGAATTCTGTTCTTCGATCAGGGTCATCTTCAGTTAATTGGTGTACAATTTTAATTTTGTATGGATGATACCTATTCCTCTTCAAAAGTCTCCACACAGTAGAAGGAGACACCTCAGAAACATTCGCGACGGAATAAGTAAACTGTTCAGGATTTACTACCATCTCACCAATTATTTGCACTTGCTGTTCTTCCAGAATGGACAAATGACCTGGGGGCTTTTTGTTATGTACACTACCGGTAGTTGTGAATTTGGATACAAGTTCCCTCAAATATTTTCCACAGATAGGACGATTCGGAAAACGTTCATTGAAAATCCTTTCGGTCTCGTGAAAGTTACTCGTCGCACCGTAAATAAAAATTGCATAAATTTTTTCTTCCAATGCACGAGAATTGACCATTTTAGAGATTGTTGACGTGGTACCTTTCTACTAGTCAAACCGAAAACTAAAGGAGAATATTCTAACTGAACAATGATGTTCATTGTCGTATTGACATTTTTTGTTGTTTTTATAAACAAAAAATAACTTGACAAACCTTAACAGGTTGTTGGAATTGCCATATTGCAAATAAAAAGGAATATTTCTAGAAATATCAATATTAACGTGTTTGTCTTCAGGAAATTATTAAATGTTCCGCCATTTTGTAGTAGATGAAGATATTGACCTCATATTCTAGGGTTGTGAAGTATTCGTCAGGAGCTTCAAAACGACGTGTCACAAGACACCCTTTCCATTTAATTTTTTCCCAGATGGCGCCCAGTCGCCATCTTGAAAGTTTCATCTGTCAATTTCACTTCAAAATAAAGTATTCATGCATTAATTTCATTATCCCAAATTTCAATTTTTTTGAGTTGACCCGTTCGAAAAATAAAAGGGGGGACATTAAAGAAATGCACTGTATGTGATGTATATGTATATATGAATACAGTAACATTGTATCTAGCTGCTAATCATGGTCAAATGGGAGAACAAAAAAGTTATTCTAAGCTTGAAAAGTATGTTTTCATAATCCATTATTGTAATTTTGATTTAACGGTATTCAGATGACAATTGAGAAGTTAATGTTAACAGCCTCTGCCGATTAGGAATTTTTAACGGCCGGTGGCCGTTTCAAAATTTTCATATTCTTTTTAATATCGCTTTTGATTTATTTTCAGTAATAAATCAACCCTCGCTGCAAATGATTCTCCCAATATTCCTAAAGAAATTTGGTCGTTGTTAAAGCGAACTCGCGAACAAAAAAAAAACTGGTGTTATTTATGAGACTGATGTGATATTGTTAAGCTGTTCCATGACAACATGATGTTGGGATTTTTCTGTAGAATTACGAGGTACGCGGTTTGTTCTTTCCTCGGACACAAAATGTAATCTTTCGTAACAGATTCGGTTGTTATAATTCTCAGATTACAATATTCAACCTCATCCGTTATTTGCTCTATATCGACCTTGTAACGTTAATAACTATTTAAGACCATGATGAACTTGTTAGGAAGGTCGAACAAATATGTTTTTTGATATTAAAAGAAAGTTGTTTGTTTTTGGGAAAGAAAGTTTTTGGCTTTCTACTACTCCATCTTGATACAAAAAAAAACGTGGGAATCTTCCAAAGAAAGGGATAAAGTAATCAGTTTGAAAATAAGTAACTCTATACATGGAGCCATGATCATGATCTACACATCCATGTATAGAGTTACTTATTTTCAAATTGATTACTTTCTTCCTTTCTTTGGAAGATTCCCACATTTTTTTGTATCAAGATGGTTTGTAGAGAGCTAAAAACTTTCTTTCCCAAAAAAAAGTTGATCACTCCTGTAAATATAACCCCTTCAATTCAAGTTGTTTGTATCATTGTAATGATGGGTGAACAGTTATCTCTTGATATGTATGGTACCTCAAAGTACTAAATAAGTCTCGTTGTTCTGTTGGGATATCTCTCTTTGAAAGATTTCATTGAGATTGGGGCAGTTATAATTTTTTTTATATATTTTGTAACAAACACGCTAACCCTGGCTTGCCTGTTTTCTATTTTGTAGACTGAGTATTTCAAATTTATTTCATAGTGCTGCTGATCTAACTTTATTAGTCAGGGTATGCCTTATATTTTTTGTAATAAAATATCTCAGATATCTATTTTGAATTTTTTCTTATCTATTTTTGAAAATATGAGAAGGATGTCAGACTACAGCCCCATATTCAAGTTTAGGTCTGACCAAACTGTTATATAGTGTAGTAATCACTTCAATGTCATCGAAATGTTTGCGTTGTCTCCTTACAAATCCCATAGTCAGTACTGCCTGAGATGCTATGTAATCCAAATGTGGTTTATATGGGAGTATGGAATTATAGTACTTATCCAAATCTTTTGACAGTCTCTTGTAACGTTTTCGTTTTCACTCACTGCGTATATTTTTGTTTTAAGGTGATCAATGTTTCACCCTGTATATTGCTCCAGTTTAGGAACTGGAAAAGATAGTAATATATTCACCAAGTAGTTTTCCTAAACCACCCAATCTGATAAAAACGTATCACCCTAATGCCCATGTACACATGTACAGTGTCCACGCCCAGGTAAATAATCATAAATGTTGTATATAGTTATTGGAATAATCTTGAGCTGACTCGTTCAACGTTTATTTTGGAAGCCGTTCAACGTTTATTTTGAAAGCCGTATATTGATAAATTGTCAAGGAGCACCTATATACTCGCAAATGATATTCTGTGTTGACAAATTTACCTTTCCGCATTCCATCTCTCTTTTCTTCTAATAAACTATTAGACTTCGTTTGGTTCCGATAGTCTCTGGTGTGTGAACTCTATGGAGATCCCACAAATTTGACAGAATTATTTCTGAAATGACATGCAGTCGACAAAGTGAATTCAGATAGGGATTACCAATCCCTTTTAATTAGAAGCGAATCATGTTATGAGATGTATAATGGCAGTACCCTTTTGTGTTTGATATTAAAAATATTCTCTTTTGGAGAATCTAGTTGTCGATTCATTTGCAGAAGAGAACCCTCTTGGTACCAGAGGTTAGTCCACTACTCCATGGTGTTTTTATTATTCCAAGAATGTACTCGAATATTCTTATAGGGTTTTTCTTTCCTACGAAAAATTTTCTTAAGCTAATCCTGCATCCCGAAGGATTTGAAAACGTTAATCAGGGCCACAAGAGTGTTCCTATTCACTGATTCGGCTCCATTTATCCATTTGGATGTCCTCTGTGACTCAAACAGAGGTATTTCCTGCTGTAGTCCGGATTTACCAACTCCTAGCAAGACGAAAAGAAAAAATACAAACACTCCTCCTTTCTTACTGCTTGAGGACCTCATCTGCTCTGCGGTTGTTACTTCTTTAGAATCAACGTTGGATGAAAGGCCAGTTATAGATGACAGAGTTATTTCAGTATCATAGTTTTGATTTAATATTTGAGTTCATATATTCAATATTTAACTGTTTATATTTAACCATTCAAACAAACCATCCATAATTATTTATATATATATTAGCATATGCTATATTCATCAATATTCAAGCCCTTTTGAGGTAACATAACTCACAAAAACATTTTATTCCCCAATAGTAAAAATTCATGAATTTTGCCCTGGGCACACTTTTTCTTATATATTTATATATACTGGTATCAGCAACTTATCCGTCAAGTAGGCTTTAGAAGGTTCAATATATATGCTCGTATGCTTTGTTATAATTGCATAATAGTACCGTACGACATAATATTTATCTCATTAAATAATATGAAATTGTGTATGTCTTTCTTTCATTTCAGCTGTTGTATCTACTCTCTACCTTAGGTTTCTGATCTTTTCCCAATAAGACCTTATAAAAAAAGATAGTGGCGCTCTTTTTGTATCCTTATTTTATTTAACAGAATCACAGTAATCAATCCACACCCATATGCCGCCGACGAACAGCTGCAGGAACTACTTTGCCATGTTTTCTCTTTTGTAAAAAGATAAAACAGGGAAAAGGAATAACACTCTACCCTGGATAATTTCATACCGTTCATGTACATGTAAGTACATGGGAAAGTTGAAATATTGTTCTGTTTGAAAGTACCTCTACAAGATTCATTGTAGTCCATGCCAAAAATATCTCTTATGAATCTTTTTTGTAAAATGAACACTCATGATGCTTCAGATGATCTAGCCCATGAAATAATATAACAGCTGATTGCTGTGTAGACGAAAGTGTAATATATATATATATATATATATATATATATATATATATATATATATATATATATATATATATATATATATATATATTGATCAGATGACTTCTGTGGAAGGTGGATTCGAAATTGACAAAAGCATGGTACACTTTATTCAGTTATTTACATATGGTATCAATTTCGTTATTGAACATTAATTTGTAGTATGGCTCTGTGCCAAGTAATTTTGTGCTTTCTGCTGATATGATTTTCGTGTGGCCCAAGTTGAACTGTATATTGTTTATTGTTTTTAGGGACTGTTTATTTTATTTGAATGACTACCATTAGACTAGTCTCATGTCAAGTGAATGATCTGTGGAGATTAATTTAATAAACTGTCTATTTAATAGATTCTCAATTACGATCACTCAGTAACAGTTGACAAAAGATTCGTTCGCTATCAAGTGATCACAAATCCCTGAGATATCCTGATTTTGTAGACCATTTATCGAACCCACGATAACACGTAACAAAATTCACATTTTATAATAATTTTCTCTAATAACTTTGAATTCATTTAGGTGTACAACCTTACATACCTCATGGCAATATTTTTCCCAGTTCGCTGATAACAGTACTGCTGCTTCAATGACGAATACTTTTGCCGAGGTGTTTTTGATGATGTTTTTCACTTGTTCTGCAATAGCAGGCCAAACTATGGAATTCAGTTTATTCATTTGTTCCTAGGAAACAAAAAACAAATGATATATAAATAATTATTTTATGAATACAAATAAATCATGAAATATTCGGAAGATGTGAACATTTGAGGTTTTTGTTATACAAGGTGTTTCCCATGAAATATCGCATAGAGTGATTATTAAAAGGTAAATATCTACAAAAACTAAACTATGAGTGATGTACAAAAAGTGACCCCCTGGAGAAAAATAAAACGTTGAACAGATACTTTCAAAATAGAAGTACCTCAGTTTTCAAATTTTTTATTGAAATAGCATGAAATAAATGAAAGGTAGAACTGGAACCTCTGGTGTAGAATAAATCGAAAATATGCAAGGCTGTCGGTGAAACACGCATCGCGAAGAGGGTTGCAGATCTGGTATTAGGTTGCTCCAAAAGTTTTGTCCGTTTTAATGTCATGTATTTTTGTAGCTCCATATTTCAATAAATATTTCTTTTACTGTGTCATGATATATACCGCTGTCTATATCTCATAAAAGCCTAGATGTAGCTGTAACTAATATGAATTCTCCTTTAGAAAAAATTAATGAGTACTTGATCATCAATAAATTGAAATTAAATATATACAAAACCAAAGCCATGATTCCAACTACACCATACAAATACAAACAACTCAATATAAACTCCTGCCTATTGAAAATCAACGACAATAATAGAGTTCAAGTACCTGGGTTTAATATTGGACAACAGCTCATCTTTAAATGCACATCACACATATGTAACAAAAAAAATAGCAAAGAAACTTTATTTTTTCACAAGAATCTACACTCACTTGTCTACTGCTGCCAAAATCACTATATATAACACGATTATACAGCCACATTTTGATTATTACATGGTTACATGGTTATTATTACATTATATGGTTTAGATCAAAACAAAATTATGTCATTACAAAAACTACAAAATCGAGGCATGAGAGTGAATCTGAAATGCAACCGGTATACCAGTATAACATTCATGTTGGATGCTCTACAGTGGTTCGCAGTAGAAGACAGGTTGTATAAAGTAGCAATGATATTTATTTTCAAAACTGTTAATAATATGCGTCTTGATATATTTGAGTGAATTTATTAATTTCGAAATAGCACACATAATTATAATACAAGACAAATCAATGATTTTTATTTGCCAAAATGCAATCTAACAAGTTCAATGAAAATATTATTTTATAAAAGCTTAAATAAATTTAATGAATTACCTCAAGACATAAGAAGCAGCAAAAGTTTACATATGTTTAAGGACAGATTAAATAATTATATAAAAATGAATAATATTCAACGATATTGAAGTGATTAGATATATGTGTATATATGTATATATATTTATTAGTATATAGGTCTGACTTAGAGTTAGATTTAAGTTGTCTTTGTGTATGTATTATTAAACCAATGTATTAATGTAATGTTTGTATATTAGGATTTCCTTCCTATTCAAATAAATTCATATACTGATCGTGGGGAATTTTGTACTCTATATATTGATGCTCTTTATTTTTTTCCATCAATCACACATATTCGATCTACAGTAATCCAGAACGAGGATTTGAGGCTCCTGGTGGAGACTAACTCATCACAAGCAGCGCGTGGAATGGCAGAAGGACAGTGGTCGAACACCAATGAGCCATGCAGGCACTTTCCATAGGCGAAAACCCACCAAAAAAAAAACAGGATTACTGTATGGTGATGAGCGGCTGGTGCGATTCACTATAACTTTCTGCAACCGGGCCAAACCATCACAGCAGAGTCCTATTGTGGGGAAATCGAAGAAATGTACTGAAAATTGCATCAGCAGCAGCCAGCACTGGTCAACAGACGAGATCCAATCCTGCTCCATGACAACGCCCGTCCGCACGTTTCAGAAATCACCAATCAATCAATCATTCATTTAATCCTGTGGAACTTACAAAGTTATAGGTCAAGTCAATTTGGAAAAATTTCCTACAAATAAAACACCGTCCGAAAATTAAACGAATTGAACGTCAAAGTTCTGCCTCACCTACCATACTCACCAGACCTCTCGTCATGCGACTAACATCTACGGTAACTTTCTCATCGGTAGAACTTTTGCCAATCAGGACCAGTCAAAAACGGCTTTCGAGCATCCAATTTTTATGATGACGGAATCAATCGACATGTGTTACATTGGCAAAATTGCACTGATTCAAACTGATTTAAAGTAGACTCGTAAAATCGGACGAAACTTTTGACACATTTAGGCAATGTAGTTGAATACATTGCCTAAATGAAGTGTTAAACATATTTAATTTACTAAACATGGACGTACCCAGTGAGGGGCCGAAGAGGGCAGTTGCTTCCTAGAAGCAAACGATAATTATTAAATTGTTATAAAGTGATGATATCAAACAAAATATGTCAGGACAACGGCAAATAATCAGTTGTTTATCACACTGTTGAACGTTTTTCCAGTACCCTTTGGAAGGTAAAGATCTGGCTCAAATATTTCTAGAAGAATCGGGACTGGATTGAAACAAAAGTTTTTAATAAGCGTTCTTCGAACTCAAGAAAAATGATATTATTACGACGAGTGTGATTGATTTTGCAGCTCAAGGAGTTGGTGCTGGCTGATTTATAGGATATCCTGCTCCATACTTCTAGTTGCACCATCAAGCCTTGTAGGTTTGTTTTGGAGAACCGAGAAGCTCATGCTCTGATGTTACAGGGAGGATAGTTGGAGTCATTTAGTCAACGTTTATCTCTTCTGTAGACTCAGGTTTAGGTTTTTAGATAACTTGATGGTGCATAAAGGGTTCCACAAGTAGCTACAAAAAGGTGTGCCTCTGGGTGACATCTCACCTGGCGGGAGTATTGAAATCCCCTCTAATGAAGAATAAGAGTGGACCTGATACTTTATATTTTTTAAATTCTTTTATATTTATATACTTATATATTCTTATTTCTTCTACTAATTCTCATTACTATCTAGAATTGTTTGATATCATACCCTGATGATTTATTCAAGAACCACCTTACTTTAGGAAAGTTACTGATATATCCGCCAAGCCAATATATATATATATATATATATATATATATATATATATATATATATGTGTTGCCCATCCTTACACTTGGCTGCACCATACTGATATATATATATATACAAATCAAAAAAGAAACAATTAGTGGACATAACACTCCAAAAAGGGGGGGCAAACCGCGGACACGTGTTTCTGACTATTGGCCTCATCAGCGCGGTGCAGCCAAGTGTAAAGATGGGTAACACTTGTTTGCCGAAAGAAGGAAACAACACATATGCACGGAGTCAACAACAGGAGCCAACCGCACATTTGTGGTTCCAGTTAGAAGACCTATAATTCCCAGGCTACATCTAACATGACCACGTAGGCAGCTATAGCTACCTGCGTGACATCCGGGTCCAAGATATAAACATAGACAAAGACGATTTTTTCGAGTGTGTATGATATACAAATCAAAAAAGAAACAATTAGTGGACATAACACTCTGCACGGAGTTGTTGACTCCGTGCATATGTGCATATTATATATATATATTTATATATATATATATATATATATATATATATATATATATATATATATATATATATATATATATGTATATATATATATATATATCTAGAAAGGTTAATGCAGTCAAGCTGTTGGAAAATAATTCCATGAAAATCAAAAAATAAATAGATAAGTACTCTTTGATCATTCCCATATTGATTTCAATTTAAGAGCCACCGGTAGACAGCTGTTTCAGCCTATTGGGCATCGTCAGTACCGGGCAGGTGGTCCTCGATTGAAGACAAAATGAGAAAAAACCAAGAAAGTACTTGACAATAGCTGTGTAAACGCAAGCGAAACATAAGTGGAACCACCTATTGGTGTGACACCCAAGTCAACATGGAATTATTTTCCAGCAGCTTGACTGCATTAACCTTTCTAGATTTCATATCATTTCTAGAAACATGTGGATTCGTTTTCCGATGGCATTTCAGGTTAGCTTCCCAAATTTCTGCTACCGCAGTTGTTGGTGGATTAGTCAAACCACCAACACTGACATAAAAACTTGGCAAGTATATATATAGCTGTCGAAAGCTCTCACATATAATCAATAGGAGTTATAAAGCTTCAAATCTTTTTTGTAACATATTAATATTAAATATGTATATATATATATATATATATATATATATATATATATATATATATATATATATATATATATATATATATATACTTGATATTAAACTTTTCATAGTCCAGTGATATTGTTTTAATGAGAAAATGAAAAAAAAATTATTTGATGTCTTTAAAAATAATGGTTATGCTGGATATACTGGAGATTCGTATACAAAATTAAAGTTACTATAGAGCATTTTTTTGCAGAAACAGTATTAAATTGATGTTGGAAAAAAACTGAAAATTTTCACAGGGCTTAGGAAACACCTTGCACAATTATAATGTTCCTCAACTTTTCTCTAAATGTTTTCAACTTTCACCCTTACCGAATTCTTGAACACAATCCCACCTAAAATTTGCCTGTTGATTTCCCCATTTTCACACAAAACTTCCTTTCCAAAGGTTTTTACAATTTCTTGATGGCAAGGTTTCCCAGTTTTATATACATCATGACCTAATTGATCGCAGTTAATGATGAACGCACCCAATTCCTTCAAATGAGAAGCCACTCCTGACTTGCCACTAGCTATACCACCTGCAAAATAGACATATTTCATATTTCGTTAAGTTCATATACTGGGTCTAAAAAAATATCAGAATAATGGGTGAGAACACTCACTAATTTGTGGAGAAAACGCCACCTCCAAACTAGGAAAAAAAGTGGTACAAATTTTTCACTATTTTTCTTTGCCATATTAGAAAGTGTCTGCATCAATGTCACAGGATACGAAAGAATTCATTAAAGTAAGTTTCCCTATAGACTTGCTACCATTCACCTCGCACTTAAGTTTCCTTGCCCAAGATGAGTACTGTTTTGTATAGTTTTTATTTTATAAACGCAAAGAAGATCAACTAAGAAACTATATTTCATTTAATGTTGTCAAGATACTATTGACGTTTCTCACTATTCAACTGTTATTTCATATATGGTCACAGCATATCATCAGTGTAGAAGAGAGTTTTGCCTCTATCATATTAAATTTTTCTAAAATCGACTCAACATACTCTTTATGTCAGAGTCCAATTTGTCTCCTCTCAAAATTTCAATTCCTGAGAATGAAGTATCAAAGTCATTTATAATGATTTCAAATTATTTCTCTAAATCGTAGAGATAATTGAATTCGTCTACATTTTCTGCCAATATCATTCCTGTTTTGATCTTCAATATGCAGTGATTTGCTTTTCTTTTCTCTTCTTGTATAGCAGCTATCCATCTTTCTTTATATGGTCCTTCTCCAGCTTCTTGATATGTTAACATAACAAAATCTTCATATTTTTAGGTCTTCTGGTGATTCTTTTTGATTTTGTTCTCCTGAGCATCAATTATCCTCTAAATCTATTATCGAATATTTGTTGTCATTTTCTTTTTCTTCGTTATTGAAAATTATTCTTTCTCTCACATTTTCATCACCCTGTATATCATCAGTCGGAAAGCCATCATTGCCATGGTTTTCTCGTTTATCATTATTTGACATAGTCATGACACTTTCAAATTCATTACTGTCATTAGTTTCAAAATACAACATCTCTGCAAATTATGATTTGTGTCTTTTTCAGAATCTCACAGGCAATAGCCATTTAGTGCCACTATCTAGTGTTTTCAGGCACCTCAATACCTTTGAATAAGCTTCAACTGCAAATATTTTTGCAAACGTGATAAATCTGGTTTCGATCTGTCCATTTTTCTGCAGGTATCATATCCATGGAAGAGATAGGACTTCTATTCAATAAGTATGCCGAAGTGGGTACTGCTTCGCCCCAAAGTATTATTTTCAGGTTAGAATCAGAAACGAGAGCATAATCTTTGCTTTTACACCAGGTATGAAGTTCATTATTTATGAATTCACCTCCATTATCGCATCTAATTTTAGAAAGTCTCATGTTTTTGAAGGCTTCAACTTCACTCACATAGTTTTTAATGCATTGAAATACTTCACATTTTTGTTTGAGAAGGTATATCACGCACAAATGTGTGAAATCATCCAAAAATATCGGTATGTATCGTTTTCCATCCCAGGTAATCGATTGGTCCACATAAATCTGTATGTACTACTTTGAGGATTCTTTTTGCACAATATCTTTCAAGCAAATTTCACAAATTTACTTAAAATTTTCATAATCTTCTCTGTCAAACTTCATTTCATTTGTTTAGTTTTCTATGTTCATTAATTTCAAGTGTCCTAATTTCCTATGCCAGTTCATTATTTCTGATTGCTTGGTAAGTAAGGTATTTTCTGGTTTCATCTGAAAATTAATTTTATATAGTACATTTCTTTTCACTCCTTCCAATATTATTTTATTGTCCTTTTTAATGAATACCTTTTCATTGTGAAAAAGGACTTCACTATTATTACCGGTAATAACATTAACAGACAGTAGATTTTTACTCAAATCAGGAACATAATGGACATTATTCAATGTGCATGATCCTGTTTCGATAATACCTTTGCCTTAAGATTCCATTGATTAATTTTTCTTCACCAGTAAACTATCTGACTTCCTATTTTCCAGAAACGTAAATAGTTCTTTATTATTATGTGAAAAACATTCAGAATCCACAATAAAGTCTTCACTTTCTTTGGTGTCTTCGTTTGTCAAAAAAGAAACTTTATTTTCTTCATGTGAGGCTGCGTTTTTGCGAAAACAACTTTTTTTTTCATGTTGGTTTGTTTTTACAGATATTGCATTTCATGCTTCTTTTATTCGGGCAGTTCATAACGCAATGTCCTACATTTCCACACTGACAACACTTTTTTTAAGTTTCAGGTTTCCAATTGGAATGATTATTATTATATTATATTTCCTTCTTCTGCTGAAGCTTCTTTAACCAGACTTGAATGTCACCACTTCATCTTCTTTGTTCAATTTTAGACTTGTTTCTTCTGCAATTAATCTGGCTGTAAGCTGGATCAAAGTTTTCTGGTCTGTTTGTGTCGAATCCCAAGCAGTACAAAAATGTTGGTATTCTGTTGGTAGACTAGACATAATTTTTGACATGAGCATTTCAACAATTTTCTGATCCAAAGCTTTCAATTCATGTGCCAAATTTTCCAATTTGTTGATATGCATTGATATATCTGAACCTTTTTCATCATTAAAGTTGAAAAATCCTGTTCTTGTGATACACTGTTTATGACCTTTGGTGTTGGTATGAATATTACTGGAGTTTAATTCCAACACCTCGACAGGTGTTTCAATCACCAAGTGATCATCTTCAAGAGAAAGATTAAACTAAATTACATACAACATTGTCCATATTTATACCTTAGATATAAGGTATATAGTATACTATTAGGTATTGGTTCACAATCATTATTAATAATATTATTATGTTTGCTTATTATTTCAGGTGTGCTAAGTGTTCTTTATATCTCATAGTGAAAATTTCAATGAAAATGACACTCTTTAGCCAAAGAGCAACTACTTAATATTGATGAGAATCAATATTTTGACTCCTAAGGTTCTCAACACAAGATGACTACCGCCATATCACATCCTTGAAATATTTTTCATGAAACGAATTCACAAAAAAGTTGTCCTTTTCAATCAAGAACCGGCTAAATTAATTATTCGATGGAAGCATGTGAAATAGAAAACTATTACAAGCTCATTTGTTTGTTTGATTCATTTGTATGAAGGCCAAAAAGCAGTCAGTACATAAGTCTGGCAGTTTCAATAGCAAATATCCAAAGCATAAATAGTGTAAAGAAACAATCCTTATTTATCCCATGATTTATAAAGAAAATGAAAACATTTCGGTACCGCTGATAACCACAATCCATCACTTTTATTCACATTCTAAATACTCAACGAAATCTGTCAACGTTACTCAGTCAGGTTAGCACAGAATGGTCTGCACTGTCTACAGCGTTGCCAAAATTTTCCATATTCCATATTAGAATCACAGAATATACCATGTTACCAATTTAATTCAATTCAATTCAGTTTATTGTCCCAAGAAACAATGAATGCTTATAATTAGGGACTATAACTAATGACTGAATATAATAAAATAACAGAAATAAGCTAATTCACAATAAACAGCTGTTGTTTGAATGCCTTATGAAATTTGAGGGTTTCCAGGAGGCGCTTAATCAAACTTTTCAGAAAAACTATAAAAATTTCATTACAATACTTTGATTGTAAGCAAATTTGAACCAAATTAATGTGATTGAGTTCTCGCCAATTATATTTTAATTATTTCCTTCAGAGCAGTAGCTACATTTTTTAAAGGCTTTGTTTCACTAGAAAAAAGGATTGGAAATAACTCTGCCTTTTAAATTTCCTAACTGAATGATGGCAGAAATACTTAGTACCAATTAATTTTTCCAAGATAATGAATCT
Organism: Leptinotarsa decemlineata; assembly: GCF_025532065.1. NCBI lineage: Eukaryota > Metazoa > Arthropoda > Insecta > Coleoptera > Chrysomelidae > Leptinotarsa > Leptinotarsa decemlineata. The sequence continues at coordinate 16,552,098 of NW_027412529.1, forward strand.
GTGAACATAAACATAATAAAAGATATATTTGATTTCTAATTGCCAAAGGCAGTAGTAATTTTGAATCAAGGAAATAATTAAATAACAATAAATATACAATAATTAAAATTACAAAGGTATTACTAAAAACAAATATTTTCATTTCAAACAGCTTTCAAACAGCAAGTATTACTAGAAACTATTTCTGATTACCTGTCAACCCAATAATGTAAGGTGTCTTTGATATGCTACAGTTTGGTTCCACAGGTTTCAAAAGCGTCCCCAATAACCTTATCCGAGTTGTACTGGAACTAATTTTTTGTTCTTCAATTGGTTTTGGATTTGGTTCATCCATTAATTCGACTGGAAATATTTTCAAAGGTGCCAAACCACGTTCTTGCCTAACTAATAAATATTTCATTTCATCAATATCATCGTATTTGAATAGTTTCAATATCTACTGTGTTATTAGAATAAAATCACACTCACTTGAATTTATTTTTTCACCTCCTTTCATCGTTTCTTCACTAACTACTATCATTTCCATAGATGGATCTACGATGGCTGGTCCAAAAGGATCAGAAATTGGAACTATATTGTATTCTAACTCAGGACAAATGTCCTTCAAGAAATCACTGACATTTGTAACTCTAACTTCTATATCCTCAATCAGCTCCCAAAGGATTTTGCTTTGAAGCATATTTTCTTCAGTTACTCCTACCTAAAATAAAATTAAATATTGAATTTTCATTGATTTTGTCCGGATCACAAAACATTAGATAAAACTGGCAATTCTTGAAAGTTATCAAAAACAGCTTCAATTTTGATTTTTTTAAATTTAATTTTCTATATTCTTTAATTATTGAATTAATAACTATAAAAATAAAAACAACAATAAAAATTAATTGGCGTTCCAGGGCGACTTCATTGATTCCAGTGGCCCATTTGCTTTTTCAGCTGCAGGAAAACCTGAAAAAAACCTGCAGCACTACATCATCTGAAGATCTTGATCTGCCAATGTCCTCTCTCTCATAAAATAAAATGTAAGGTGTCTCCAGAGGCTCCAATAGCTTCAATACATCGCCAGAACACTTCGTGACACGACTATATTATTCAAAACCAAAAATTTTTCAGAGCAGAAAAAGTAATTTTAGGTATATTGCTAGAACAATACATACTTTTCATCAACCTTCTATGGGTATTTTCACCTCCACCTGAAAAAATATACAAATTGTAATGGGATAACTTATCAGGGTGCCCCTCCTAATAAAGTTCTCCATTACAATTTTTATATTTTTTCAGATTGTGGAAGGTGAAAATACCCAAAAATGGTGAAGATAAATTTGATTTTTTTCGCATATAATGACTTTTGTTCAATAACATATACTTATGCTTTTTATGTGAAAAAATGTGTTCTTAGATTTTTCAAGGACAAAACACTACAGGAAAATCCTAAAGGTGCTCTTAGAGCGGTGCCTGTGCGAAAGTAGTGATTCACATTGGATTTGAATCACTGGAGACTAAATCCATTTGAAAAAACGTTCTCAGGAAGTTTATTCCACATATATGCCGTTCTCCAAATGAAAGAGTTCTTCAACAGTGAAGTTCAAGGTGTACTGAGTTGAACCTTAAAACGATAAGCAGTCACAGTTCAACACGTATTTCTGATCTGCACCGCTCGTGGTGGAATCAAATGTGAAAAAATCTGTTTAAAATCTGAAGAAATCTCAGAAGTCGAAACTTGTGCGAGCTAAGGATTAACGAGGTATTACCTTTTAACGTGTGATTCCTATTATGTGATGCCAAGTCACTTGAACACTTCCCGCGAAAGTATCAATAGAAGAGAAAAATCTCCAACCTTTCTTCGATGTTCCAGACTATGAAGGTTGCATGTGATGTTCGCGTCTCCAATCAGGCAGATGGCTCTTTACTGGTTGGAATCCAGCAGGTTAATGGTTAAAAATATCTCCTGAAGAGACCAACTTGGATGGTGACATATGTGGCGAGAAGATAATTGAAATTCTAGTAAATAGGAAAAGTTCTTGTTTTGCATATTATTGTGTTCATATGGCTATTAAAAATGGTTTGAAATTGTATGTTCATAATATCAAGTTCAATGAAATTTCAATCATATTTTTCATTTAATTGAAGGAAGGTGTACCGAAATGTTGTATCATTTGATGAATGAATAATGTTTTTAAATCAAAAACATGTAAAACCAAATTTTAAATATAAAAAAAAAAATGTTGGTTCAAATAGTATAACAAACTTTTTGAAAAATCATCAAAATCAGAGATGTTCTTGAGCATTTCTAAGAAATCGCCATTGACAAGACTACAAGAAATAGAACACACTCTACTTACCGTAACTTTTTCACTGGACCTAAGAGCAGCTTCACTCAATAGTAACTTATGGGCAGTATGCAATCGATCAAAAGTGCCTCCCAATACTGTATGTTTATAAATATCATCTGGCATACCATCCTCGTTCTCCGAAACATTGTAATTGTCAGAATCTAGGGTCACAATATGGAAGTCGGTAGTAATATTTTGAATTCTGGTTTTAATGAAAGAGTCTATTTCAGTCTGCGGATATGGCTTATCAAAAATTATCAAATCAATCGGCTTCCGAGTTTGAATTTTTGAAATATTGTATTTGATACCAGATAGAAGAACTCGAACATCCAATTTGTCACATTGATTGGCTGCCTGAAAGAACGGAATATTTTCAGATATTGAAAATTATATTATTATGTAATATAGAGAATATCTATACAAAGTTGGAATTAATAGATGAATTGTTTCTTACATTTGCATAAATCCCAAATATAGTTTTACTAAATCTAGGGCAGGTTTTGAATACTTTGGGCTGAAACCCCACCTGTGCATCACCCAGTGCAGATAAAATCTGTATATAAAGAGTATTTTTGACTTGTTTTTGTATAGAAGATAATATACTAGTAATTTTTTTGGGATTGGAGATTACTAGTAATCCAGTTTTGAACATCTTAATTGAATATTTCAGTTTCAACCTGGTCTTGGGGAAAACATATCTTAAACTGGAAATAATATTGGAAAAAGTCAACTCAGTTCAGAGTTCAAAGTTCCAAAAAACCATAATCTTGTTACTTTACAAATCAAATATTTGAAATATAAATATTACAATACAAATATATTTGTGTCTAGTATTCCGGTGTACGTTAAAAATGTGTGAAGTATCGCGCAATTATACAAAAGAAGCGCTATCAGAGTAAACTAAAAATAAACTAGAATTAATACAAAGACTAGTTCGTGCGAACGATTCCTCACATCTGTATTCTTGGGTTATTCATACATAATACGATTAATTGCAGAGATACAAATTCCATTGTCGAACTCAAGCCCCAATTTACTCGTTCTGGTAGAAACAATAACATGATCTAAATTGAGAGATAAATGTTAATTGTAGTCATACTGGTCGCAGTGGCATTAAATCTTATATTGGGTTATGTATGCAATCGTATTATCGCATGAAAGTTCACCGATTTTTTTTATTTACTCTTGTGAATTTCTTAGAATCTAGAATTATTAACGGTGTCAGTTTGTGTGAGTTGTGAACAAATTTTATTTTTATGTGAATATTGAAATGAAAATATATTATGGTGAGTGAACACGTTTGCTTTATTATTAGCCTATCGGATAGAAATCAAAATATTTCATTAATTATGTTACAGTTGTGGGTCCTCCCTTATGATTATAGATGCGTTTTATTGGCACTGGTCTATTCCTGATTTGTCCGTCCTGAATAAAGTTATTAGTTTTTTCCGCTCGATCAAATTATGCCGAGAAGAGATGACAAATAATTTTTGATGTGACTGACTCAATCTGGAATATCTAACATGTGTGAGAATAAAACGTATCTATCTACATCCTATCTATATAGATCGGCCAAAAGTGAGACCGGAATTACGTTTAATTTTTTGTGTGAAATTGTACATTCCTTATATACTAATATAATTCTGTACGGTCACAGAATACTAAGTAATTACTATTCTGTGGTACGGTGCTTCTATCGCTAAAACTTTTGACATTTATGACTTTATGACATTCGTTCATTCGTTCACAGAAAATTAGAAAAATGGAAATGAAAAATATTAAAAAGGCAATGGAATAAATATAGATGTAGAGTGATTGTATTGTGGTATAAAACGAACTAGAAATTGCTTATTCAACTGGAGAATTTTTTAATTTCTGTCATTTGGCCCTTTTATTTCACAAGGTAATATGAAAATAAATGAGAAAAATTTGTGTTCTTTTGCCGTGTCTGCGACTCCTGTTGATAAAGAGGGGTATTTGAATAAAAGAGGTGAAGTGAATAAAAATTTTCAAAGGCGTTACTTCCTATTGAAAGGCAATTTACTTTTTTATTTTGATAAAAAAGGCGACAGGGAACCAGTTGGAGTTATCATATTGGAGGGCTGTTCCATTGGTGAGACCTATATTGTAGATAATAATAGATTTCATGAAATATTTACTTGTAGAATTAGCTGAGGATGATGAACAATTCAGTTTCAAAATTGAATTTCATGGAATAAATAACAGAAGTTATGTTCTTGGAGCTGAATCTCAAGAATCTATGGAACAGTGGATGAAAGCTTTGGCTTGTGCTGGTTATGACTATATGAAATTAATGGTAGCTGAACTTCAAAGACAATTAGATGATATAGAAGGTGAGCATTTGATAAAAAATTGAAAGGTGCAACTGAAATTCCTGGCATAGAATGAATCCAAAACAAGCACTGTACCCAAACAGACTTCTCGAGACGCGTTTCACCAACCAAGTTGGCATTTTCAGGAGATGAAGTGAACTAATGATGAGAAATTATTGTTCATTGTTTCTTAACTTGAAATTTGATTAATATACTAGGTAGACTCAGTTCGATAGACCTTTCAGAGGGATATATAGGTCAAAGTTGTGATTTCAAAATAATTGCACTTTTTTTATGGTAAAAATATTTATATACTGCTTTTAGATTGTTCACTGTTTTATGGATCAATTTTGGCATTAAATTTGTCTATTTGTTTTTGTGTAACTTGTCAGTTTTTTATATGTGTCTGAAATATTTTAGAATATTCAAAAAACCAGGTAAGGTTTTATAAACAACAGAAAGAGATAAATTCCATCAAATCTTATCAGAAACTTAATTTACCTATCTGACATTATTTGTGATCAAATTGACAATTATCTGTACTTTTAGTGAACTGATATGTAATTATGGAAAATGACATTATTAGTTATGAGAGTGGAAATAGTAAATTTTATGTTCTTCTAGAGACACCCTTACCACTTCCATCCTCACAAGTAATGAGTTCTCCAGTTCCACCTCCAAGGACGAGGCACAACCCTTTCAACAAACCCGAGATCAACCCTCATCAAAGGTCAAATAGTTTGAGGTCTACATGCTCAAATTCAAGTAAGTACTACTGTACTACAGTGACTAACATTTATCTCAACAGCTTCAATCCATGCAGAAAGAGGATTAAAAATATTTCAACCTTTATTTCAGTGTGGCTAACAAAGTTTATGGTGAATGTTACCAGTTTGTACTTCTATTGTCTAAAAGGTTTTAACAGATTTGAACTCTGGAAGAAGAAATGAAGTTAAAATTAATAAAATAATAAAATAATTTTAAATATTAAAACAAAACCACACTGAATATACCAATGAGTTAGTTGAAACAAAAATAATGTCAAAAATGAGAAAAAATAAATAACCTTTGAATTCTAATTGTAAAGAAAATAAATAGGGTGAAAAGTCAATTATGATGAAATGTGTCATCATTCGTCTTCATTATTTTATTTTAATTATTCTTTAATTTTTTGTATTTTGTATATAATTGACATTTCACTCATTGTTTGATTCATTCATTAATTAATTTCAATTTTAAGTCACAATAATTAATTTCATGAAAAATGAGAATTAAAGATTACTATGTTTTTATACCACTTGTATTTGTAACTAAAGTTTCGTCCTACAAGGTCATTTTCAAACGTTCAAACTGCAGTAACGTTGGTTACAAATACAAGTGGTATAAAAACATAGGATGTTTCAATTCTCATTTTTCATGATGATCTCCTACCATGTAGTAAGGGCTACATCCATCAATTTATAATAAATTTCTTGCTTGTGAGGGCGCAGACGAAAACTTGCATGTTGCTGCATGAAGTTGAGTTTGAAGTTTATAGTTAAAGTTTCCGGGAAGAGTGCCAGTCATATAGGGCCGACAAAGAGAGGAAGCTGAGACCAATAATGATGATAATAAATGTCATTTATCGGTGAAAACCAAAGGGACATCGACCGAAGTCTTGCAGCCAGTATACAATTTTTAAATATTTACATTGTTTTTTACATATGCTTACATAGATTTGTGGGAAAAAAAGGAAAATAGTATAATAAATCATTGGAGTGATTTGATGTTTTCCCAAATAGTTTTTTTTCAGGTATTTGAATTTGATTGGTTGTCCTTCAGCTCTTTTCCTACATAATGCCTGCAGGGTCTCAATGCTAGTTTCGTTTTCTGATAGTCTCTCCTTAATAGGTTTCACTTTTATAGTTTCATACAACAGTGCATTTGAGGGATTGTGTAATTATGTTTTGAGGGTGACGCATTTTGGCAATACTCCTCAATGTAAGGTATATCTATTTTGCAGGTCTGCAAATTGTTCTCAGTAGACATTACTCTCGTAATCTTGTAGCAGGACAGAAATTTTTGCAGGTCGGGTCTGCCAGACATGAATCTTGACCAGGTTAATCATTTTCGACAGAAACATTTTCCAACGCCCACCCAAAAATTTCACATTTCTCAAAAAATTGGAAATAAATTTTGCAGATCGGAGGGAATTCTTGCAGGTCAGGTATGCCGAATATGAATCTCGACCAGGTCAATCATTTTCGACAAAAAAAATTTCAACTCCCACCCTTTGAGTATGGAAAAATTCCACATTCCTCATTAAATTGAAAATAAACCTTGCAGGTCAGTGGAAATTTTTGCAGGTCGGGTCTGCCAGTTATGGATCTCGACTGGATTATTAATTTTCGACAAAAAACTTCCAACCCCCAAAGGGTGGGGGTTGAATTTTTTTTTTGTCGAAAATGATAAACCTGGGCGAGATTCATGTCTGGCAGACCCAACCTGCAGAAAATTTCTGTCCTCCTACAAGATTACGAAAGCAATGTCTACTGAGAACAATTTGCTGACCTGCAGACCTGCAAAATAGTTATACCCCTTAGTGTAGATGTTTCAGCCGAGACCATTAAATTAGGTTTTCAGTTGTTCAACGTTTCAGCTTTGAAACCATTATCGAGAACCGGAATGCATGGCTATAAAGAGGTTTTTATCTACCTACTCCACGCCCCCTGTTATGGGGCGTATTTTTTTATTTGAAAGATAATGTTGAAAGTTGTTTCAAAAGTCCTAGATGTCTCACTAGAAAAATGAAAAATGCTAACCTCTCATTTTTCAGATCAGTTATTGATTTAATGTCAGCTATATTTGTAAATAAATTATACCACTCTGAGCGGTCGATTTCCTCTCCTATATTGTTGTGACCTTCCATGTAAACAGTATTTTGGTTTTTTCCTTCAAATGTGTTTGTAACTTTGATTAAAAAAAAATTCAATTTCAGGTCGCTTGGATGAGACCAGGTATTCAGAGAATAACTTAGCAGTTGCAGCAACTCCTAAAATAAGTATAAGTTTCCGAGAACTTCATAATTCCTATGGAAGACCAATTTTGAAGGACTTCAATTATTGGAAGCACGAACGGAAGGAGAAATCAGAAACTGTAGAAAATCTCATTTCTTTTTGAGATAAGCACTGATAAATTAACGATGATGTAAAATAATATTTATTTTGTAAATAATTTTTTTATAGGACCTTTGATTGAATATATGTTATTTCATTATTTATGTGATAAACCTGAGTTAATATTTTTTATTTTCAGTCGATGTTTCCCATTACCTAAACAATCAGAAGATGACTAAAATCTTCACTTTCAATACTTTCGATTGCAAGATATCTCAAAAAAATACCCTTTTGGCAGAGAAGGCATCAGAAATCCAAGAATTGAAGACCCTTTGGTTCTCTTACCAAAAATTAACTTCCATTCATGTATACTATACTATGTGTATTAATCTGATTATTAACATAACCTGTACTGCCCTAGTTTTGTTTGGGTTTTGAGTAGATTTGAGATAAAATGAATATGAGTAAATTTTGTAATAATAGCCAGTTCATGGTTTATTAATTTTATATCGGTGTTACATTTCAGACCTGTTGATATTATTCAATTATATATCTGACCATTTCTTCTCAAAATAACGAAGTAAGAGCCATGTTCTCCAAATTCAACATGGTGTGACTATGACATCATCTAGGGAAATATTATCAAACAACTTGATTTAATGAAAAACAAAACACCAAATTTGCTCAGTTTTCAAATAAAAATTCAAGAATCGAAATTTTTCACCAATTCACATACATGATATCTATTCTGTTGAAAATACTTTTCTCTCACCAGAACAAAATATTGTCTCACGTTTTGTTATCAATTCAGCTTCATCAGGAGATGTTGGTGCTAACTTGTTTTCAATGAGTAGATTGATTTCACCCCACAGGTTTCAAATTCTAATTATCATATAATTTAATGTTTTAAAATCCATTTTTTTCTTCATCTATCTCAAATTCAGTGCTTAAAATTGACCTTATTTCAGTGCCTTTTATTCGCAAAAATGTTTTCGCAATTTTTTTTCAATGATATATTGAGATTGTGAATTCACGCAAATAAAGAGCAAAATGTGTCGTCAAAATTGTAGTTCTGGGCGCATCCCATTTCATGACTTTCAAAAATGTTATTTTCGAAGCCTGTAGGTTTCTGTTAACAAAAAATCTGGTGAACCAGACATCGGATCACTTTGAAAATTCAAAGGAGAGCACATTCGGACATTCTCTACCCAACTGAAATATTTTAAAGTAATAGCAACTTTGATTCTTTAAATGGAACACCCTGTATGTAATATTATTTTTGGAATCTACAACAATTACCAGTCAGCTTACTTTGATATTTCCCTATACCTACCTATCTGTTACCGTTTTCAATAGATGAAATAATTTCATTTTTTTTCTTTAGAAATCATGACCTTCAATAATGCTGATATTTTTGAGTTAAAGAATACTATGGAACCGAATACTTGGAGGCTTCTCACACTTCAGCGATATCTTCGTTACTTCAATATAGGTTGGCAAAAAATACAATTGTTTCGTTTGCTTGAAAAAATGACTGAAAGTCGATTATTTCAAATAGAACACCCTGTGTATCATTACTAATTCAGAAAGCTTTTGAAATTTTTTTCTTTTCTATGTATATCACACGTATCAACTAGTATTTTGGAATTATGAGCATTTATTTGTGAAAATGTTGTTTCAGAATGGTATTTCCATTCGGTATTTTGTAAGTATGTAGGCCATTATTATTATTTGACACTAGCATTGTGACATTCTCCTAATAATATTAACATTTTTGTTACTTCAACGTATTCAAATACCTTCAAAACGATGAAATAAAACTATTCAAAGGAAGTTCTTATGAATTTATTTATAATTTTTGGACAGTGTAATGAATTTATCAGCCGGACATGTAGAAAGTTCATTGAAAAGTATCCGAATCTACCGCAAATGAACGTTAAGAAATTCATACGAATTCAGAAAATTTCAATGCATTTGGATAAACTTTAAAAGGATCAAGAAACTGTCCTTGACCTGTAACTTCTGAAGACAACCAGATTAATGTCTTAGCATATTTTCTCGCATTTCCTGAGTTATATCAATAAGAAGTGCTGAAGAAGATTGGGGTATAAAATATTCATCGGTTCAAAGAATCTTGCGAAGACATAAAAAATGCATGATTATAAATTCACCAAAATTCAAGCAATGAAGCCTCAACAGAGAGTTGAATTTTGTGAAATGTTGTTAATACGCATTCAAGAAGATCCATTTTTTTCAATTGAAATTATTTTGATTGATGAATCGAAATTTTCGAAAAAGAAGGAATTTTCAATAGAAAAAATTGTTATTATTGGTGCAGTGGAAATCCTCACGTCACAAAAGAAGCCGATAAAAAAAAAATGGTTTTAATGTTTTCTGTATGTTAATGGAAAACAACCTGAGGTACGCGATATACGAGGATTCATTAACATCTAGAAGATACCTGAATATTTTGGAGAATACTATATAGAGCTTCGTTGATAATTTGTCACTCGAAGAATATCGAAAATGTTGGTACCAACTAGACGGAGCTCCTGCACATTGCACAAGAAAAGTGAGCACAGAACTGGATAGACTTTTTAAAGATCGGTGGATAAGGCGCTTGTGACTATGGAATTGGCCAACGAGATCAACTGATCTTAATCCATTAGATTTTTATCTGGGGAATGTTTAAAGAAAAAGTTTACAAAATACCCGTGTGTTCTATAGATGAACTGTTAGAAAGGATTACCCAAACATTTGAAGATTTGGATCCCAATGAAATCAGATCTGCCACGATGAAAGCATTTTGAAGTGCTGGGAAGTGAACGGCCAGCGATTCGAACATATTTTGAAATATTCCACATGATTGTTTTACTTTTTCATAGCTATTTAATTCAAAGTTTTTTTTTTTAATTTACCCCAACATATCGAAATTGTTCTAAACTCGCATAACTTTCTTGAGGTTCAGTAGCGGTAGATTTGGATACCTTTTGTTGAACTGCTTCTGTCCAAAAATAATAAACAAATTCATAAGACAGGGTCATTTTCACAAATAAATGCTCATAAGTCCGAAACTTGACTAGTTAGGTATACGTATGATATACATAGAAAGTAACGAATTTTAATAACTTTTCTGAATTTGTAACGATTCGACATTTCAAACAAACGGTACAACTGTATTTTTTAACCACCCTGTATCGAAGTAACGGAGATTACCCTGAAATGTGGGAAGCTTCCAAGTATCACCTAACTTCAAACTAAATTTAGGTACCATAGTATTCCTTAACTAAAAAATTGAAATCAATTCATATTTCGAAAACGGTAATAGGTATGAAGAAGTATTAAGAAACGTTGTCTGGAAATTGTCGTAGATTCCAAAAATAATATTATATACAGATTGAATCTTGAGGAGTAGGGAGTTTGAGACCTTAGAGAGAACTCGTAACGAGACCTGGGGAGTAGGCAAATTGAGGTCCCGGCGTCAAGTCACATCAATTTTTTGAAAATTGCTCCAAAATTGGAGCCGAAACGTCGAATACGAAATTCCAGACCCAGTTCAACCCGAACTCAACGGCAACATACTACTGACCGCAGAAACCTATTCGAACACACACACACATGTGGCAGTGGATTTAAAAATCCCGAAAATAACATATTGGGTTACTTTTTTCTGAATCTGATGTATGACATAAACAAGCTATTTCAGGTCATATCTGGGTCATTATATGTCATTAGCTGAAAATAAACATAAAATACTTGGTGAAGGATAAAACTTGAACCTCTTGCATAAAGTTAATCCAAAAATAAGCACATTCCCTAATCACCAAAACTTCAATACTCTCGTTTCGTGCGTCGAGAAGACTTATTTCGGGAGATAAACACAACTATTTTTCTTCATCTCCTGAAGACGCCAGCTTGGTTGGTGAAACACGCGTCGTGAAGAGTATTAAAATCTGTAAAAAAATCTGTTTAAAATCTGTTTTTCCGTTAATCAGCTGTCGCCCCCATACGAACGACAACTCTCAGAAGTTGAGAAACTTGTGCGAGCTGTGGACTAACGAGGTCTTACCTTTCAACGTGTGATTCCTAACACGGGGAATTGGGACAATTGAGAAAGGTGCTTGTTTTTGGAAAATACTTGGAAGTTGATTAAAATAAAATAGAGTATTTGTATGAAACAATTGGTAATCGAATGTGTTTCTGTTATATGGCATAAGGATTTTATTTTGCCCATGAATGATTGTTGGGGAAATCCTAAATGGCATTTTTTGAAAAACTATCTTCTTCCGCGAATAAAATGTGAGATTAAATTGCTGATTCTGCATTATATTTTGGAGATACCATTGACAAAAGTTAACACGCTTTTGAAAGTCTCTGGGAAGTTACTCCTGAAATTCCAAAATATGGAAAAGATGTAACAAAGAATACATTAAAATTCTCCATACAATTTGATAGCAAATATCCAAATTTCAAGCGATCTTTCTCGTACCTACCTACTTGTTTTAGTACGTGTTCTCCGGTTTGATGTAGCATGCATCGTTTCTTCAAATTGAGCTTTTTTAACCTTTGAGGTCTTCATTCAGTACCAGTTTCCACAAGGCTACGAGATTGTGATAGGTGTGACTACCTAGCAAAACACGATTTGGTTATCTCTGGTGATAAATACGTCCAGCTCTCTCTCCTTTACTTGAATAATTTCTGACATCAGTAGGGTTTTAATATTTTCACTCAAAAATAGTATGTCCCAGAAAAAACTTAAGGACGACTGTCTTGTTCAAAATTGTACGGGGAATTTAGAAATAATTTTCATTTGGTAACAAACATTTACCATACCAGTATAAAATATCGAAGTTAATGACCAAACGCATGTCACTGTTGAACTGGAGAATTATTTTTGAATCTTTTTGTCTACTGATCAAAAAACTGAAGTAAGATGGAATTCAATACAATGAAATTTTTCAACCATGTCTCTGACATGATTATTTAAAAAACGATGTATTGTAGAACAATATGGCAACTTTTTTACCCCAAATTGAACGAAGAGTTCAACTATGAATTTTGTTTGAGAAAAAACCCATTGGCGTAGGTATTATTATTTTCTTCAAATACATCGAAGTCAATTCCTCTATCCATGTCACTATTGAAGTTGAAAATTATTTTTCACTAAAAATTATAAACTCTCATAAACTGTTCCTGCTTACCAAATATCATTTAAATATCTCAAACCGTTTCGAAAATGTTGAATAATTTAATTTTTTTTTCAAAATCTTCACTTCGTTGTTTCGTAACGGAACATTTTTGGACATTATCATTATTTTTTATGTAGATTTACAACTTGGAATATTTGCTTACCATTAAGGAACACCCGCGTTATCATAAGTGAAGGGTTTGTCCCGTTGAAAAATATTTGTGTTGAAAATATATCGTGAAATTTTCAAATTATGTTGAATATTTACTTGCAACAGCTATGAATATCACGATCAACTGAAAAATTATAAATTCAGTAATTCTTAAATATAGAGCAACTTGAAATTTACAAAAAATGATGAAATTTGATTGGGAGATCATGTCTTTGTATTAATACTTCAAAAAAATATTTTGCTAATTTTTTTGAAATGATGGTACTTCAATCAATATTTTTGATTCCACGTCTGTTTTTTATCTTAAAGCAATATTGAGTGCTTTCAACATGCATTAACTTTACCAATGAAAATATCCATATGTTGAACAATTAAGAGTCCGACACTGTACAAAAAAATGAGAAACTTTAACAAAATATATGAATCATGAAAAAATTAGAGTATATTTACGTTTGTTCGAAAGTGGGCGACAATGTTTCATAGTGAATTTTACTAGTTCGGACTTCCATTGTCTAAAATAATTCTAACATGATTCGAAATCTATGAAAGAATAAATGAAATTAGTATGAATGGATAAAATATTAATTATGTATCTATAAGCAATAAAACATGAAATGAAAATACAATAAAATGAATAAAATAAAATAATCTTGATATTTTAATCTTGATTTTAATTTTATTTGCTCTTCCATAGATAACCAATCATATTAAGAGTTATAGTGGATAATGGAGATCCGAACTAGTAAAATTCAACTATGTTTCTCATCAAACGTTGAACCATTCAGGAATAACTTTATTTTACATCCTGTACACGAAATATTCATAATGAAAATGTTACACAATGATATGGAATTTCATATAGAAATTTCTGGACAATTCCATTGGGTTTTAATTCATTACCAGTATTATTTAAGACATTTTGAAATTCTAACAATATTTTCTCTATTTTTGTAGAACTAAATTTGGATTCCAACTCTTTGCTAGGGTAGGTACTTCAGGCCAATAACATTTTATACACCATAAGTATATCAATTATATGTTTACGAAGTTGAACAAAGCAATTTTGTTTTTTAGCAACCAGATATGAAGTCAGGATTGTAGTTGTTTCTGAAAAATATACTCAGTTATTGTTCAATTTGCATTTTTTCTATTATTTAGAAATTGAAAGTCTAAAGGGCCAAAAGGGTAACAACCAAAACAAGAATATAGCGTTACTCTTATAGTTGAAACTGAAGATCTCCAGAGCTTCTCGTATATTTGATGAAATACAGTCACCCGCTATATTAAACTATTATGTAACCAAGTAGCAACAATTTTTTTCCTTCTTCTGAAGTATTTGAAAAATTAGCTCTTATCGAGTGGTTTGTTTAATTAAACGTTATCATTTAGGAAAGTGAACTAAGATAGCTGGTCTGGTGCATGATGTTCAAATGTTAAGAGTTAAATACTTTGAACGGAGAATTGTGTTTTAAAAATATTTATTTTATGAATGTACAATTGAAAACGACTTTCTCTATCAAGAGTTACAAATAGAATGAATAAAAATGAACGTTAAAATGATGAACATCGCCTCGCAAGTCCAGATAAGGATTTCTTGAAAAACCGCTGTCAGCAGATCATGTTTCCGTGAGAACAGGAAACCGTGGGAACGGTCGTTCCATAACTCCTTCCTCCTTAAGTTCAAAAATGACGGAGTCATTTTTGTCTGGAAGGAACCATTTCGATTTCCGGGGTATTATCGTCCTTTTTTGTCTTCCTAGAGCGAAGCCATTTGAGTATGGTATCCCTTTCTTTCTTTTTTCTGATCAATACGATCAGAATCAGTATCAGTATGATCGATCCGAAGATGATTCCGAAGATCAACGTGTTGTTGGTGTTATCGACTACATCGATCTTTTTCACTGTTGACAACTTTCCTGCCAAGTTGTGGAGCTCGTACATTTCGTCTAAGTTGAGTTTGGAGAAGTTTTGCGTCTCGTAGACATTCGGGGTTTCCACATTGTTGATTTGGATTTTTGGCAGAATCAGAGGTTTTCCCTCTTGAATTTGCATGTTGTTGGAAAACGTCTTGTGGGTTATTCGGATTTCACATGATTTGGGTATTTTGACGAGTGTGGGGATGTTAACTTCGATATATCGATCAGCTCTGCACTTTGAGAAAATTCTTTCTTCTCGTAAGGGGATGATCAGCACTTCCTCTTGGGTGATTTGTTCGGCTATGGATTCGCCTACGTTGATTGGAATGGGTTGGCAATTTGTTGTGATATTGCCTTCACTGCACTGGTCCTGTGGGTAGTAGTCTTCGATACAGAAATATGTTTCCTCCAATAATGGACACATGTTTGATTCGAATTGATTTTTTGAAGCTGCTCGTGCCAAATAGGGATATTTGAGGACAAAAATATGGTGGTTTTGGATGATGGGTTACAGGTGATAAAACATAAAAATTTCGTTTCTGATAATTGGAACATGAATTGAGAAAATCAATTTCGTGTTCGAAAATGTAACTTGTGTGCCAAAGAATTGATAGTATGACAAAATATTTTCGGGTTTTGGAATTTCGCTTTCATCGTAAATTTGACTCAAGTATTTTATCATTTCGTCCAGATCTGAACTGGATATAATTGAATTATGCAAAGCATTCAACTTTGCGAAGGTAATTGCGTCTTCTAGGTTGTCAATGAATGTTATGATATTTTGGCAATCCAAAATGATCTGAGAAAGTACACCTTGAAAACTGATATAATTTTTGACATCGACAATGGTTTTTTGAATGTCAAACTGGAATATTTTCAAGCTGTTTTCGAACGCTTATTGATTTGAATTGAGCGTTCGAATGATTCGATTATAGTGATTGATTAATTGTTTTGATAGAGAGGTTTGCAGATTCAATTCGTGAATGATATTTTCTTGATTTTTTTCCAATATTGCAATGGTGGTGATCGTAACGCTTTCCGTCATCAGCGTCAAGTGTTCCGAAAAGCTATTTATTTATTTTGCCGATTCCATTGATCATACCACGTTTAACACGAATATGTGGGTTTTTCTATATTCCCAAGTGTGATGATTACCTGGTTTTTATATGTATTTATAGCCCGTTCTGAAATGGGAATATTACATATAGGGTTCTCAAGTGAAGTGTGAACAGTTTCTAAGTCAGAAAGGTCTCGTCCAATTCGGGGATTTCTTCGGGATTTGTCAATATGTCACTGATTATTTCGTCGACGTCACCTGGATTATTTTGAATGGATAAAGTGTCAAGAGCATTCAAATCGACGTTGGAAGGGTTTCTAGAAAGGGCATCAGCTGCTTGATTTGACTTGCCTTTTTTATACTTTATGCCGTATTCAAACTCTTCGAGTTTTAAACGTCAGCGTACCAACCTAGAGTTGGGTTCTTTCAATGAAAAGAGCCACTGAAGGGGTTTGTGATCCGAAAATATTGTAAAATTTCGACCGAATAAATAGGGCCGGAAATATTTACAGCTCCAGACGATGGCAAGAAGTTTTTTTTCGATTGTCGAATAATTGACTTCTGCTGGGTTTAGTGTTCGGGAGGCATAGCATATTGGGTGGTCATTTTGGGATAATATGGCGCCTATTGCCAAATTTGAGGCATCTGTGGTCAGTTCAAATGGTTTCTCGAAGTCAAAATATGCTAGAACAGGTTCAGACATAAGTATTGATTTGCATGTATTGAAGCAATCAATAAAGTCTTTCGTGTGCTCTACTTTTTCATTTTTCTTTAGACATTTGGTCATGGGTTTTGTGAGTCTGGTGAAATTCTTAATGAATTTCCGAAAATAGCCCAATAGTCCCAAAAATGATTTTATATCTTTTCGAGTCTTTGGAATTGGGACATTTTTGATAGCCGTGATTTTTATGGGATTAGGTTTGATACCTTCCGGCGTAATCACATGTCCTATAAATTCGACTTCTTTTCGAAAGAATTCCAATTTATCTAATTGAATTTTCAAACGAGCTTCACGCAATTTGGAAAATACCAATTTGAGGTTTTGAGTGTGCTCCTGAAGTCGGTGCTGAATATGATGATGTCATCCATGTAGACCATGTAGATTTTATTTTGCAAGTCTTTGAGGACCTCATCCATTACTCGTTGAAAGCTTGATGGTGCGTTTTTGAGACCAAACGGCATCCTCAGGCACTCATAGTGACCATGATCCACATTAAAGGCGGTTTCTTCGATAGAATTTTGGGCCATTTCAATTTGGTGGAACCCACTGGCCAGATCGAGGGAAGTAAAATATTGAGCTCGTCCCAATTTATCCAATATGTCATTAATATTGGGGATTGGGTATCGATCATCTATAGTTTTTTCGTTGATTTTACGATAATCAATAACTATTCTCCATTTTTGTTTACCAGATGAATCGAGTTTTTTCGGCACGATCCAAATGGGGGACGACCACGGGCTACAGCTGGGTCGTATGATATTTTTCTCAAGCATATTGTTGATCTGACGTTGGACTTCTTGTCTGTGGACGTATGGATACCTATATGATTTGGTGTGTACCGGTATTTCATTTGTAGTCCTTATCTCACTGGCAGATTTTTTATCATCTTTTCCAGCGGGTTTACAGAAAAGGAAATACTGAAATCTGAAGGTTGTCTGAATTTGAAAGGTATTTCAGTATTTTATCCTATCAATTTCTTATTAATCAAATCGATATTGGGGTTCATGTTTATTGAATCTCTCAGTCCTAAAACGCCATCGAAATAGTCATGAAAAGTGAATAAGATGAAATCAATTTCATAATCCGTATTAAATTCAGAAAAGGCTGGTATTGAAGCATGATATCTGACCTTTTGACAACCAGTTGCCGTTTTTATAATGGTATTGGAGTGATATATTTTATCTGGAAATAATTTTTCAATTATCGAAGGTTTGATTATCGATCGAGAGCTTCCCGTATCGATAAGTAGTTTTAATTTTGAGTTTTTGGTTTCTACATATCGTAAGGCATTATTGCATGAGAGATTGATTTCAGCTAGGTCGATTGGTCTCGTTGGGTCGCCGTCTGAAAATTTGCGATTTCGTCAGGGTCTGAAATGTCATCGTTTGAGATACAAGGTTGTTGTTGATCGAATTCATTTTCAAAATAATTGCTTTAATCAGGGCTTTCGTCTGGATTGGGGTGTTCATAATATTGATATTGGTTGGTAGGTTGATCATAAAAATCAATCGGGTTTTCATATTCATTTGAAAATAATTCCTCCGAAATGAAATTTGGTTTTTGATTCTGTTGAAAGAATCGTGGTTGGTTTTGAAATTGGTTTGAACCGTATTGTGTTCTGAAGTTGGTCCTGGGGTCTTGCCGGTATTGAGGAATTTATTGGTGGGACATCCTAGTGGGGTTTCTAGAAGAAATCGACATGGGTTCAGGTTTTGGCAATTGATTTGGAGGAATTTGTTTGGGTTTGAAGACATTTTGAGGGGTACCAAACACTTCTCGATTAGTAGGATATTTTCGGGGTGGTAGTTGCCTGGGTTGGACATTTATTGGTTGATTGGGCCAGATGGGTCTCGGAGAGAAGTTTGGGTTCGAAAAATTGGTGTTGTGATTATTGATTTGTCTTTGTGATTTTTTTTTCTTTCAGATTTTTTTTTAAACAGACAGATTGATTCGGTATTGTTTGTTGAACGGTGGTGTTCGTTGGGACATTGGTCATGTGGGTATGTCTCTTGGTATGGGTATTGAATTTGATTCTATAGTTATCTTGGGCGGTGCCATATAATTTTTCAAACTTTTCGTATTCGTTCACATACGCCATTGCGTCTTCAAGAGAATTTGGGTTTTTAAGATGTAAATTATTTCTGAGAATACCTGTACATCCAGCAATGAATGTACCAAGTGCAACCTTATCATAATGTGTTATTTGACAACGTTTCTGTTCTCTACTCAAATTAGAACCATTACTGATTCTCTGTACCACGCTACTTCTAATCAGTTGCAACCTACTTCCGAAACTGAGTAAGTCTTCACCTTTATGAGGTCGACTATTCGTTAGTTCGAAAACGAGACAATATATATCCCTACGGCCAGAAAAACACTGTTTCAGAGCATTTTTCAAACTTTCCCAAGTATTGAGTTCTGGTCGATTTCCAACCATGTATTCTGCTTTCCCAATCAATTATTCCTGGATGCATTCAAAGACATGTTCGTTCAAAGATGCATCGTTGAATGTTTCATAGGTATTAATCAATAAATCACACCTATCAATAAATTTATTAAGTGCGTTACTGTCACCATCGAAAGGTTTCAGATTATTAAGTCGAGACTTGAAAAGATCTCAGTTCATTTGAACATTTTGTTGATGTGGTGGAGCCATTGTTATTATTGGTAATTATTCCATGGTGAGAGAGTTCCATTGGCGAATAACCTGCAACCTCCTGCCACGATGGTCTTTGCTTACTTTTCTTCCATGTGATAATTAAACCAAGATCTGAGTCTTCCTCTTGGTCTTTCTTGATCTTATTGTCCTCCCAGTTGTCGTCTACAGCTATAGTTCTATAAATAGCTGCTTCCTTCTCTTCTGCTCGTCGGTAATGTGAGCAGCCATCGGGACATGGTCTCCGTGACAGGGCATCTGCATTTTTTACGGGGGCTTGCTGGATACAGGCTGACGATTGCCCTTTCTCATGGAACCTCTCTAGTTTTCTTGATTTGATGTTGGTTCTTTGAATGCTTGGGCATGTGCGTAGCAAATGCCCAATTTCCCCACGGTTCCAGCATCTTATTTGTTTTCTTTTAGACAAAACTCCTTTTATCACCTTTCTAATAGTGGTCTTAATATCAGCAGAACCCTGTCCATCTTCCTCCATAAATTGAACTTTGCTCTGGCCCTTGCAGGATTGTTTTACAGCCCCAAACTCCAGAGCTCTTGCCAGTGCATCCACGAGATATTTGGGACGAGCTAGCGTCAAGGCCTGTCTCGTTTCTTGGTCGCGAAGTCCATCCAAGAATGCCTGAACTGCTAACCGCTCCATTACATTTTCGGGTGTAGCAGGATATGCCAGACGGACCAATCGAGCTATGTCGGTTTCAAACTCCTATAGGGATTCTCCTGATTTCTGGCAGCGGTTTTTCAGCTGTGAATGGTAAACGTGCTCTAGGTGGGCCTGTCCATACCGCAGCTCAAGATGCTTTACAAGTTGGTCATAGTCTTCCTGTTCCTGGGCCGTGAGGGTTTGCAGAATATTTGTTGCTTCTCCACGCAACGCCAATGTTAATGCTACCGCCTTTTCTCCTGCATTTCATCCATTCGCTCTGGCCGCAGCTTTAAATTGTCGGCGTTAATTTGCCCAAGGAGTTTTTCCGTCGAACTGGGGCGGCTTCATGGAGAGCTTTCCTGGTTCAGAACTGGCTTTGAACTCTTTCAGTTCCGGAATGGAGTTTTCGGAAACCATTTCTGTGGGGTGGGCAGAATTAACGATTTGGTTTTGCGACTTGCTAATTGTTTCTATCCTTTCTTCGAGTAGGCTCGCCACACTACAAAGCTCTTTCTTCAAGCATTCTGCATTCTCTAGAAGTTCTTTCTTCAAGCTCTTCGAATTCTCTAGAAATTTACCTTCCAAACTTTTCAAATTTTCCAGAAGCTTGTCTTCCAAACTCTTCGAGTTTTCCAGAAGCTTCTCCTCCAGGCACTTAGAATTTTTTTGAAGTTCATCTTTGAAACTTATCGAATTTTCCAGAAGTTTCTCTTCAAAGCTTACCGAATTTTGTTGAAGCCTATCGAGTTTGCTCATTATTAAACTCAAATCACCCCCAGAAACTTCGAATAAATATGTTTCGGGATTTTCTCCTGATTCAATTAAGTCAATTCCTTAGTCTCTTCTGGAGTACTGATTCCTTTCCGGAAGAATCTATAGTCCGTTCATAATTTGTTGATAGCTCACTGCAAGTTTGACCCTCATTAGGGAACTGAAATACAGAGAGGACAGCTAATATGATATAATAACAAAAACCAAACTAAAACTGGCAGTTTAAGATGTTTTCGACTAACCCACCTTGTATCTGAAGAAATACAATACAGCTATAAAACTTTTAATCCGATTATGTAGGTATTTTGAGTGGAAATGAGTGACCAGTGTCCTAGAGTATATGATTAAAACATTAGTTACTTTAAATAAATAAATATATTAATATTCTTAAACTGTAGGTACTGTAAACTGTATTTTTATTTTAAAAAAGTTTCTTTATTTTATTCGAAAATAATAAGTTACTTGCAATTTGTAAAAGATACATTTATTTAATTAATACCTATTTTTAAATGATATAAACTACGATTACTTACAAAACTATTCAAATTCAAAATAAACAGGATCATCTTCGGAATCCGAGTCGTCTTGCAGGTTAATAATTAGCGGTTGTGTCTCTACAGTCGCATCAATTATATTGTCAAGATCCCAATTTTTTGTTCTTCTTCTATTGCATGTCTTACTGCATCTCGCCAATTTTGTTCTGTAATATTTTGTAAAGACTCATATAACAATTCACGTACAGCTTGTATTTTATATGACGTATTTTTTCTAGCCACATAGCTTTTCATTTGTGCCCAAATGAGTTCAATTGGATTTAATTCGCAGTGGTAGGGTGGAAGTCTAAGGACTGTGATGTTTCGTCTTTCCGCCATTTTGTCAACTACGTATTTCTTGAACTTAGATTTGTGTTGCCGGGCAATTTTTAAAAGTTCTGCTTTAACCATTCCATCTTCGTAAGGCAGGGACTTATTCCGCAGCCAGTCAATGATATCCTGTTTCTTCCACGCAGTCGTTGGAAGTCTTTCAACTAGTCGTGAATGATAAGGTGCATTATCTAATACTATAATTGAGTTTGGTGGTATATGTTTGGTGGTATATGTTCAATCATATGCTCAAAATACTCTTCGAAAACATCAGCTGTCATCTCCTCGTGATAGTCTTTTGTGCTTTTGGATTCAAATTCCAACAAACCATGCTTAGCAAATCCTTTTTCACTGCCAATGTGAGAAACTATAAATCTACTGCCTTTACCAGAGGGTGGGGAAATACCAGTAGACCAACCTTCCATAAAGGCTTGCCTGGAGCTTGATATATTTTTATCTGTCCAAATTTTTGTGAGAGTATGATCTGCGTTTACCCACGTTTCGTCCTGATAGTAAATTGGCCTTCCTTCAGCCCGAAATTTTCGTATAGATCTTAGATACTTTCTTCGTCCGACATGAGGCAAATCCCGGTCGTCTCTAACATCTTGTAAAATTTTGTTTAAGTTGGGTATTTCTTTTTTGTAAAAAAATTCGTGAATTTTCCTTCGAATACCATTTTTGGCAAATTCATCAATTTCAATAGGTTTTCTTCCCCTCTTTAAGTATTCGTTTGTATTTGGGTTATCTATACCTTTTTTTTTCTTTCTGATAGGAACCTATATATTGTTGACTCCCCTACGCCCGTCATGTTGGCACAACTCTTGATTATGTTCTGAACAGTGTTTGTGGGATTCTGAGAAACCAGAGCATCGTGAACGTTCAAAACAATAGTCTTCTCTCTTGGTGAATAGACAGACTTACTGACTGTACGCAACAGTACCGGTGTAAAACTTGATGATGTTGATGATGATGATGAAGCCATCGCAAGCAATCAAACAAAACAAGCAGGAACGAAAGGTACGTATATGTTTGTAGGAATATGAAAAAAAGTTACTCACGCACTGCACAAAATTCGCAAAATAAATATTAGAGACGTTAATTACTGCCGTAGACGCCGAAACACCAACGAGCCGTAAATTAAATGCGATTAAAAAATGTACTAAACCAAAAATTATTTTCGTTCGTAACAACTTCACCCTTTCAAGGCAAGTTTCGAATATAAACTGAAGCTTTATATTTAATGAATAAACACCTCAGGAACCTCCGCCTATGATTTTACGAGTTTTACGACCGTTTTATGACTTGGGCCCTCATTTTGTGCTATCGACAAATTATGAACGGACTATAGTTCTCTCTCCTACAATTCTTGCTTCAATTCGGCGACTTTCAAGTCCACTAAGCACACTTTCCTCGAACACATTTTGTCTCTTATTGTCTATTTTCCACAAAACTGAATACGTCCACTTATTTTAATCGAGTCCGAAACACTTTTCACAAGTCTCCATTTTTCGCGAGAAAGGTCTATCAGTTTATATTTCCGTAGTCCGGTACTGTCAACGTCGCGAAACACAACGAATCACCAGTCTATCTGCGCGAACAAATAAGTCTTATAATAAATTTCACCGTAATACAAGGATTGTCCACCAAGCGCTCACAAATTTATTTTAAAAATCCTACTTCTGACACCAATTGTGACGAATTAAAGAATTAACTGTCTTAAACAAATTTATTTTTAACAATACTTTACTATCACAGATAATTTATATACACCACTTAGCAACTGACGCACTGTTTGTTAAGCGCTCGATTCGCTTTCTAGATACAGACTCCCTCTCTGAGCGAGGACCCGACCTTTTATATTGGTTATGAACGTTCTAGATACCTCTAGTGGTTTCGGTACTCATCTATTTCGTCGATTTTCGTCGTTCGCATTCCTTTCGCGGTGAGTCATATGTTTGGTGTCTGAGATAACGGCCAGGGCCGGCTTCAGATTCATTACAATATAATCTGACTTCCCAAACCGCATCCGTAATGTTTCCATGATTAGATCGGCATTTTCAGAGCAGAGCAGAGCATTCTCAACCAGCAGCTTCTTCGACTTCTGAAGGTTGTCGTTCGTAGGGGTGCGACAGCTGGTTAACGGAAAAACAGACAGACAGCTTTGAAAAAGTTACATACTTTCAAATTACGGGATTTTTGAATCAATGTAGATGTTACTTGAATATTTTATTATTTCCTTTAGTTTGGAACTAGATATTATTGAATAAAGTAATGTATTTGACTTTGCCAATGTGATAGCATCTCCTAAATTATCGATAAAACAATTGATGTTTTGGCAGACAAGAGTTATTTGTGAAACTATTCCCTGAAAACTAATGTATTTCGCCAGGTCGACAATGGTTTTTTGAACTGCAACTTGAAATATTTCAAGTTAACACACTAGCAATATTTGACGAGGCCTCGACCGAAAGTTTAATTGATGAAACTTCAATGGGAAATCTTGGTCTCAATGATGAGCAGGAAGCACTTTGTTTGCAATGGAGAAACGGAATTGTTTCGCAGCTGGACATCTCAGTACGAGTCAACTTCAATATTTCTGTAATTAGAAGAGACTCGAAGAGGTTCAGGATGAAGATTGTCAGAACCGTTGAAAATTATTTGCCCAATTCCTCGTATAAGGAAAGAAAACTTTTCACATATAGTCAGTGGGAATACTTGATGACAAATCATCTAAAGGAACAATTTGTTCGGGCCAGTCTTCACTCCCTACACTATATGTTAATGGATTGACACCTATCAGAAAACAACTACTCCCCTGGCTAATACCACGAAAGGCGTTGAATTATATACGACAGGTGTCAGTGCAGGATTCTTCGCTGAAGTTATTCCTGCATATGCTGTTGGCTGTATATGCTGGCTGCTTGTCGAATTATTTCAATACCATCTCAAAAAACCACTGAGAAGGGCTGTCACCAATTATTCACCAAATCTTAGAAAAATTATCAAGAGAAGTAAATGTGTTTAATTTTAAATATTCAAATTCAATACACATATGTTGTACTTTTATTTGTATGTTTTCAATAAATATAATTTCTTAAAAAAAAAATTTTTACATCGCAAAAAATTTCAAATTTTGAATAATGACTCGAGCTCAGTGTGGCATGCATCGCCACGCCAGCAATCGGTTTTACGTGCGCCTTTAGATGTTTCACATTAAAATGATCTCTTTGATTATTTTAACTTTACCGATACGTCATCAATTTATGATCATATAAATCACACACCCTCTATGTAACATCTCTTTCTATCAACCGCTATGAACAGATGACAATTCGTTAACATTTGTCTTCTAATCAAAGACTTACGTTATGATGATCAATTAATACTCATAACAGTGGAAAGAGGTAACCAGACAGCCGACAGTGTTTTACAATTTACCTACATTTGCCAGACATGATATTGACAGTTGACAGTATTATTGTTTTATGTTATTGGGTATTGTTTTCGTCAGTTTTACAGTGTCTCTGCACCCATGCACGGATGATTTAATGGAAACTCGTTTGTTAATATTAATGTCTGCAAATGTTTTGGAAACATTGCAATGCCACCTTTTTCGTTAACTGTCACATCTACATAAAAACTAACTTTGTTATGATCCGACATTTCCATAAATTTGAAAATGTTAATTTATTGTCATTACCTACACGTTATAATTTTTATCGGGATATTAGCCACTTCGTCTTACATTTGACCACAATTTCGCGATTTATTTCATATGCACATCAACGATGACGTATCGGTAAAGTTAAAATAATCGAAGTGTACCTATTGAGATCCACCCAAATGCAAGTAAATAAGTAATCCAGTCATTTAAGCTTAAATTAGGTAAGAATCTCGGAATTAGAGATACCCAGCTGTAAGTCTGTAAATACTTATATATTGACACCCTAAAAGTTGTCTCAAAACCTACATATGGTAGGGTGTAAGCAACTATTAAATTTCAAGGTCAAAGGTCATAAAAATAGGTTTTTTGCGCTTTTTTTTGGAAATATCTAATTTTTTATGGGTTTTTTGCTATTTGTATTTATTATCAATATTGTAGAATACAAAATTCTCTACAAATTTTGTTTACAAAAATTTTTTATACGGTGAACCGTTTTCGAGATAGAGGGCGGAGAGCGCGCAGTCACAACATCACTTCAGGTCAACCGGTGCCTCCGGTCGAAAATGCGCCATATATGGTTGATGAACTATCGACAAATCAACGATTATAAATATTTGTCAATTTTTATTAACTATTATATTATATTTTATCATTTTCTTCATGCATTAAATCTATATCTATTCATATTGTATGGAGCAGAGAAGATACTTTTTCTATTATTTTTGATAAATACATGAATTATTTACAAAGGCATTACAGTTCCAAAATAATTGTTGTATTTGACGGATATTCAGACTACAGTAAGAACGTAAAAGCTATGGAGCAGCAGAGAAGACCTGCTGCACTTTCAAAAAAGTATGAAGTTTGTTTCGATGAAACAATGGTTGTACCAGTTACTCAAGAAAAATTCTTATCAAATCGAAATAACAAAGAAATAGCAAATATTACTACTAAACAAGCCAGAGATGATGCGGATGTTCTTATCGTTGAAACTGCAATTGAAGAATCAAAGTCTAAAAAAACTGCAGTTATAATAGGACAAGATATTGATTTACTTGTCATTTTAATTGGGCGTACACTGTCTTACGAACAAGAAATTTTCTTTAAAAAAGTTGGGAAAGGTAATGTAAAACGGAGATATACTCGACTAAAAGTTTTGATAATTATCCTCATTCTAAAAAACAAATTTTATTTCTGCACGCATTAAGTGGCTGTGACACAACTTCTGCGCTTTTTAAAAAGGAAAAAAATCCTTTTTAAAAGTTTTTGAAAAACTGACAAATTTGGATGAACTAGCTGCAGCATTTGAGGAAGAAAATTGTTCGGCCCAGAGATTATTAGAGAGTGGAACTCAAACCTTATTGGCAGTCTATAATGCTCCGAAATCTGTGAAAAGTCTCGATCATCTTCGTTATATGCATTACGTCAAGTCTACAAAACTTAATAAACCTGTGCAGCTTTCAAATATTCCACCAACAAGTGCAGCTGCTCATCAACATTTCAACCGTGTATATTATCAAGTTCAAACTTGGTTAGGACATGATTTGGAACCCCAGGTATGAGGTTGGGCAATGCGAAACGATTTTCTGGAGCCTATCATGACAATTTTACCACCTGCTCTAGAAGATTTGCTAAATACAATTTTCTGCAACTGCAAGAGTGGTTGTGGTTCGCGAGGCGGATGCAGGAAAGCGGGCTTGCAATGCTCTTTAGCTTGTGGCCAATGTAATGGGCAAGCTTGTCTCAATGCTCTACCATATCAGAGCGACATTAACGAAGATGGAACCTTTGACCCCGAAATCATGGAAGAACTTGAGACAAATGTCGTTGAAGACGATAATGAAGACCAGTTTGAAATTTACCAGCAGCCAGAAGACGACGATGAAGAGGAAGAAGATGATTAAAATTATAAATTGTAGTTTTTGTATCCTTTATTCCATTTCTTTACTTTCAATAAAAATAAATGTATTCAATGATATTTTTTAATAAAAAGATTAATTCATAATTTATTTGTTTTTTTTTTCATCATGTAAGAAGTTATAAATATTAATTAGGTTAAAATTCAAATATAATTCCTATATTTTCATTAACAATTCTGCAATTACATGGGCAGGTAAGTGTTGTTAAATAAATTATTACTGAATAAAAAGTGGATAAGTTAGGAAAAAAATGATAAAATATACTATAATAGTTAATAAAAATTGAAAAATATTTATAATCATTGATTTATCGATAGTTCATCAACTATATATGGCGCGTTTTCGACCGGAGGCACCGGTTGACCTGAAGTGATGCTGTGACCGCGTGCTCTCCGCCCTCTATCTCGAAAACGGTTCACCGTATAAAAAAATTTTTTTAAACAAAATTTGTAGAGGATTTTGTATTCTACAATATTGAAATACAAATAGCAAAAAACCCATAGGAAATGAGATATTTCCAAAAAAGCGCAAAAAACCGATTTTTGTGACCGTTGACCTTGAAATTTAATAGTTGCTTACACCCTACCATATGTAGGTTTTGAGACAACTCTTTTAGGGTGTCAATATACAAGTATTTACAGACTTACAGCTGGGTATCTCGAATTCCGAGATGAACTTACTATAATGACTGGACTAAAGGTATAGGCGCGATAATATTACAAACAGATGGGTCAGGAGACACTCATTCGATAGCATCCTGACATCTCACCAATAAAGCGAAAAGAGGGAAGAGGGGATAGGTGAAAGCACTCAAATGACCTATAAATAGTCAGATCTCGGAGGAATAAGTCCAGTTATCACCCGAAGACGATTGTGGATACTGACAATCGAAACGTTGTGACATAACTTGGTTTGAAATCTTTCAATTTTTATTTTTTCATTTTTTGTTAATAATATTTTTAATTTTTCAATTTTTTCAGCTTTTATTAATATTTCAATTTTTATTTGTTTGGTTGTTGCTTGTATGTGATTTCTTTGTAATTTCAGTATTTTGTTCAATAAAATTGTTATTTTCGGTTAATCTTTTTGATTTTTTTTCAGGGTTATCAAATCAATTTATATTATATTAGACAATGGAAGTCCGAACTGATGTCAATTTTGATACTGTAATCACAAAAGTCATTCAAAAACCAAACTATTCTCCACGAAAAACTCTTTCAAACTGTATAAAATATGAACTTCATGTAATAATTGTGTGGATAAGATGATAATCACTAATTATTAAACACTCAATTGCGATATTATTCTCATATATCTAGAGGGGTCAAATTTAGACAATAACAATAACAAATTGAGATATATTAGCATATCAAATTCTTTGAAAACAAATATTTTTCAAACTCCATCCATTAACACAAGGTCATAGATGCAATAGTTCATTTGAATGTCGAGGACGAAATCTACGTTACAATATTCTTTCTCCTGAAACCGGATTTTTTTTGCTGCAGGTACGATATTTAATTTAAATCACCAGATTTTTCTGATCCAAGTCTGAATGCTTTTCTCGACTGTTTGTCTTCCTAATTTACTGTTTGCAGATATCTAACTGCAAATAACTTGCAAATAACTGTACATCGTCAATGAGTATATTGGAAATTCTTACATCAGAACAAAAGTATTGTCTCTTAATATGCGTTTCACTAACCAAGTGAGCATCATCAGAAAATGACTCTTTGACCAAAACTATTCTTTTTAACTGAGTTTATTCCTTATTCAAGATTGTTTTATTCGGTTTGAATATTGTACTTGCTTAATCATATAGATAATGGTGCTAAAAAAAATTTTTGAGGAAACAAAAAACAGAATTTCAAAAAATAAATGACAGTATTCAAAATCGTGTATGATAGTAGACTGCTTGATACTCTGAAGACGTTTAGACGTAATAACTTTATTGAAATGAATAAAAACACTTTTGTCTAATTTCCACTACTTATTTTATTTTTAGGACCGGTTTCGAGTTTTATTCGATCTAGCAAGTATGAAACTAACATGACATGTTGTAAAAATGAAATAACTAGTGGAAATTAGACAAAAGTGTTTCTATTCATTTCATTAAAGTGATCATGAATTTCCACAAAATAACACAATAATTGTTGTACTCGAAAATATCTTTATTTACTGGTGATAATTGGGGGTGTGTGAAAAATAAATCTCTTGTTGAGTACCTATACGGTAGCAAAATACTTGCGAAGGCACTGTCTCAAGGCATCTCCAGCTTCACCAGCACTATTACCTTTCCTGACGCCACATTCATTTATAATTTCGTTAATTTTGTCAGCACCCAATTTGTGACGTTGTGCGAGGTTCTTCCTCAAAACAACTTCGTCAATGTCTCCATTTACTTTCTGTATACCAAATTTCACGTTCATGCAAAGGAAAAAGAGGTTTTATTGCGTCTGGTTTCTTGCACTCGCTCTCGACATTCCGATATAACTCCCCTATGTTTTCAGCATTGGCCTGAAATTTAAAAAAGTGGTCATCTACTGCCTAAGAGACGATTTGTTTATTTAGAAAACCTCAGAGAAATCGATAAGTTTCCACTGATTATAAGATACTTATGGTTATTACTTTGATAGTAAAAAAACCCGCCTATAATGAAAAGTTTTTTCTGAGATGTGAAATTATTACCATGGATCAAAATTGATTCTGCCTTCATGAACAGACAGAGAGTGCTAGAGGACAACTGGCGATCTTTTCCATTGAAATTATAAAAACCTCAAGAAAAAAAATTGTCATTCTGATATATTGCATAATTTGACACCAAATTTGAAAATAATCAATGAAAACAGTGAATTTTCAGGACGTAAATAATGGAATTTGCCACTGAATAGAAAAAAAATTAGATATGCTCATTGTTGATTTTTTTTTGTACCTTGGGAGCTGTCTGACTCCAGAAAACACTGCTTATTGGGCTTATTGCGTTTATTCTCCCATCTTCTCATGACACCCATTCTATCAGTCTCGTCCCCTGTACTAGTTTGTACAGGTTCCGTGTTGGATGTTCGTCATATTCTTCTGGGCGTAATTTTGTACATAATTCTGTATTGCCTGCCTCCTGTGATTCAGTGCCTCACATTCGTATAAGATGTGTAGAGCTGTTTCTATCATTTCGTTGCATAATCTGCAGCTGAGGTCTCCGTTGTACAGCCTCATTTTATTCAGGTGTCCTCTAAGCGGACAATGACCGGTTGGTAACCCTGTAATTATTCTGAGCCGTACCCTACTATATTGAAGTAGTTCTTCGGTTCCTTTCTCGGACGGTTCCCTAATGAAGGTTCTACTGTGTTTGTTGCCAGGTACTTTTGTCCAGTACTCTGTGTGCTTCTTATTGGTCCATGTCCTAATCTCGTTTCGTACCAATGATTTTGATACCCCCAGAGCTGATTCAGGACCTATATATGAAGTTGATGATCCGCGTCTAGCGCATTCATCAGCTTAATCATTACCTATGATTCCTGAATGCCCTGGCACCCAGCGGCCTGGCCCTGGCAAGTTCATTCAGTTCTTCATGGTATTCCCAGACCAGTTTTGATGTCACCTTCGGGTTTGTCAGAGCCCTAGTGCGCTCTTGCTGTCTGTTAAAATATTGATCCGCTCATTTCTTTGATGTCTCAACTTAATGAACCTTGCACACTGCAAGATAGCATACACTTCCGCCTGAAAGACGGATGTGCATAGTCCTAGCGGATAGCTGTAGTTTAGATTTCTATCCGCTCGGTATATTCCAGCTCCCGTTCCATGTTTGGTCTTCGATCCAAACATGTTTTCGGGATGACTAATGGTCTTCCACTCTTCACGGCTTATGATTTTGGTCGTGAAGTTTGTGTTTAAGGTGTACTTCGATGTCATGTGGTCCGTGCACATATTCAATATGAGCTCCCCCACTTGTTCCGAAATTTCAGTTCGGTTCGATCTTTTGTAGTTCGGTGAGTTTTCCAATCTGAATTGGCCCATCCTGGCCTCCCCCATTATCACAAAGTGTGAAGGAGGTAGATTCAGGAGTGTCTCCCATGCAGCTGTTGGGGTGGTTCTCATTGCTCACATCATTCCCAAACATGCAAGTCTTTGCACCTTGTCTAGTTTGAGAGATGGCGGTCGCCTGCTTCATCTTTGGCCACCAGACCAGACATGCGTATGTTATCATGGGTTTACCATCGTGTATAGCCAATATACCATGTCTGGTTTTAGCCCCCATGTTTTTCCATAGGTGCATCTGGTGAGCATCAGTGCTACCTCCGCTTTCCTCTTTATCCTGTCCAAGTGTTGGTTCCAGATCAGTTTGGAATCTAGGATTACTCCCAGATATTTAACCTCCGCCGACACTTGTATTTCTTCATTGTTGGTTGATTATATTCATTACAAAGGACCACAGAAAACTTTGTTTACTTTAATAGCTGATTATTATAGATTTTTGTGTGCTGAATTCAAATCTGGTCTTAGTTTTTTTGTATCACCCATAGTTTTTGAGAAATTGACTTTTTTAATGAAACACTATGTTAAATCACTATCATGGTTTTTATTTACAGTTGGTTACTTGAAATAATGATACAGTGTTGTCATGTAGTTTTCACTTGTCAGATGGAATTGGTTTATTCCTTTCTCTTTTTTCTTTGAAGTTTCTTGTGTAGCTTTTCCTGCGATGAGTCGCTTGTTGAACTTCACGGTGAAGTGACCATCAGTAGTCTCCCATCATGTTGATGTTCCAGCGGCCCTGGTAACGTTTTTCCATCAATTTAATATCTTGGTGAATATGCTCACCTGCTCGTCACTAACATCTCCTGAATTTTCTGGAAAATAATCAAGATGACTGTTCAAAAAGTGGACTTTCAGGCTCATCAAATATCCTAGTTTCTTAAAATTCTTCAACATGTTAGCTACAATGGTACAATATTCTGTTTATTTTGCATTTCCTAAGAATTTTGTAACAACTTGCTCAAATGATACCTATGCTTCTTTCTCATGTACGGTCATTTACGTCGTTTCGAATGTCGGGTCCTACAAAGACGCCTTCTTCAAGTTTAGCCCCTGAAAGGTTTGGAAATTTCTGTCAGAGATACTTGAAACAAGGTCCATCTTCAGGCAATGGACTGTTTCAAACTGTTTCATGAGGCCTAACTTTATATGTTGAGGTGGTAAGAGAATGTTTCTAGGATCTACAAGGTTTTTGCGGAGAATGTTCTTCTCGCCGGGTTTTAAAGACTCCCTCACAGGCCTGTTCTTTCTGCACCAATGTTGATCCCTTGCTCTACTGTCCTATTCACACAAAAAACATAGAAATTTGGTAAAACTGCCTTGCTGACCAAGAAGCATGCATGTTACTTTTAAGTCACAACATATCATCCAACCATGAGCCAAATAGCCAATTTTATTCAACACTATTTCTAGGTTTTCATAGGTCTCTGTCATATGTACATAATGACCAACAGGTATAGATGCATAAGTGTTACTATTGTGTAATGAAACAGCTTTTAAACTAGTTTTGGAAAAATCAATGAACAGCCTTCAGTCTTCTTTTTTGTATTCAACACCAAACTCTTTGATCAGACCTGAAATCTCTGAGCAGTACACTAAATCACCTTCTTGTTCAAAAAATTTGAAAACTGCTGCTCTCTCTTCCTATACACATACTAGTACTATGTTGCTGTATCGCTGCTGTTCCAATGTTTTGACAGAATCAGAATCAACGAACTCAGGCGTGCGCAACGTTATAGAACAGTGCTTTCAAAAAATGTTTTACATCGCCATCTAGTGGTGAGTTACAGAAAAAATTATAGCCTAAAAACCTTCTCTATGAAACATTACTTATACATGTCAAGTTTCATCACGATCGGTTGAGCGATGTAGAAGTTTATCACTTACCAAACAACCAACCAACAAACATCCATTTTTATATATTAGATATGCTAGTTCTTTTCTCAGCCCAAGATCCCTAAGTCATTAAACTCAATCTGTGTAAACAGTTTAGGCTCCATATTTGCTGTATCACATTAGAACTTTTCATCATCTTGCTCATCTATATCTGATAGTACATCAGAAATCATTTCAGTTTGAACATAATTCAAATTATCTGAAGATTCTGGAACAGGCAAATCTACATCATGCCCTACTGGTCGGATGGCGGAAATTAGGTTAGGGTAGCTTATTACCTTCTTGTTTTTCGAATTATGGCCAGTAATATTAATACTACAAAAGTAGCAATCATCAGTGTGGTTTCTAGGTTCCCTCCATACTATAGGAACAGCGTACTTGAAGGCTTTTTTCTCCTTTTTTAACCATTTTCTAAGATCTTCAACACAAACATAACATACCTAATGCGGGGTCCAAAATTTATCCTGATAACCAAGTTAAATTCCAAAATATGAGAAATGAACCTTTTTTACAAAGTCTCTAATGTTTTTTTGATGTTTTTTAATAACAAACTCACCACAAATATAACAAAAACTGTCAGCAGAGTTCTTAAAACCGCGATTAGACATTTTAATGAGCACATGTACTGGAAACCAGAAAGTAAGATTAGGTTGACAGTAAACAAAACATCAGCTGTGAACAAAACAATATAATTCCACTTTTTCTGGACAGTAAATGTAACGGCTACATCCATCAATTTACAGTAAATGTGTTTCAGCAGTGCTGCCAACTCTTCTATATCCAGCACAAATTACTTTATAATTTTATTTGTAGTACATAAAAGCTGTTAAATTCTGTAATAAACCGAAAAATTCAATATATTGTTGTGCAAATATGAAAAAATGGTAGGTGATACGGCTTAATAAGTGTCATATTTTTATTTAGCACCCTAAACAACAGAATGATAAGGTGTTTTAGGTAAAAAAAGTGTTTTTATCGTTGGCCTGTGTTATTCATTCAATATTTTCCCGTTTGATGTCAAGTGAAATATGTGATTTTTTGAAAAAAAAATTAATGAACGTCTCGAGAAGGATTCAAATATTAGTTCGAATTTTTTTAGTCAATATCTCTATACAAACATTGTGGGAAACTGTCAAAGGGAGGAAAAATGACGTTCTAAATGAAACTCTTCACGAAAATGTGTTGAGGTACTATCTGCAGAACATACCTCAATTTTTTTATTTGACGAGACAGACTTCCGCTTGCTATGAATGAAGAGTTTAGAATTAGTCTATTACGCACCTAGGGAGAAAAGTACGGCATAATCGGCAGCAAACATTGTTTTGACAAAATCGCGGGCGAGGATGCCGTACTTTCCACCCGTGGTGCGTTTACGATTTTCTCACTGCGGTGCGGGATGAAAAATTCGATCCTCTCGTTGATTTAGCGTTTTTCAATGGCAGATTATATATTTAACTGTCGTCACGTATTTGTTGTCATAGACAGTTTGATAAACAATTCGTCGCTAGGTTACCCAGAGGAAAAGTAAGTTATGAGCATGCGCGATAGTGTTATCTAACTGTGAGAGAACGAGGGAATTTTATCCGTATACAGGAGACGAAAAGCGAACGTTTCATCCCGCAGTGAGTAAATTCTATTTTTATTTCATCAGTTCGGACTTCCATCGTCTAATATAATATAAATTGATTTGAAAACCCTGAAAACAATAAAAAACAAAAAGATTAACCGAAAATAACAGTTTTATTAAACAAAATATTGAAACTACAAAGAAATAACATACAAGCAACAACCAAACAAATGAAAAAAATTGAAATATTAATAAAAGCTGAAAAAAAAAAGTTAAAAAACCACCATCAATCGACTAAGAGAGGAATCATCAAGACTCTACTAGACCGTGCTTTTGGGCTCTGTAATACAAAGGAAGGTCTCGAGAAGGAATTAGGCATGATCAAAAATGACCTTCGACGGAATGGTTACTTCAGATTGATGGTAGAACAGGCCTTGGCTAGAAGACAGCAAGAACTCCACAAGGAAGAGAAGTAGCCACAACCAGTACTTCCCTACATCAGAGGATTATCGGAAAGGATAAGAAGGATTGGGTCCAAGTATAACATCAGGACTTGTTTCAGATCTGGGAACACTATCCGTAGCAGCCTCACGGAAACCAGGCCACCAAACGCGGACTGCGATTCCAAGAATTGCATTTACCGGTTACCCTGCGAGTGCGGAGAATCATACATCGGTGAAACTAAGAGGCCGTTGAAAGTTCGCATTGCTGAGCACAAGAAACACACACCGCGAGCAGAATCCAGCAAATCCTGAATAGCAGAGCATGTTTGGATTCATCAACATCACATCAAGTGGGCTCAAGCTGAAATCATCCACAAAGAGAAACACTGGTTTAGAAGAAAATTCAAAGAAGCCGCGTATATGTTGTCCAACAACGCATTTAGTCAAGCTAGCGTAGAGATACGTAACATATGGAAACCTCTAATCAAGCGAAAAACGACCAATTCCCGCCAAATGGTCATCTTCCGCTAAAACCAATGAAGCGGAAAGAGTGAAGAGGGGATAGGTGAAAGCACTCGAATGACCTATAAATGGTCAGATCTCGGAGGAATAAGTCCAGTTATCACCCGAAGACGATTGTGGATACTAACAATCGAGACGTCGTGACATAACTTGGTTTGAAATCTTTCAATTTTTATTTCTCATTTTTTGTTGATGATATTTTCCAATTTTAATTTTTTATTTTTCAGCTTTTATTAATATTTCAATTTTTTTATTTGTTTGGTGGTTGCTGTATGTTAGTTCTTTGTAATTTCAGTTTTTTGTTTAATAAAATTGTTATTTTCGGTTAATCTTTTTGATTTTTATTTTTTTTAGGGTTTTCAAATCAATTTATATTATATTAGACATTGGAAGTCCGAACTGATGAAATACACCACGAAACATTGTCAACCACCTTCAAACAAAATTCAATTTTTTTTTTGGGAAATTATGTCATCTGTCTGTCAGTCTGTCTGTTCATCTGTGTATCTGTCGTCCACAAAAGTATGGTGGGGGACTCCATAATGGACTTCAGATAAATAGATTTTAAAGAGAATCTAAAGGTAGAAAATTTAATTTTTCGGTACTTTTTCGAAAACCTTTATACTTTTCGATCGAATATATGTAAGACGGGCGGAGATATTTGAAAATGAAAAAAAAATTTGCACATCATAAAGTGTTAGGAAAAAAATTCATTACTCTTTTATGATATTTTTCCTAGTACGGGAAACATCAAGAACAAAAAAATTACTTATTATCCCAGAGAACATGTTGATACAAGTTGAATTAATTTGAGAAAATGATATTGAATATACGCAAGTCGAGTAAGAACTGGAAACTGAAAATATTGAAAATTTTTGTGAAAAATGTTTGTTTCATGTTAAGGAAGTGAACACTTCAATACAGTTTTTCGATTATTGCTACAGTTCAGAGAATAAATATATTGGAGACATTTAATTTTGCATTCACAAGGTAGGAAATATTCAAAATGCCTTAGAAACAATTATGTTCGTCTATGAATAATGTAATATGAGTTTTTCTCTATTACTAGTTTCCATCGATATCGACTTGAAAACTTTTGTTGATAGGAAACGAGTTGCACTAAAAACTGAGAAAATCTAAAATATCAAAAATACATATATAGGCTCACGAAATCGAAATACGAGCTCTCGCGAAAAATATATTTTAGATATATATTCTTAACTTTGATATAATTCACTGCGGATGTCCCTGGTTTCAATAATAAATTGCAAAAACCCATAATGGAAAAATAGGATGCATTTTAAAATAAAAATAAAAATTGTTTCATCATTGGAAAATAATTTTGAATCTTACCAAGACCAAAACTGTAACAGCCAACACGATACCAAAGCAGAGTTTCATGATTACAGTTATATCGAATATGCAGAATCAAGAAATCTGTCTCTTATTTACATAAAAAGAAGAAGGGTTATCTAATGGGTCAAATTTCAATCAAAAGGAATACTGATCATACAGATTGAACATTTGTTACATGATGTTATGAAAGATGTTCCTTACTGAATTATTAACAATGCTGTTTTTATATTGCCGCATCCAGAGTTTAGTTCATAAACTTACGAAGAACGATTTGCTAAGAAAATCAAAAACTAGGCAATAATGACGATACCTTTGTGAAATTTTTTGGAAACCTAGAATGATCAGATTTATCCCCAATGAAAAATTTTATTTCCGCAAATTTCAAAAGAATGATTCATGAATGGAATGCTACCTTTGCCACAGTTCATAGTTCTCATGCCGGACTTTGCTATTTCCGGACTTTCGAAGCTTCCGAAAATATAGGTTCACGTACCGATATTAACAATTTCATACAGTTTTCATTTATTCTTTGGCCGTTCTCCAGAGCGTAGTGAGCGACACTAGTCTTTTTTCTTCTTCGAAATCGGATATACCTATGCTATTCTGATTATTGTTTTTATTTTTTATGTGCACACAATTTGCATTGGGTGCACTGAATCCATTTATCGTTAGGCAAACTATTTGACCAGGGTTCAACGCAAAACAGGCAGAAGGTTTCTTCATAACTGCTTGAATCGTCTTTAATTTTTGAATTCTTGGCATTTGCTTGTTTTTTTTTGTGTTTTTTTTTGTGTTTTGCCAAAGACCTGTTTTTTATCGGTCTCGTTTTATTTTCATTTATCTTCTTCTAAAGCATCCTTAATAGGCGTATCTGTCAAGATTTCAGATTTTCTTTTTGTGCGACCCCGTTGCACTTTTCTTTCTGCGGCTTTTGGAAACGGCTTCAAATTTTCGAGATCTGTAAAAATACATGTTGCTACCTTGTTAGATGACTGGATAAACTGCGAATTCTGGGGCGTGGGCGTCTTACTTTCTGCAATTCTGCTTGGTCCAGCTTGTTGCACGTCTTCGTAGGGAATAGTCTCTTGGTCTAGCAAGGGGTTGGCGACACGGTTTAAAACCTCTTCGATGGGTGTAATTTGACCAAGTTCAGGTAGATTTGCTGTAACTCCCAATACTTCACCAGGATTCACGTTTTGCTCAATATCTTGCAAATCTTGTTCAGGATCTAGTCTATCTGTAACATGAGCAGCCATAAATTCACTGTCTGGAAAAATATCACTATCAAATGGATAAATTCCGGAAACCTGGAATACTGGGTATGTCATAAATGGTCATCGTTGCACCCGGACGATTAGTCATCGAAGAATCACAAGCACTATTGACATACTTCTTTAACGGTCCATACACACTGCGATCCAGAGGTTGGAGCTTATGGCTACAGTGGGGTGGAAAGGATAACACTGTTACGCCGTGATCTTTGCAGATGTTTAGTGCTTCGGGAGATAAATGCGAATCGTGGTTGTCTATCAAAAGCAGGAGAGGGTTTTCTTTAGACGCCTTGGAGTATTGAATAAAATACTGGATATATTGTATAAAATGAACTTCTTTCATCCAGCCTGATAGATTGGCACTTCCATCGCTTCCAGGCGGGGCATCTCTGAGAAAATGGGGCTTAAAATGAACACGAGGAAATATGAAGAAAGGTGGAACAGTATTTCCAGCAGCAGAAACAGCACACGCCAAAGTTACAAGCGTACCGCGTTCTGCCGAAGTAACTCTTCCCACTTGTTTGACACCACGTCTACCCACAATTCGGTCAGGTCTCTGAACTGTAGTAATTCCTGTTTCGTCCATATTCCAGATGTCCACAGGACTAAAGTTATACCATCTAAGAACAATTTCTAGATTGCGCTAGAAATGTCAAAACTGAATGTTAAAACATTATAAATCAAAGTTTTATATTTGGTGAGTATTGACATAAGTGCAAATTTTCTTAATACATATACTCTGTTGTTATCGAAAAAGCAATAAAACTGATATTACAAATATTTCAAACTCATAAATATTTACTTACGGGTGACAAAACCATGTGCACCAAGTAAAACTGAAAAAAAAAACGCCTACACATCAACGATAACTGTCTTCAACTGGCGCGTATTCAAACACCTTCCGATAGATGCGAGCAACGCTGGTGTTAAACGAACGGATTCCGAAATTTTATGTACCAACCAACCCCTGTGCCCAACCAACCCTGGTCTCCTCTATGTACACTGTACATCACAAATATAATGAAATTGTATTATAGTATCCATACGCTTTTTAGTAGGATTTGTTTGGAACGTTTTCTTGGTTATTTCTAGTCGTTTGTATTGCTTATTTCAGATGACCTGCATTGTCTTTATTAAGTCAGGTATCCGAACCGAAGGCCCCCTACCCTTTCAGCTAATTGTTCTTTAGTCTAGTTCATGTTTTTCTTATGTTAGGGTGATAGGGACAAGTCTCTATCACCGTCTTGTAGCTTGTAGCAAATTGTCAGAAGTCGCAGCGTCTTCTGTTGTCCTTTTTCTTGTCGTTAAGACATGTTCTTTTTTTACTTATTTCCGGCGAGCATGGCTTGTAGAACCGGAAACTTCGTGAGAATTGCCTGCAGCTGACCTAGGGCCGTTGGGAGACCCTCGGGAGAGTTGCAGGAATTTTCTCTAGTTGATACGGCTCTCGCGTATGAGATTCCGCTTCTGACTCTATTTTGATCGACTGTCCTCGGGTTTGGGGGCTGTCTTTCGTCTGTAGGCCCATCTGAGGCCATTTTCTTATTTTCAGGGCGTTCTGAGCACCCGTGAAAACTAGCTGGATGTTCTCCCTTGCAGTTGAAGCACCGCATCAGGGAGTTTTTGGGTCTTTTGCACTCATTTGTCAAGTGCCGTCCGGCGCACTTTACACAGGCCGGGACTGCTTTACAGTTCCGCTGTGTGTGTCCGAACTTTTGGCACCTGTAGCATTGTCCTGCTCTATTACGTGGCCTTTGTGTTTCTGCGGTAATGCGGACTTTTTGGATTTCTTTAATATCGTATATGTTAGCCTGGTTTCTAGGGACCAGGTCTAGTACGAAGGAGATAGGCTTCTTGTTTGCTTTACTCATACGAGCGATGGAAATGATTTCAAATCCTTTTCCTTGCAGTTCTTTTTTGATTTCGTCTATTTCCAGGGCTTCTGGGACTCCCCGGAAAACGACTCCTGACGGTTTCTCGGCTTGTACCGAGTATGTGTGGTATGGTATCTTTTCTTTGTCGAGGGATTTTGTTACCTTCCTGTAATCCTCTATGGATTTAAAGTGAACCTTTATCCCGTCATTTGTGTTCACCGCCCGAGATATGTTGATATTCTGCGCGGCGGTGATCGTATTGAAATTTTTCCATTTGTCCTTCGCTCGTATGGTTATTGGCGGAGGTTTTTCATTTTTTGTTTTTGTTTCTCCCTGGTTTGTTACCGGGGCTTCTTCGACCTTTTGTTCTACATCCAAATCCATCTGTTCGGGTGTGTTTTCAATGTTTGTTGGGGGATTATCCTTTTGGGCTACCTGTATTGTCTTCGGGTTAGACACTTCCGGCTTATCCGGTACCTGTGACGTACCGGTCGTGACGTCTTCGGAATTTCCAGGATTTGTTCGATCACTTTTTGTCTTTTTCTTCTTCGGCTGCTGAGTTTGTACCTTTTCAGTAGCTGGGATTTTTGTTTTTTCAACGCGGGGCTCAGGTGTGGCCGCTCGTTTTTGTGGCATGTTTTCACCTTGGGTTTCTTCTTCTTCCTAAGGGAGGTCGTCGAAATCTGGATCGTATCTTTCCTCTTCGTAGCTTGGCAGAGCTTCGAAGAGTTGGTAATATTTGGGTTTGCGGTTTAGTATGTTTTGTTCCATTATCTTTTCAAAATATTTGTACGACTTTGCCAGCTCTATACTGGAAACGTCATACCGATCTAGTATTGCCGCCATCAACGCAAGAACCGCGTCTCTGGAAAAGTTCCTACGGAAGTGGTGAATTCTATTTAATAGTTCTTCCATCGTTTATCGGCCTAAAATACTTTTTAGGCGATAGCGTACCTAATTGCTGAAAATTGTCACTGCTCTATAACTTTGATGTTTACTCATCAACGTCTCACTCGCAACTACTCCATGTGTATTTCAGATGGTATGTGGCATATTATTTTCATAAATTGAAGAATCTGTCATCGAGCTTCACTTTGGGACATTCGCCGATATTATCAACGAAATTGTGAATGAATGTGGGTACAACTGAGGTGTTGAGGCCATGCATTCATGATAAAGGAAAAGAATTATACAACAAAAATTTAATGAGTCACTACAGTGACCTTTCTTAGATTCTCTATGCTCGCAAATTTTAAAATCACTTTCAAATTCCAGTTTTTACTTTATATGGCTACTTTTATTACATAATTAAGTAGTGAAAAAAAATTATGGAAAAAATTAATTCATTCATAACAAATTGTTTTTTGAATAAAAAATAAACAATTTATTTTTTAATTTCGAACAACAATAGTATCTCTGATTTTTAGATTGAAATGATTCCCTAATTTTAATATTCGATCGCAAAAAACGATTGTTGATAAATAAACCCATCTTTAGCAACAAATAATTTATTTTAAGGAACGATTTTTTCTCTAGAAATCATAACTTCCATCAATAAGTATATTACGGAAAAAAAATTTAAATTTACTCAAAAAAAATATATTTGTAATATATTTATAACAATTTTCAAAAAATAACAGGAAAAAAAAATGAGTAGCTTTTGTTAGATATCGAAACAATCAAGATTTGGGAAAAAAATTATTTATTTTTTATAATTTTGAATTTTCAATTGTTAAAAAAAAACTGGAAAATCGAGATTTTATGATTTTTGCACGGCAATCTTTTCATTAGCCTATTGGGAATAACTTCACGAAGTTAAACAAATTCTAGGGTTTTAGTTTGTTGATTATCAGGGTTTTCATGTTAACTTTCAGTTTATGAAAAATTATTAATTAACAAATGCATAATTAATGGAGAAATTTTTGTTGTTGTTGCTGGTTTCAGGTCTCTGTAAAAATTATAAATAATAGAGGTAAAGCTCCGAGAGTCATAACTATTTTTTGCAAATTTGATGATCGTTTTTTAAAATTCAAAAATTTTGAGTATTTTTCATGATATTCAAAAAACC
The DNA here is from genome assembly GCF_025532065.1 of Leptinotarsa decemlineata. NCBI lineage: Eukaryota > Metazoa > Arthropoda > Insecta > Coleoptera > Chrysomelidae > Leptinotarsa > Leptinotarsa decemlineata. The sequence continues at coordinate 16,594,476 of NW_027412529.1, forward strand.
TAACCTCATTTTTTTTTATTAATTTATTTATAACTTTTGTAATTTTTTTCAGCGCCTTTTCGAACTTCTCCTTGAACTTTATACGTGGCAATAAGAATCGAATGTCACTTTGATCGTAATTTTTGGAGACTATATAAAACTTTTATAAGAAAATGGAACATGTGAACTAGAAAGCTCTCTGGAAAGCATTTCTGGAAGTGGGTGAGCGGGATGCCGTTGACGAAGAGCCATCTTCTCTTCTCTCTAACATGAAGTTTATTGTTTCTACCTTCTGTAGATTCTCTCGAAGAGCCTTCATGGAATCATTCTTCATCAAGTTTACCTTGTCTAACAGGTCAAGTACTCGTGAAACAAATCCAATTTTCTCACTTTCGGCCATCTGAAGGTTCACTGGGTTATACCATTTTTAAGTAGCTAGTTACTTGAAAATGGTCTGACCGAAACCGGTCGTAACAAATAATAAACTTTGTAGAAACCATGAGAAACCATGCCGAAAACATCTTCGATCGTATCCAGACACACCGCAACCCAGCGCTGAGTGATCTTCACGACGCACTGAAGAGAGACGACTTTAGATTCGGGGAGAGTATACACATATTTTCACAATTTTCTGGTTCTAAAACACATACTAGTCCTCGACACACAACACTCGTCTCCAGATAGGTACAGGACCATCACCATGCGCATACTACACACCAGAGTCAGGTTTCACAAATACTCAGATAATGTAGTAAAATCACTAGAGGCTGACTTCCCATTATAACAGGTCAGATTTCAATCTAGCTAAAGAGCTAAGCTGCGGGTTGAGGACCACTCGGAAATGAGGGGGTAGACGGCTGAGATTTTAACTTCTGCATACAGAAACAATGTGGGAAATATTTTACCTCAGGGCATTCAATCCCGGGAGTGTCGTGATGGATGCATTTGTGGTTTATTCAATTATCACTGATGATACTTATGGCGAGTCGAAACAACGCTGTCTGGTGTTGAATCCTAAATGCGTTGTGTTTGGGCTCTGATTTTCAGCTAGTAGCGAAATAGTTGTTGTAACGGTCGAAGAAATGGAATTAAGAATTGATCTACTATGAATATGATGTTGAAATTTATTATCATGAATAGGAAAAAATATTTAGGATAGAGATGATTGTTTGGAAAATGAATGCGTCTATTGAGTTTAGAGAAAGCTTGAAAAATAAAAGTATGCAAAATGTAGCTATTTGAAAATCATGAACGAAAATGTGAATAAAGTATATTACTGCCTTCACTAGTTCTGTATAGGAAACAATAATGAAGAAAATTTGATGTTTTGTATTCCAAATGTTGTGATTTTTTGTGACAAAAAGTTCAAATTCCAAAGTTTCAAATAATACTCATTTTGATTTTCCTGCATACAGTCAGATTGAAAGTAAGGATTTTCAACTAATATTGTAATATTAGGTTTATAACTGATCCTAGATTCCTAAATTATGACCAAATCGTGAAAGATTCTTGATTTAAAAAATAAATCAATGAATCGTTCAACTCTTGGTCTGACAGACCGGCCCTATTACCGGTGTTATGCAATTTGTTGCGACTACTGGAAAACCCGAGTTGGACATTTACTTCGGCAGAGTGACAAAATTGGAAAAATGATTTGCGCTGTTTTCTACGACTTGATTTTGATACTCATTTTCTACGAATAATGGGTGGGGTCCTTTGTGCACCACATATTTAAACACCGCATTGTCGGCCTAGTATACATTCCCTGAATAACTCTCATTAAAATATATACCTACTCGGGCTCAAAAATAATGATGAATAGTTTTGAATTTTACGTTATTCGTATCATTGTTGTTTCGAAACTGTAGCGTTACATTAACGATTTGCTGATAAAATGGCGGAATCGCCAATTGTCAATATTTCCGAAGGAAAGGATGAAGGTTGCTTCGGTACTAATTTGGATGGTGAACAGTACTTTTCTTTTTTCGGGATTCCGTATGCAAAAGCCCCGGTGGGCAAGCTCAGATTCAAGGTAAGTGTCATGGTCAAGTGCATAGACATGCTTCCTTCAATTGCATATTGAAGGAAGCACGTCATATTCAATTTTATAATTGTATTACCTCTTACCCGTGACTTCGTACGAGTAAACTTCAGTTTTTGAGTTTCAGATTTTCTTATTGCAAAAAGTTCTAATATACACACATCTCCAACATTCTTAGACCCCTTTATGTTTGTCTAAATGAGACACTACTATCATAAGTCAAAAAGTACATTTAATTTGGTTATGTAGCCAATGCAAATTGGCTGAATTTGATTTTAACTGAACAAAAAAAATACAAATGAAAAATAGTGCATAATAAAATGATTACCAGAATCTGAAATGTAGAAGAAAACCATTTTACAGCGGAATCAAAAATTCATTAATATTCGGTGTAGCCTCCCCTATTTGAAGTAAGGTGTTAACTCGCCTCTGCATGGAAACAATAAGAGCGTTAATGGTATCCATTGGGACGTTGTTTCATTCTCCTTGAGCCGCGAGTGTGAGTTCGAGGAGGGTGCTAGGAGGATAAATTCTGTTTGAGATTGCTCGTTTAACGAAATCCCACATATGCTCAATGGGATTCATGTCTGGGAATTTTCTCAATTTCTAGTGCATTTTGTACTCTTCTCGTGCAGTGGGGCCTAGCATTGTCATTCATGAAAATGAAATTGGCTCCAATTTCATTTCGGAGAGGATAAATAATGGGTTCAACACTGTTTCTATGCCCTGTCATAATATATGGAATGGGAATAAATTGCGTATGACGACCATGCATTATGCCTCACCAAAACATTACTGATCATCCTTGGTACGGAACGACTTCTCTCATTAATATTCGGTGTAGCCTCCCCTAATTGAAGTAAGGTGTTAACTCGCCTCTGCATGGAAACAATAAGAGCGTTAATGGTATCCATTGTGACGTTGTTCCATTCTCCTTGAGCCGCGAGTGTGAGTTCGAGGAGGGTGCTAGTAGGATAAATTCTGTTTGAGATTGCTCGTTTAACGAAATCCTACATATGCTCAATGGGATTCATGTCTGGGAATCTTCTCAATCTCTAGTGCATTTTGTACTCTTCTCGTGCAGTGGGGCCTAGCATTGTCATTCATGAAAATGAAATTGGCTCCAATTTTATTTCGGAGAGGATAAATAATGGGTTCAATAATGTTTCTATCCCCTGTCATAGTATATGGAATGGGAATAAGTTGCGTATGATGACCATGCATTATGCCTCACCAAAACATTACTGATCATCCTTGGTACGGGACGACTTCTCTAGCAAAAGATAGCCTTTCTTGTTGCCCTGGCCTTCTCCAAACTCTGTGTCGCCGACTACCACTAACTAAATCAAACCTTGTTTCATCCGAAAAAAGGACATTTCGCCACTGAACTAAAAGCTAGTCTCTGTGTTCCTGTGCCCTCTGTAGACGAGGGGATATGTGTCTGGGAAGTAGCCTGGGTAGTCTTAATGACCTCTTGCAAATTGGCTCTAGCAAGTCTCCGTCGTATTGTGGTACTGGAAATTAATCGACCAAACTTTCTTCTTAAATGAGTTCGGACTACTGATACTGTTATGGTCCGATTCCGACGTACATATCTGCTAGATGCCGATCTTCTCTTGTATTAGTTACCCTGTTACCCTGATACGAATGCACTATTCAGACAACTGAAGCGCGGGTAATCCTTAGTCTGTCCGCGATTTGATGATTCGGCAGACCCTCATCATGCAAAGCCACCATTCATGCTCTACGGAATACTGAAATTCTTTCGCTAGGCATAATTGCAAAGAAGAACTCAACAATCACTTAAACACGTTCGCAGCAAAAAAATTATTTTACGAACAACTACAGAGATACATCGTCATAAATGCTGGATTTATTGTTATTTTGTAGTTAGTAGGTACCTGCATTAAACGATTAAAGGGTAATAAACAAAACTAATTTATCAATTACAAAACACACAACATGTAGAAATATAGTAAATGTTCACCTTCAGACATTACGCATCCGTCTAGACGTCGGCGCATTGAGCCACGCATTCGCTCAAATATTCCTGGAGTCTCTTTGATTACCCTGCACGCATCGCTGATGCGGTTTCTTAAGTTCTCTACATCGTGAACAGGAGTACGATAAACCAAATGCTGTAAATGGCCCCAAATAGAGAAATCAAGAAGATTGAGATCCGGGGATCGAGCCAGTTCTGTGGTCCGCCTTGACCTATCCACTGATTTGCATATGTTTCAATTAAATGCTGACGTGCTATTTGACTAAAATGGGCGGGAGCCTCATCAAGCATAAGAAACATATCCCTTCTGACGCCCAAAGGAACTTCCTGCAGCAGTACTGAATGCACTTCTCTTAAAAATTGAACGTATGCCTCACCATTTAATCGAGGATGTAGAAAATGAGGCCCAATTAAATCATCCCCAATAACTCAGAGCCACACGTTAAGAGAAAACTGTTCTTGATGGTTAGTTTCGACAATAGCGTGAGGGTTTTCATCAGCCCATATGTGGTAATCATGAAAATCAATAATCTTGTCCTGAGAAAAATTACATTTGTCTGTGAATTCTGTAGTCTTCAGATAGTCACAATTTCTTCTAATCATTTCCAGCATCCAATTGCAAAATTCAAGACGGTTCGGAAAGTCTCGCGGTAACAGTGCCTGTACTCGTTGCAGATGGTAAGGGTATAAGAGTTGTTCCTTTAAAATTCGAAATACCGTCATATGATCAACATTTAGCTGGAAAGCAATCTTTCTAGTACTGGTAGTAGGTTATTCTTCAATCAAACTAAGTACTGCTTCCTCAAGCTGTGGTGTTCGTACTTCTCGATGGCAACCACAATCTTGCGTTTTTTTGTCGAATGAACCATATTCTCGTAATCGTTGATGAAGTCGAGCAAATATTCTATGTGAAGGATGCTGCCGTTCAGGATATATTTAAGCAAATCTTCTAGAAGCTTCTAACCCATTCCCTGTGACAGACCGTAAACGTAATGCATATCAGCCATTTTCTCATTTGTGTATGCCATTTTAATAACAAGTGAATTATTGAAGTAACAAATTAAGAACAGAACAACAACACACAATTAGTATTAATTCAATTTCGCAAATCCACCAACCGACAGCGTCATACCAATCTAATTGTCACTATCGCTAATAGCGATAGTTTCGTATTTTCGAATTTATGACGATGTATCTCTGTTGTTGTTCCTAAAATAATTTTTTGCTGCGACATCCAAGAGACATTTTCTGTTCAAAATGAAATAGGCTATTGGAAATAAATGTTTAAATCGTAAACAAATAATAAGACAAAAAGTTACATTGGAAATAAATTTTAGGGGTTGCGTTTTCCACCCCTTACAACCATGGGGTAAACCAAATAAATTTCTGGCTAAGTGTCTTTTTAGTAGTACAAAACGTCAGGTTAATTTCAATATTGTAACTTTTTTAGTGCTTGTGAAAAAAATTGTTACACAAATTTTATGTACCCCTTTAAGGGGCTGTATCTTAACAAGGGCTCCAATGAAATTTCTTTATGTGAAAGATCCATCTTTTTCTCGATGAAGAATCACCTCCTTAAATGTTTTACACTTATTTAGTTACACCCTGTATAACACCACAGAATATACGGTCCATATCATCACTTCCATCCATCATCTAGACAAAAGGATGACACGCTACAATCGAACCCTATCTGAATTATGCTTTCGTGTTCTTCCAACAAAACTTAACAATAATGGTACGAATCTACCAGCTGCATTACTATTGGAAACTATGATAACCAAGGCTACTCTTTCAAAAGCAGTAATTTATTCTATCTGCCTTTTGTCTTTTGAGGTGATAACACTAGACTTCTTACACGATATAACTACAGTCTTGTCGGAATGAAGTGGATTTTCTTCATTGAAGTTTCCGAAATATTGAGAAATTCGGTAGCATTTTCTTGTGTGAATCTTTTTCATCTGGCTTGGGAAATTCTTATGATTTTCTGAAAACTACGGCTAAATTGCCTTTGAAAAATCCCTCCAACCATATAAAAATTTAAATATTTCGAAATGAAATTTCGAAACATTCATCTCTTTCAGCTACCTGAAAAGTAGGCTCTGGTAGATGCGTGCCGGAAAACAACTACATTCCCGGCTAACACCACGCTGGATATTGAATTATATCTGTAATTCCGCTGCTAAGCTACACAGTAGGTTTTGGTAATTTAAAGGAAAGTGATAAAAACGTTCCCAGTTGCGTGATTACACAATGTGTCCTAATGACATATCTTCGAAGTACCTACTTGCTGGTCGCTCCACTTTCTTACTTTCTTACGATATTTTCGTACAGAAGTAACTGTTTTCACTACATTTTGTGACTCGTCGTCAATTCATCTTCCACTGACAAAACATGAATCTTCTTGGCGATATATCGTTGCGATGTAGCGCTAACAATATACAGGGTGTTCCAAATTAAGTCGGCATCATTGCCATCTCCGTTATTATTGATGCTATGAATTCGGTTGAATGGGCAAACTAATAGCATTTTTATTGGCCTTCTCGATGCCGAAAACAAAAAAAAATCAACAGTCTCGTTTTCAAAATATTTCATAAAATGATATTTTTTCAAATGAAACACCTTATATTTTATCATGCATTTCGCTTCGTAATTCGTAACATTTTCAACAACAAAACTCATTTCACCTTTTTTCCTAAAGTTGAAAATGAGCGACTTATGTGAAATGATTTATTTTTTCACTAGTACAAAAAATTTCTTTGTTTTGGCGAATAACGAGCTATGAAATATTTACCTTTTTGTTGAACACAGATTTGGGCCTTTTCTTGACACTACGTGTTGATTTCAACACAATTCGACCATTAGTTCTATTAATTATAGTTTCAATATAATTTTTCAGTTTGTTTACATTATTATGGTTTATTTTGTACACCTCATTTTTCAGAAGTCCCCAAAAATTAAAATCTAGAGGTGTCATGTCTGGTGATTGAGGAGGTCACTTAACAGCAACATTTGTAGCAATCCTCCAGATTAAGATCATCGAAAAACTTTTCCAACACTCTTGGATCGGTTCAAAGAACCATGGTAGAAAAATGGACCGATATTTCTGTCACACCAAACATTCATACTAAATCGCATTTGCGGATTGTGGGAATGGACTAGAAATGGATTGGATTAGGTCTACTCCAATAATGAAAATTCTTTATATTATACATCTCACAATTTGAAAAATTATCACCATCACTCCATATAATATTTCTATAGAAGTTTGGATAAACGACCAACAAAACCCCAAACGGTTCTCAGGATCACCAGGTTCTTGTGTTCGCACTGGTCTTAACTTGTAAGGAGAAATCTTATGTTTCTTCAGAATTAGTTGAATAACAGACGGTGGAACAGCTATTTTACTAGATACATCTCTGGTGGAATTATTTGGATACTCCTCAAAGTAGGCTAAAACGTCAATTCCTGTATCTTCAGATATTACAAAACGTTTTTCAGTTCTCCTCGTCTCAAAAACTTTTTCATTGTTCCTTAATCGACGATGAAGCACCGCGAAAAAATGCCGATTAGGTAATTCACGATCGGGAAACGAATTGATGTAGTGTTGGTGTGCTCTTACGCTATTTTTATGGCGAACCAAATAGGATTCTAACATATCACATTTTTCTTGATGGGGAAAACGGCATTTCGAAAAATATTCGAACATTCGAATTGACAGTTACAATAATTTAAGACCTTGTCATGATATACTTGAGAATATTTGACAAATAGTATTCCAACAAAGTTCCAAGGCAACTTGATTAATAATAATAATAATTTATTTGCTCAAAAATACAATGAAACAATGAATAATAAATACATTCAAATTATAGCAAATAAAATAGAAAACCCATAAAAGGTGAGACCTTGTGCATGGGTATACTATTTATGACATTTAAGCCTATCTATATAAAATATATAAATGTTCAATTATAAAACAGTAGGTAGTTTTAAATTCATTGACAAAATACGTCCAATATTTTTCTTACAACAAAAATAAAATAAAATACAATATAATAAAATGAATAAATGGATAAAAACAAGGATATAAAAATATTTCAGACATTAATTGTTTTGGATTTCATCATTTGTATAAAAAACTATTTTGGTACAGAACTGTTTTAAAGTAAAATCATATCGCAATTTTATGCCTCATATAGAATACATAACTCGATTAGTGGAGTACATATTATTTTTTGTGTTGTGTAAGGGTCGATTTATAATTATCTCTGAAACATTTGAAGAATTTGATTGGTTTGGGATTTCACCTGCGTGGATACAGTTGCAGCTTCACACTTTGCCGCTACGTCTAATTCCACTGGTGCAGCTGCTATGACTGCAGAAAAATCAAAATTTCGGAAATACTCCACTTTGCCAGATTCTTACTGTTTTTTTCCTGTTGCTATTGGAACCTTTGGTGTTTTTGGATCTCATGCTCATAAATTGTTGAAAGAAATTGGTAAAAGAATGATGAATTCTACCAATGACAACCGAGCCTATTCATTTTTGATTCAAAGAATCAGTATCGCCATTCAAAGGGGTAATGCCACATCAATATTGGGTACTCTTCTCAAAAATTAGATGAAATATTCCTGAACCCTCAAATCAAATCAAAATTTCCTATGAACAACGCAAAATGGAGTCAGCAGATTAAAAATGCAGAAGATGCAGAGGAAAATAAACAAGTTCTGGAATTATCTTTCTTTCACAAATTCGAAAAAACCACCATGAGCATTTCTGATTCAATTTCAAGAAATTTGACTTCAAATCCCCATTCTGTTGGTCCAATAATGAGAAGAATCATTACATCTGTGATTACTGGAATGAAAACAGCGGTGGCGAACACCTACAACACAATTGAATCAGTGAGACATTCCTCAGTCAAAACCCTTGGGCTTAATGGGTTGAAAAATATTGGCAACACCTGTTTTATGAACAGTGCAATCCAATGTTTATCAAATACGAGATGGTTACTGGAATATTTGGAAGAGGATGAGTACATGAAAGATATCAATACTAATATTTCTAATACGGAGGGTGCTTTAATCAAAACTTTCGCAGTAGTTATCAAGGAATTGTGGTCAGAAGATTCATCTGATAGAGCAGTCTCCTTAAAAAGTCAGATTCAGAGTTTTGCCCCTCGATTCATGGGTCATGCGCATCAAAACGCCCATGAGTTCCTTCGTTATCTTTTAGAAAATTTACATGATGACGTTAAGAGAATTATTGAGAAACCTAAACCGATCTTAACGGAGATTAACGAAAAATTGAGCGACAGCGAAAAAGCGCCAAAGTCATGGCTGATTCATTTGAGTACATATAACTCTAAGATTGTAGATAATTTCGTTGGTCAATTAAAATCCACGATGAAGTGCACACATTGTGGAGACTTATCTATAACCTTCGATCCTTTCTGGGATTTGTCACTCCCCATACCACAAAGAACCGGCCAATTGAATTTATCACAGTGCTTGGATTTCTTCACAAGAGAGAAAACTTTGGATGGACATGAAAAATCGACATGTTCAAGTTGTAAGGAAAGAAGAAAATGCACAAAGTCTCTATCGATCCATAAGTTTCCCCGTATTTTAGTCATTCATTTTAAAAGATTTTCTCAAATAGAAAGATTTAGAGGCAAGTTAAATGTTGCCATCGAATTTTCTCTAGATGGATTAGACATGAACAATTATGCATCAGAAAATGTGACTCCTTGTCGTTATAATCTATATACACTTTCGAATCACAGTGGATCTACCTACAGCGGACATAATACAGCATTTTGCAGACATCCTTTTACTGACACGTGGCACGAATACAATGATTCACACGTGTCATCAATTTCACCAAAATCGCTTGTGAGTGGAGATGTATACATCTTCTTTTATGAAAAGGAGGAAACAAGTTCGCACCTTTAAGCGTTTTGAAATGTTATTTTTGTACTGTTGTTTTTAATATTTTAATGAATTAGTTATGTAAGATTTATGTTATATTATATGTAAAGACATTTATTTGTGAATACAAAGTGCAGTTACAGATGAATTCAAGAGCCATATTTTAATTTTTTTTTTGAAAATGCAAGAACTATTGATGTTTTTTATTTCATTTGGGATTTTACTGTGAATTTTCGGGCTCATGTAAAAGAGAAATCTTTGGTTTTTTGTCGTTCCAACCTTCCTTGGTACTTTTGTAGTTTGCTTTTTTTGTCTAGTGTTGTATGGATGGTCAATTTGGGGAAGCTCATATTTGTGTTTATTATGGTAACATGCAAGGTTCAAAAAGTATAATAATTGGATTGTAAGCAGTTTCGATCCTTTGAGAAGTTATTCTGTTGGGAACCTGTAATCTTTTCCAAATATCAGCCATTTTTGGGTAACTTCTAGGGTTTTAATGTAATTGTTTGTTATTCCTCCCCAAACAACTCCATAGTTAATATGTGTTTGGGCTAGACTGTTGTATAGTATTTTCATTTGTGGTATGTTGAACAATGTTTTATATAATTTAAATTTGGTTATCAATGATCTTATTTTTTTGTTAACATATTCAGCGTGTTTATGCCATCCGAGATTTGGATCTATGACGAGACCTAAATATTTTATATTCTCTTTCCTTCCAATTTCAATGATGTTTTCATTGGTGTTAATCCTAATTTTATTATATGAGGTGAGTTATTATTATATACAGCAAATGGAATGAAGTGAGTTTTGGAAAAATTAATCGTCAGCAATTTACTGTTAAACCAATGTAATAAGGTTACCAAATCTCTTTCAACGCTAGTTTTCAGGTTGTTCCAGTCACTGCCTCGATATAAAAGTGCTGTGTCGTCTGCAAAGCTGATAATATTCGCTTCCACACCAATATTGAAGAGATCATTTATATAGATATTAAATAGGATCGGTCCTAGGACCGTTCCTTGGGGTACTTCATATTCAATAATATGGTCTGAGCTATATGAGTTATTGATTCTCACCCTTTGTTTCCTATTAGATAGATAACTTGTGAGCAGTTTCACTGGTCCACCTCTGAAACCTATATTTTCCAACACTCTCATTAATTTATGGTGACACACCGTGTCGAAGGCCTTCGCCAAATCAACAAAGACACATAGTGAGGTTTTTCCTTTGTTCATCGCTTCATAGATAGCTTTTGTTAAGTGGATCATCGCATCTTGTGCTGATTACCCATAATAATTCTGTTTTATCGAGACAAAGACATTTTTTTCCAACCGCAGAACCGCATCAATATGACGCTCCAGTATTTTCTGTTCTGTACAAAAACGGCTTCATTGTTATCATTATAGCAGACATATTTTGATTCAAAAAATTAATACGGCTAGTGGAATGGCTTTAAGATGAACATTATCGTTTTGTTGAGTAATACCAAATAGCTCAGTGGTGTCAAGTGAGTGGTACGACATGGTGTTCACGGGTTTCACGGGTTCAAATCCCAGTGCATTTTTTCTTTTTGCTATTAGTAGCAAAATATTGTCATTCGCATAAGAACAATCATGAGGTTTTATTTGCCAAAACAAAGAAATTCTTCGTACTAGTGAAATAAATGACTATTTCCACATAAGTCGCTCATTTTCAACTTTAGGAAAAAAGGTGATATGAGCTTTGTTGTTGAGAATGCACTTATGAATGGATATGTATGATAAAATATAGGATGTTCCTTAAAAAAAATACCATTTTATGAAATATTTTGAAATCACGACTGTCGATTTTTTTTGTTTTCGACATCGATAAGGCCATTGAAAATGTTACTAGTTTGCTTATTCAACCGAATTCGTAGCATCACCATTGGCAATGGTGTCGACTTGATTTGGAACACCCTGTATATTCCCCATCCTATATCGCCTCATTGTGAACGCCACCTAATATTTATTTTTGAAATGGATTTTCATCAAGTATCGCCCAGTTTCATTATATTTTTTAAATATGTATTAAGTTACAATGTTTATGTCTTTTTTCAAATTGTAAAATATGTACTTACAGAAAAAAACAAGAAAAATCAAATATAATTTTAAAAAACTGAAAAACACCCTTTTAAAGAACATCGAACTAAAAAGTCAAAATTATTTTTTTTAAAAAAGCTTAAAACAACGAACGAAAAATACCAGTAAAAATACTAGTACGCTAGTGAAAAAAGCGACGGGCGCTTGATATACAAGAAATATGGCACAAAGCGCTCACGTTTTTTTCACAATAATACTAGTATTTTTCGTTCGTTATTGTTTTAGTTATGATGCACTGTTTGGAACCTTTGGTGTAGTAATGAATATTACTGGAGTTTTTTCCCAACACCAAATCGTTATTTTTAACACCTCGATACGTGTTTCGATCACCAAGTAATCATCTTCAAAGAGGAAGATTAAAACTAGAAACTAATGCGAGCTAACCGATTTATGCTATATAGGTATTCCATACAGTTAAACCATCCAGGCGTACCACCCATACAGGTATACCAACCTAAATTAATTTTACAATTTTGCCTTATCTATTATTTCACAATATATGTTTGTATACAATTTTCAGCTTTCACAATATTGCAAATTTATTTTTGCAATGTGTCCTTATGCAGTAATCAGTAAACCCAACAACATTATTTTATTTTAACAAGCTATATAGTATGCTCTTTGGTATAGGTTCGTCATCGTTATTCATAATATTATTGTGTTTACTTATTTCTACACTCTCATAGGCATCTAGTTTCCTGTTGTTGTTAACTTGTCTAACTAATCTTAATGAACTGAAGTCTATGGAATGGTTTTGTTGCAAAATATGATGGGCGACTGCTGATTTTTCAGGTCTTCCATATTTTGAGTGTTCTATGTGTTCCTTATATCTTACTTTAATAGATATGTTTGTCTGTCCATGATATTTTGCATCATAGTCCTTACATTCAATTTCGTAAATTCTAGACTTTTCCGAATTCTCGACTTTGTCTTTTGGACTTCCCAAAAGGCTCTGTAGTGTATGACTTGTTTTAAAAACCACCTTCATACCTAGTTCCTTGGAAATCTTTCCAAAGTTCCTCGTATTTTGGTGGTATGGAACTGAGATGTTTTTATCTTGGTTTTTGTCCTTTTTGAAAGTCGATATTTCGTTCATTCTTAACCTAAACTTCTTCTTCCTTATTATGTCATCTACAATACCCCTCGAGAAACCGTTAGTGGCTGCTATTTCCTATATCGTCGAGAATTCGGAATAGTCTGGAATTTATGAAATTGAATGTAAGGACAGCGTTGCAAAATATTATGGACAGATTAAAGTAAGATATAAGGAACACATAGCACACTTAAAATATGGAAGACCTGAAAAATCAGCAGTCGCCCATCATATTTTGCAACAAAACCATTCCATAGACTTCAGTTCATTAAGATTATTTAGACAAGTTAACAACAACAGGAAACTAGATGCCTATGAGACTGTAGAAATAAGTTAACACAATAATATTATGAATAACGATGACGGACCTATATCAAAGAGCATACACACTATATAGCTTGTTAAAATAAAATAATGTTGAGTTTACTGATTACTACATAAGGACACATTGCAAAAATAAATTTGGATAGGCAATATTGTGAAATTAATTTTTATATAGCGGAAAATTGTATATAAACATATATTGTAAAATAATAGAAAAGGCAAAATTGTAAAATTAATTTAGGTTGTTATACCTGTATGGGTGGTACGCCTGAATGTTTTACCTGTATGGAATACCTATTAGCATAAATAGGTTAGCTCGCATTAGTTTCTAGTTTTAATCTTCCTCTTTGAAGATGATCACTTGGTGATCGAAACACGTGTCGAGGTGTTAAAAATAACGATTTGGTGTTGGGAAAAAAACTCCAGTAATATTTATTGTTTTAGGCTTATTAAAAAAAAAAATTTTTAATTTTTTAGTTCGATCTTCTTTAAAAGCGTGTTTTTTAAACTATATTTATTTTTCATTTTTTAGTTTCATATGCTATAAAAGCGTTTTTTTTGTCTTTTTAATAGTTATTTATTATACAAGGGAAAACAGTATTAGATTTTAGGTCGAAGTTGTGTTGTCAAAAAACCGAGAGCTATGTGTATAATACACAAGTTTTTTCTGTGACGAGAAAAACGGCGATTTTATATTGAAAAGTTGAATTTCTACCTTTACTTATGTATATTGTGAAATATTCCCTGTGAAAAAAGTACTCACTTTTTTCCCGGGGAAAAAAGTAATTTCATAAAAAGTGACATTTTGTTACCTGTCATCAGAGATAAAATGCCAAACAGAAAAAAAATTATATTTGATCCAAAAATAACCTTCAATCAGTGTCTTCTAATCATGATATATTTTGATATCAGTTTAATGTATTTACCTACTGGCAAAAAACCAATGTCAAACTAATAGTACTGCAGATAGAGTTAGCTTTTTATACGAAACTATAAATAGTTTTATTAATTTCCTTCAGAAAAGAAACATTCCTGGGTATTTAACCTTCCAGTATTAGCCCACGGTATGTCAGACCGGTCCGGCACTGTATTTATGTGTTCATGGAAAAAAATGCGGCAATAGGTTTTTGTTATTAGTACCCTTCAACTATTTCTTACAACAGGGTCAGTTTTATCTATTGCGTTTGAGTTCTAGTAAAAACAGGTAAACCGGCTTATGAGATCGGAGTGACCACTAGTCCATACAGGTCGTTTTTTTAGCTAATCTCACTATTGCTATCTCGGAAACGATAAGACCTACAAAGTTGTTTGAATTGGACAAAAGTGTCCTATGTTGGAAGACTAGAATAATATCTTTCCAGATCGAGAATATCAGTGGTTGTTTTTGAAATATTTGTCAAAAACTAGATGTCGAAATTCGTTTTTTGACGCTACCTCCATTTCGAATGATATAAAAAAAAGCAGAGAAAATTTCAATATTGTTTTATATTGGTTATAAATCTGATATGAACTGAACTACAAGGCGAAGTTGCTTTCATTAGGTGTCGTTCCCACTGGAGTGATACGATAAGCGATGCAACATGAGCAATCTTTCACTGTAGCGATCCGATAGCCTATCCAATGAGATAAGCAACGGAGCAGTTGTGGCGGATAGGTGGCGGCCAGGGGACTGAAGGCCCTGTCCGGGAAGCCAATGCGGCCTTACGGACGGGGTCGCCGGACTCCTGGTCATTGGCAGAAATAAGTAGGGTGAGGGGAACTGAAACTCCCAAAAGCCTTTACAAAACGTACCACCGTGGACCAGCCTACCCAAACTAAGGTGTAAACAATCGTGCCGACAGCTGAATTGCCGCAGAGTGATATGCGGTTACGAATGATCCCCTTGGGGAACTGGGCGAAACCTCATTGTAATCATACCTATGGTAATGCGGGGCTCTGTCAGAGGTGACCAACTCTTTCCCTGCTACTCGTGGGAACACAAGGCCGAGGCCAAAAGGAGAAACAGAGCGGAAGAGGCAGTAGTGGCAGCAACTATAAGTGCACCCTCCTCCTCCCCCACTCTACCTCAACAGCAAGGGCGCTTCCTGCGGCGGGCGCCAAGAGCTCCGCCTTGAATAAAGGTAAGGAACCGGCTGCCCCTGCAAAAAAGCTGCCTCACTTGTGCAAGAAGGTTGAAGAAGCCGCTCAACGACAGTAATGTCGCTGCACCTTCCAAAATCTTCGCGTGTATGTTCGGCAAATCTTGGCCTACACCTGCCAAAATAAAGGAGATGTTTCCTAGTGACCTGTCCACCTTTCTGGAAAGGACAGGATGGACGATGCCCTAGGAGGACAACTCCTGAGGAGGATGTACAATGAGTCACATGTGGCCTAAGTGCTGTGGGCCTACACTCGCTCTACAGATGCAGAAGAGGAAACGGGAATCTAGAAAATACTGGGTACACTAATATAATGTACACTGTACACAGTTCGGCAGTGGTTTTCCGTGAGCTCTCTCAACATGAAAAGAAATTTCGAGATTTTTATAGAGTGAGCTCAAATAGTTACCATGTTTTGATGAAGTTGGTGCTAAGGGGACCGGAGAAGCACAGTTTCTACTCGACTTCTTGCTGACCCGACATGAACGTGTTGAACGAAATTGCGCCCTTCTTTCCCTCAAGCGACCTGGCAGCTGTGTCCCCCTTACCGACGCGACTCCGATAATTATTGGTTATGTTTCGCGATCGCTCCAGTGTGCACTAGATTAGTTGTTTCCATTATGTATGCACGATTATGAGTGATCGGTGTCAAATCAGGATCGGGTTGCTTATCGAAACACATGTTGCATCGCTTATGGTATCGATCCAGTGGTAACCGCGCCTTAGATTTCATCATCGACTTTATTTTTTTAATACGGACCCGTATTTGAAATACAAAGATGTTATTATATAGATGTTATTACAGTGGCTACAAAAATGAATTGAAAAACTAGAGATCCGCATTAAAAAAAAAGTTGATGACGAATTCTAATGAAAGAAACAGGCAAAGTTATATTTCAAAAAAACCACTGATATTTTTGATCTGAAAAGATATTATTCTAGTTTTCCATAATATGAAACTTTCGTCTAATTTAACCGACCTGGTAGGTATTACCGTTTCCGAGATATCAATAGTGCGATAAACTAAGGGAAACAGCCTGGATAATTAGTCCTCAATATTTAATTTATGTAAATACGTATATTTTAGATATTTTTTGCCTCATGTGTGATTCATTTGTATAAGTTGGTACCAGAATAAACATAATAGGCTAATGATTTCATTAGAATAGGTGATAAGTGATAATTAGTCAAGTTAATGCCCGATTCCCGTATAGTTTTGCCAAACAGCACCGATAATCATGAAAATTTGGATCAAGATTCTATTTACCCACTACTCTGAAGTTGATCCAATACTGGGAGTTGCTCATACCAGCCCCTTCTTGGAAATGAAGAATGTTACATTGAAAATGAGTCCAGGGGTGGATAAATTGACAAATTCTAAGCAATTTCTCTTCCATAAAGAGTGAAATCAATACTTCTCGACTTATTGGCGAGTTGTGTCAAATATTTAACCAATGAATCCGTGCTTCCGTAAATAACTTAAAAAATAATTGGGAAAGAAGGTTTTTGGTTTTCTACTACTCCATCTTGATACTCAAAAATGTGGGAATTTTCCAAAAAAAGAATGGAACCAAGCAATATCAAAAAAAATTACCCTATAGATCATGCAAAGAAGTAATTTTCAGACAAAATCTGTAAGAAAGAGCCCCCTCCTAAAAATATAACCCTTTCAATTCAAACAAGATTCCGTTGGCTTGGATTCAATCAAATAAGCTAACGAATGTTATTTATGTGCTGTCATCGATGACATGGCTGGATTCGACCCATTCCGTGAAAAAAAACTTGTAATACTATGAACGAATTGAGTGTTTTCTCTTATAATGTTATCCGTATTTGCCACTGAAGAGCCGATAAGTTAAGTGTCTTACGGCGAACAATCGGATACTTCTTTAAATAATTGTGTAGAAATCCTGTGAATGATATCTGATTCGATTCTACATGAATGTTTGGAATACCAATTGAATAGAGAAGTGTTTTTCGTATAATTAAGCCTTCATATGAAAGTACTCGTTTCGTAAGTAATTTTCTTTCTTGTAAGTCAATGTTGATATGGAAATAGCTGTTTTGCAGTGGCGTAGCGAGAGCATCGGTTAGTTTCGACAATAGCGTGAGGGTTTTCATCAGCCCATATGTGGTGGTTATGAAAATTAATAATCTTGTCCCGAGAAAAACTACATTCGTCTGTGAATTCTATCGTCTTCAGAAAGTCACAATTTCTTCTAATCATTTCCAGCATCCAGTTGCAAAATTCAAGACGGTTCGGAAAGTATCGCGGTAACAGTGCCTGTACTCGTTGCAGATGGTAAGGGTATAAGAGTTGTTCCTTTAAAATTCGAAATACCGTCATATGATCAACATTTAGCTGGAAAGCAATCTTTCTAGTACTGGTAGTAGGTTATTCTTCAATCAAATTAAGTACTGCTTCCTCAAGCTGTGGTGTTCGTACTTCTCGATGGCAACCACAATCCTGCGTTCTTTTGTCGAATGAACCATATTCTCGTAATCGTTGATGAAGTCGAGCAAATATTCTATGTGAAGGATGCTGCCGTTGAGGATATATTTCAGCATATCTTCTAGAAGCTTCTAAC
Source organism: Leptinotarsa decemlineata (assembly GCF_025532065.1). NCBI lineage: Eukaryota > Metazoa > Arthropoda > Insecta > Coleoptera > Chrysomelidae > Leptinotarsa > Leptinotarsa decemlineata. Next base: position 16,612,694 of record NW_027412529.1, read on the forward strand.
CCATTCCCCTGTGAAAGACCGTAAACGTAATGCATATCAGCCATTTTCTCATTTGTGTATGCCATTTTAATAACAAGTGAATTATTGAAGTAACAAATTAAGAACAGAACAACAACACACAATTAGTATTAATTCAATTTCGAAAATTCACCAACTGACAGCGTCATACCAATTTAATTGTCAATATCGCTAATAGCGACCTACTAGATAGATTAGGCCGGCCACACACGTAACGGTATACATGACAGGTAAACCTGCGCAGGTTTACCTGTCATGTATACCTGTGCAAACTAGAGTCCACACACGTAACGGTATACCGTACGTTTAGCTCAGTTGAGAGATGGCGAGCCAAGATGAAGATGATATGATAGCTTTAGTCGGATTGTGTGTGGTTTTGAACAAGAAGAAGAAGTGTAAACGTAAAATGTGGAGTAAAAAGTGGCTTACTAAAAGAAATGAATACACTCATACAAGATTATTGAAAGACTTGGTTGGTGAGCCTTCAGACTTCCGTAATTATTTGCGGATGGATGAAGACGCCTATAAACAGCTGTTGTTACTCGTGACTCCATTAATTGAAAAGAAAGACACGGTTATGAGGAAACAAAAGACACTCTCTTCACGGAAGAAGCCCGAACTAAACAAAACTACTGCGCAGGCGACCAGACGTACTCACACACACGCTCAGGTCTAGGGTATAACTGACGACTGCGCAGGTACAAGATACCAAATCTCCGTTCATGTCAGGTGACCGGCGCAGGTCGCTTCGCCTGTGCACTTTCGCCTGCAGCGACTGGCACACACGCTCCGGTTTGCCTGCGCAGGTGACCTGTACAGGTTTACCTGTCATGTATACCGTTACGTGTGTGGCCGGCCTTAGTTTCGTATTTTCGCATTTATGACGATGTATCTCTGTAGTTGTTCCTACAATATTTTTTTGCTGCGAACTGGTTCATTTTGGGCAAAAAACCTAAGAGACATTTTTTATTTAAAATGAAACAGGCTATCGGAAATAAATTTTTAAATGCTAAAAAAATAATAAGACAAAAAGTTACATTGGAAATACATTTTAGGGGTTGCGTTTTCCACTTCTTACAACCATATGGTAAACCAAATAAATTTCTGGCTGAGTGTCTTTTTGGTAGTACAAAACTTCAGGTTGATTTCTATATTGTAACTTCTTTAGTGCTTGTGAAAAAAATTGTTATATAAATTTTATGTACCCCCTTTAAGGGGCCGTATCTTAACAAGGGATGCTCCAAAGAAATTTCTTTATATGAAAGATCCTATCTTTTTTTCCATGAGGAATCACCTCCTTAAATGTTTTACACTTATTTAGTTACACCCTATAAGTTAGATTTTGAATAAAAAAGTTCATTTGTTTTACAATCACGTTTAATAATACAAAAATTTTTACTCCAACCATTGATATAACAGGTACATAGGTATTATTTATTCGACATGATTAAATAAAATTAGCGAACTGAATATAAAACGAAAATCAGTTTTTAATTAGAAGTAGGATGATACTATCAAATAATAATTATATTTTTTTGAAGAATAATATAGGTAGGTACTTGTTAGAGTTGAAAACAAAATATCCGGCTTTAATTAAAAATTTAAACGTCTATTTTCTTTATGAGGAAAGTCTTTCATTGCACCATCAACGTCTATAGCATCTCACATACCTCTTGTTCAATAGACAAGATAGCCAAATTGTTATGTCTTAGAGAACCCTTTGTTGACCTTAAATAATTTTTCATTAATTGCAATTTCGAAAAACTTCTCTCACAGATGGCATCGCTTATGGCAACTGTAAACAATATTCGCAGCATGATTGAAATATTGGGCAGAGTGTTTGAAGGTCCAGTTGACTAAGATGAATTTAAGTCTAATGTAGAATCTGACGTCTCAGGAAGAACACTTTTCAAATATTTAAGTAGAGCCCCTTCATTTGCTCTAATATTCTCCAACTTAGCTCTTCTCTTATCACGCTAAGATGCCCCACTTTCATTTACTATTTTTATTTTTGATGCTGAAAAAAAAAAAATTTAATGATGAAAGTTAGAGTTACAAAATGAAATATCGAACATTTAAAAAACTAGGTATATTTTACAGCACATCTATCTATAGGCCGTAATTGAGTAATTTCAAAAAAAGTGTACCCTTATCTGAAATTCGATTTTTATTTCTTGGGTGTGTGTTTTTTCAATTTTGATCCTAGTATAATAGGCAATAGAGTATATTTCCGTGATCGTAAAATAAGTCACACGAAGGTCCCATATTGCTCCTCTTGTAGTTTTAAATTATTTAAAAATTAGTTTCGGTACTTAGCACTTTCAACTAATATATCTAATACTATACAAATTTTGCAATTATTAACAATACCGATAGCCAAATAACGTCCAACGTCAATGTCCAACAAAACGTCCGCGGTAATCACTAATTAGTTTCACATTAAAAACAGAATACCGTCTCCCAATGAAGACGATATGTTGGTTTCCCATTTCGTGCCGAATTATTTTTATGATTAGAAGATTTTTTGCAAAAAAGAGCGGTCACAAAATGGAATGTTGCCTGAAATTTAATTTTTAATTTACGATTTTAATTTCTATTTTTATTTTAATATAAAATAATATTGATACTTCTAATTGATAAACTCGACTTTTACGAATTCAATTGTATTTATGAACCATTCCCAATACACTATTTTTTGGAAATCATAGTTTTTCTGACCCTGACCTAGTTGGGAAGGGGACAGGTAACATCATAACGATAATTTATTATTGTATTTGAAATAGTTTATTTTCACATAAAACAATTATATTCTGTTTTAAGTAATTCAATACCCAAGAAATATATTAAATAAGTTGAAGGATTAGGCAAAAACCGAGGGTACACTTTTTTTGAAATTGCTCAAATATTTGTTCGGAACCCTGGGTATGCGTATATGGCCGGATTTATTTTAATAAATTGAAGCTTGAACAACATATCAAAAATTCCAACATTCAATTACATAAAGAAAATATCTAATACTCACACAGTTGAATGTAGGTACACGTAGCGGAAAATTAAAATTTTCAGTTATCCAATAATTTTTTAACCACTACACGTACTCATTTGCACAAAAATCATGGTAGCGAAACAGTGTGAACTAACCAACTGAAGATCCACGAATAGAACTTTTTTTGAATTGTCAAATCATCACGTACTTTCTTAAAGAGACGTAATAAACAATATGGAACTCAATAAATATGTAATAGAAATCATTGTCGCTGATTATACGTCATAAACAATCCAATCACAAAATAAAATATGAGAAATCCCCGCAAGTCAGTAAAGACGGTGTTACCATCCGCTACAAAATATCATTCAAAGAAAGAGGATTTCCCGAATTCGTCACAGTATAAATAATGAAAAATTCCGTGCTCTTTTCAATAGGTCTGAATTTATAGTTGCGTTAAAATATGAAATGGTTCAAATATATTTATTGTTTACTATGAAATTTTGCCGCCCCCTAAAAGGTGCCGCCCGGGGAGGGGCTGCACCTCCTGCCCCCACTACGCTACGCCACTGCTGTTTCGAGAGGGCTTTTGTTGGAATTGTTTATTATAATATATCGATGTTAATATTTTATCTCCCTATAGGAATAATTTTGTTTTTGGTAACTATTGTATAGAGTAGAGTTCAGTTGTTAAAAATTATTAATTAAAAGTCATTACGAGAAAAGTCAAAGTCTATTTTAAAACCGATAAAATAATAAGAATCCATCCCATTTACAATATTTGGCGACCGTGACAGGACATAAAAGATGGATAGTTTGAAGAAAAATAGGCAGCAGTTGAGGAGACTTTTCAAAAAATCTGTTGAAGCGCTTGATGGAGCTTTGAAGCTGAGAGATTCGACCAAAGATGATTTACTGTTTTTACTGAGACAATTGGAGGATAAGAGTAGCAGATTATTCGAGGCAGATGAAGGAGTTAAAGAAAAATTGTCATTAGAAGCCATCGATGATATTGAATTAGAAGAGGAGTACGACGAGGTAGAATATTACAGAGACGAACTGATAAAATATAAATCCAAATGCGAATTCCGATTGAACGAGATTACGAAGACCCAAGAAGATAATTTGAGCTGTGCCAATTTCTCTATAACGGAGAAAATTCAGAGAAAATTTCATTTACCAAGAATAGAACTGAAGAAATTCGATGGGAACGTGAAGAACTGGATTGGGTTCTGGGGACAATTCAAGAAGATTCACAACGACCCAGAAATAGATAATGAAGACAAGTTTCAGTATCTTTTACAAGCGACGGAAATTGGTTCAGTTGCTCGAGATTTAGTAGAAAGTTACCCCCGTCTGGGCCCAATTACATTAAAGCCATTGACCAGTTGAAGACTCGTTTTGCCAGGGACGAATTCCTAATCGAAGTTTACGTAAGGGAACTATTACAACTTGTACTGCAACAATCTTCAAAAGCTAAAACAGGTATGTCTCTTTCCAATCTGTATGATAAACTTGAAACCCAGTTAAGAGCTTTGGAATCCCTAGGAGTTACTAGCGAAAAATATGCGGCTATGCTTTTCCCTCTTGTAGAATCGGCTTTGCCTGCAGAAGTTTTAAGAACTTGGGAAAGACATCGTAATTTCAATCAACGAAATGAGAAGGATGATAATGACACTTCCAAAGGTACTAATTATTTGAATATGTTTTATATACAGCAGCTGCTTTGTACACAGCTAATCCCAAAGATTATTTAAAAGATAAGCAAAATAATTGTTTATTCTGCGATTTGAATTCACATGCAAGTAAGGATTGTTTGAAAGCTCAAAGTCTTTCAATTGATGAAAGAAAATCTAGAATAATGAAAAAACGTGGATGTTTTTCTTGTTTAAAATTGAATCACATTAGTAAGAATTGTCGAGCTGTAATTAGGTGTTTGATATGTTCAAAGAAACATTACCCCATTTTATGTCCTAATTTGCATGTGAAGAAAGGTATCACTGATCAAGATGATAAAAATCCAAACAATAAGGTTGAAAATACTTTAACTAACAATTTTTCGAACGAAACTCTATTGCAAACGGTTGTTGTCAAAATTGTCAATAATGACAAACAGAAATTGATTAGAACGTTACTTGATTCAGGATCGCAAAGATCATATATTTCACGACAATGTGCAGCTGAATTACGATTGGATAGTGTTCGTCAGGAAAATATTGTACAAGGTGTTTTTGGTGGGTTTCAGTCAGAACCAAAAATACATGATGTGTATAATATTATTATTCAAAATCCAAATAATACGTTTGAAACAGAAGTGAATGTGGTGGAACAAGTGAAAATATGTAACAACTTACCTCGTTTGATTGATTTATCCGTTATAGACTATTTGAAACAAAGAAATATAATTTTGAGTGATACTAGAAACTTTGATGTTTCAAATGAAATACAATTATTATTAGGAGCCGATGTTTTTGGTAAGCTTTTGACAGGAAAAATCGAAAATTTGATGAATGGCTACGTTGCTCTCGAAACTTATTTAGGTTGGACAATAATGGGTCAGAGAGTAAGTGAATGTTCGACATATTCTACTATATTTGCCGGTTTTACTGAGTTTTCCATTGCAGATCTATGGAATTTGGATGTGATAGGAATAAAAGATGTTGCACATATCAAAACCAAAGATGAACATGAAGAAGAAGTTTTAAAGAAGTTTAATCAAACGATAACTTGGAAGGAGAACAGATATGAAGTTCATCTACCTTGGATTGAAGGTCATCCAGAAATAATGAGAAATGATGAAATGGCCAATTCTCGATTGATGTCTACTACAAAAAAGTTAAGAAATACAGGTAAATTACAAGAATATGAAAAAATTCTTCATGACTGGGAAACACTGGCAATTATTGAGGAAGCAAAACAAGCTGAGGACAAAAAAGTACACTATTTACCACATCACGCTGTCATTAAAGAAGTCAGTATAACCACAAAGGTGAGGCCGGTTTTTGATGCTTCGGCAACTGATAAGAGAGGTGTATCTTTGAATGGGTGTCTAGAAAAAGGTCCAAATATGATTGATTTAATCCCATCACTTTTAGTTAAATTTAGATTAGGAAAGATAGGAGTAACAGCTGACATTGAGAAAGCATTTTTACAGATCAGTGTTACTGAAAAGGATCGGGATTTTCTAAGATTTCTTTGGTGGCAAGATGATTCATATGAAAAAATAAAATTTTTTAGGCATCGTCGAGTAGTTTTTGGTTTGAAATGTAGTCCATTCCTTTTAGCTGCAACTATAAACTACCATTTATCTAGATCACCTCCAGAATTCCAAGACACAGCTTATTTGTTGAAGAAATCGTTTTATGTAGATAACTGTTTATCTAGTTTTGATTCTGAGAAAGATATGAATAAATTTATTATTGAATCCAAACAATTAATGTCTTTGGGAGGCTTCAATCTTAGAGATTGGACTTCCAATTCCAATTCAGGCATGAAAGATGAAGTAGCTCAAAATGAAAATATATATGTTTTGGGATTGATTTGGAATTTTCATAATGATGAACTCTCGTGTGATGTAAACGCACTCATTCAATTAGAAAACACTCCAAGAACGAAAAGAGGAATACTATCAGCAGCACATAGAGTATTTGATCCGATAGGTTTTACATGCCCAGTAACACTTATTCCAAAATTATTATTGAAAGAAATTTGGAATCTAAAAGTTGCTTGGGATGAAGTTTTGCCAAGTGATATTGTAAAACCGTTCGATATGTGGTTGAAACAAATACATTTTCTCAGTCTGTGTAAAATTCCAAGATCACTCAGTAGTGGCCAAAGAGTTGATTATAACCATGCAACGATTCATGTGTTTTCGGATGCTAGTAAATCTGCTTATGCTTGCTGCGTATTTCTAAGAAATGTAGTGGAAGGAAGAGTGTTTGTTGAACTTGTTGAGGCCAAATCAAGAATAGCTCCTAAAAATATAACCTACCTAGGTTGGAATTGTTAGCCACTGTTATAGGGGTCAGACTTTGGAAAACTGTAAAAAGTGTGAATGAACTGAGTGTTCTGAAAACGTACTTCTGGAGTGATTCGATGGTTGCTCTCACATGGATTAAAACACAAGGTCACTGGAATACTTTCGTAGGTAACAGAGTGAAAGAAATAACTTCAGTGAGCAATGTTAATGATTGGCGACATGTACCTGGTCACTTAAATCCGGCAGACGTTGCTTCAAGAGGTTGCTCGAGTAAGACTTTGGTTGAGAAACAATGGTGGAAGGGACCAGAGTGGTTGAAGAATGATCCAAAACACTGGCCAAACGTAGAGATTTACTGTACGAATGATGAAGTTGATAAAGAAAGAAAAAAGACTGTAACTTCTTGTGTCAGTAATCAAAACCAGTGGTTTACACAAATATTCAAATATTTTTCTGTGTTCACGAAAATTACTAGGATGATTGCTTGGCTATTCAGATTTTGTTATAATGCGAATAAAGAGAATCATAGAAAATCAGGTCCATTAACTTTCGATGAAATTGAACATGCTGAAATTTGTTTATTCAGAGCAATACAGAATGAAAGTTTTTCTGAAAATATGGACGTTCTTCAAAATATCAATTTGTTTCGTTCAGAAGATGGTCTGTTGAGGGTAAAAACTAAATTAATCCTAAGTGATGATTCATTTGATTTCAAATATCCTATTATATTGCCATACAAACACGAACTTGTAGAAAGAATGATTAGACAACAACATCGAATACATTGTCATATAGGAGTCCAAACTCTTCTAGGATTATTGAGAGAAAAATTTTGGATACTGAAAGGAAGGAAGTTTGTCAAGGATGTTGTGGCAAAATGTTTGATTTGTATGAAACATAAGAAAAACCCCGCAGATACACCGTATGCACCGTTACCTTTGAATAGAATCAAACAGTCTTCACCATTCCAAGTAACTGGTGTGGATTTGGCAGGACCGCTTTTTCTTAAAGGAGGCGAGAAATCTTGGATTGTTATCTTCACGTGTGCGGTATACAGGGCAGTACATTTTGAATTAGTGCGATCCCTGTCTACTGAGGATTTCTTGATGGCACTCAGACGATTCGTGGCAAGAAGAGGAAATATTTCTGTAATCTATTCGGATAACGGTGGGAATTTTGTAGGTACTTGGAATTTGCTGCAGAAAATTTCGTGGAAAGAGATTGAAGAATATTCGACAACTAGAAAAATTAAATGGATTTTCAATGCTCCAACTGCTCCTTGGTGGGGAGGATGGTGGGAGCGAATAGTCAGAATTATAAAGGAACTATTGCGTCGTAATTTGGGAAAATCATCGTTAAATTACGAAGAACTCATGACTGTTTTGTGTGACTGTGAAGCAAATATTAATGCTCGACCTCTCACATATATCTCAAGTAGCGAAGATGATCTGATTCCATTAACGCCTTTGATGTTTATCAGTTCAAACTCAAGCACCGATACTCCAGAGTTGGATATGGTTGATAGAGGTCATCTACTGAAAAGGTACAAGTATCTGCAAAAACTTCGAGAGGGCCTTCGTAGTCGATTTAGGAAGGAATATCTGGCAGAATTAGTCCATACTGGTCAAAAAAGGGTAACTTCACTCAAAATTGGAGATATTGTACTCATTGGAAGTGACAACAAAAAACGAGTAAACTGGCCATTGGGGAAAATTTTACAACTGTTTCCAGGAAGAGATGGAATAGAAAGGGTAGCACGTGTTAAAACAGAACGAGGGGAATTAATTCGTCCTCTTCAGCGATTGTTTCCATTAGAAATTGAGGCAGACACGGCGAACCAATTAAAGGAGACTAGAGAAGGGGATACTAACGAGATACCAGAAAATCGAAACGTAGAAAACAATAGCATATACAATGGAAAGGTAACACAGCAAGGAGAAGATGAAGAGGGAGAAAATAGATGCGAAAGAAGACACCAAGATGCGACGGCTTCATCACAAGTAATAACAAGATCTGGAAGAAGAGTGAAGATACCGAAGCGTTTTGGGTTGGAATGATTTTGCAATTAGATTGCAAAATGGGGGGAGAATGTTGGAATTGTTTATTATAATATATCGATGTTAATATTTTATCTCCCTATAGGAATAATTTTGTTTTATGTTTTTGGTAACTATTGTATAAAGTAGAGTTCAGTTGTTAAAAATTATTAAAAAAAGTCATTACGAGAAAAGTCAAAGTCTATTTTAAAACCGATAAAATTATAAGAATCCATCCCATTTACAACAGTATGCTTATTGTTTTTACCCTCCTTCTTTTCCATGACACTTATTTCAACAGTCTTTTTTCGTGTACTAGTCTGTGAAAGTTCCTTATATTCTTCTGGATATAATTTGAGGTATCCATAAATTGTTTCCCTTCTGTGGTCCAGTCCCAAACATTCGCATAAAATAAGACGAGCTGTCTGTCATTGCCTGCATAAGGTTTCCCTTATGGAACCCTATGTTACTCGGGTCTCCTCTCAATGGCTATCCTTGTTGTTCTGAACTGATCCCTGTTGAAGCAGGTCTTCAATTCATATTTCAGACGATCCCGTTATAAAGCTTTCCTCTTATTTGTTTCCAGATATATTTTCCAGTACTTTTTGTTTCTTATGAACCCGATTTCCAATATGGTTCCATATCGAAAATTGTGGGACTTCAACAGCTGATTCAGGGCCTATATATGAAGTGAACAAGGTCGATGACATCTCCTCTTACGAAGACGCCACCTATGAGATAGATAGAGAACTAAATTCTTGAATATCAAAGAAAAACGAGGCTCCTCAAGGTGGTGAGATGCAAAACTAAGCTTCGATATCTACTCCTGACGAGATACGTCCTCTGTCTTTCACTGCAAAACAAGTAGTTGGAATAAACATCTCATCAGTGGTGCTAGACTGAAACACAACTACATTGCTGGACTCAACTGTACCTAAGGAACAAGCTTTCTCTTATGGAGACGCCATCGGATAGACAGTGGACTTGTTTATCTTTGAATTTCGAGAATTGATTCTTTTGTCACTTTTGGGTTCATCGGTGCTGCAAGTGCAACCTGGCTGTCTATGAAAATATTGCTCCACTCATTACGTTGAGGCATCGAATTATGTTTCTTACTTATTCAAGATTGTATTCACTTCAGTCTGGAAGATTGATGTGTACTGGTCGAGTAGTTAACTGGAATGAATATATTTTTTTGCGCACAATAAAGTAATCTACTATGAATAATATGAATATGCCTGATCATAGAGAAGTGGATTTGAAAGATAGTGAACCAGAAAAAGTATCGAAGAGAGGATTTTTAAAAAAAAATGCGTCTATTGGGTTCAGAAGAAGAATAAATAAAAATAATTTGGAAGGTTCTAGGTAGTAGTCATCACTACTCTCCTCGTTAATCTACGGTATTGATCAGATGAAAAAATAGAATCGTTGGGAGTACTATTTACATATTTACTCAGGTTACGCTACGCCCACCGATTTTATTATTGTTTTACCTGATCAATACTGTAGATAAATATATTAAAGAAGAAAGTAATACAAATCATGAAATTATGAAACAACAACAAAAGTAAATTGGATATCTTCTTCTTCTTCTCTTTTTTTTGGTCTTCGCTTCTTTTGCAGTAGACCAAAATTGGATATCCAGGGCGACTTTATTGATTCCAGTAGCGCATTTGCTTTTTTAGCTATAGGAAAACCCGGAAAAACCTGCAGATCTTGATCTGCCAATGTTCTCTCTTCCATAAAACAAAATGGAGGGTGTCTCCAGAGGCGCTAATAAATTCAAGACATCGCCAGTATCGTCAAACTTAAACCAGTCCGTTTCGTCTTTGACCAATGCGTAACAATAACCATATTCAACGCCAGAACCACAGTGAACAATGTCTGCATGAAGATTATAATAGTGGTCTGCTAGATTGAAGTGTTCATCCATTTCGAACCTTCGTAAAAGTTTGGTGCTTCCGTCAGATGTTGAGTCATGTTTGAAGATCATCAGTGTTTTTATTAGGTTGACTGGTGCCTCAGCTCTACTTGTTTTTTTACAATAATCAGTTAGTTTGGGGCATTTTCAGATGGTTCAACAGTAGAACCATATAACATGAAAAATGTTTTTTACTTATTTCATTTTCAAGTTTTTAGTTTCTAATTTTCATCCATCCTAATGCCACACAGTTTCGGCACGTTTCAACTTTTTACCTTAAGTTGGGTGGTGTATCGCTAACGACCGACGTATCATTTTCAGCCACCCTAACGCCACACAGTCCTCGACACGATACCAAATCTTGATTTGGGTGGAAGATCCCTGCTTGTATTCCAATTCTGGGTTGGTTCTATGTATAGATTACATTGGATTTGCATCTTTTTCATAGTGTATAACTATAGTACTAGTAAGGCCTTGTCATTACCAATATTGAGTTAATTGTATTCGGCCATTTCGTAACTGCGACCATCTTGGATTCACAATGATACAAAATTCATTAATTTGTATTGTCATCGAAACTAAATGTGTTTACCAAATATCAGATCAATCTGTCAACAGGAAGGGGGTCGAACTCCAATTACTAAATTTGACCCAAACAAACAAACAAGAGTTGAATGAAACCGAACAATCGAAAAATGATATTATGCAAAATGTAGCTGAGTATTTGAGAATAATTAAAGTAATCTACTCAATATCTACCATCACTAGTTCTGTATAGAAGAAAACAAATTTGGTTTTTGGTATTTTACATATTGTAATTTTCAAACTGAATTTGAAAATTTTGAAATAGTACTCATTTTGATTTTCATGCATTTACTCATATCAAAAATGAAAATTTCAATTAATATTGCATCAGTAGGTATACAACTGATTCTAGATAAGTCAATTCAACACCAAATCGTAAAAAAACTATTGATTTAAAGAATAAGTGGATGAATTAGTTACCCCCGATTTGACAGATCGACGCTATTACCGGTATTATGGAATTAGGCGAGACTACTAGAATAAATATAGTCCAAAAAACATGCTTTTAAAGAACATTGAACTAAAAAGTTAAAAATATTTTTTTCAAATGGGCTTAAAACAATAACGAACGAAAAATACTAGTATTATTGTGAAAAAAGCGACGAGCGCTTGATATACAAAAAATATGGCACAAGGTGCTCATGCTTTTTTTACAATTATACTAGTATTTTTCGTTCGTTATTGTTTTAAGCTTATATGAAGAAATATTTTTAACTTTTTAGTTCGATGTTCTTTAAAAGCGTGTTTTTTAGTTTTTAAACTACTTTTATTTGTCATTTTTTAGTTTCGTATGCTATAAAAGCGTGTTTTTTAGTCTTTTTAAACTATATTTATTTTTTCTAAACGTTGGGATCAATCAGCCGTATATTGTTTAGAAAAATGACCATTGATATTTTCCGTTTCCGGAGAGGGAGCCTGAAAATCAGCTACCAAGCCCAAGGCAGCAGGCGCGCAAAGGAGGGTTACAAATAAGGCAGCGCGTGTGTTAATGAAAAAATAATTATTTTGAATGAAGAATTACATGTATAGTAAGTTCGAATTATATCAAGGAGGTTACGTACAGCGTCATCTGCCCACGAAAAGATCAAGCAATAAATTCGATAATTCTGTCAAATACAGATCTCGAGCATTCAAACGGAAAAAATATGAAATGAAAAGGAGAGTTACAAACAAATAAACATACATAAATACATACAGGTGAAGCTAATGGAAGCATGTTATGATAATTGAAAAATACTTTTCTCAAATAAAGAAATAGATGTGGAGTGAGTTCGAATTATATCAAGGAGGTTACGTACAGTACCATCTGCCCGCGAATAGATCAAGCAATAGAGTCGATAATTCTGTCAAATACAGATCCTGAGCATTCAAACGGGAAGAATATGAAATGAAAAGGAGAGTTACAAACAAACATACATACATATAGGTGAAGCTAATAAAAGCTTGTTAATAAAAACAGAATAGGATATTTGCTTCAGCAGAGGGACCAAGTTTGAAAAACGAGTTGCGCTTTCTTCAACAACCTGATTTTAATACTCATTTTCTACGAGGCAGCTATATATTTGAACACCGCATTGTCGGCCGTGTATACACTCCGAGAACCACCCTCATTAAAATATATTTACATCCCCGAGCACAAGAATAACGATAGTACTGAAGTCACCACTGTTTGATATCGTTCTTATGAAGAACTTGTGGCATTGCTGCATCGGTTTGTTGATTGAATAATGGAGTCGCCAGTTGTCAATATTTCCGAAGGAAAGGTTAAAGGTTTCTTGGGTACTAATTTGGATGGTGAACCTCACTTTACTTTTCTCGGTATTCCGTACGCAAAACCGCCAGTGGAAGAACTCAGATTCAAGGTAAGTGTTCATAGGCGTGCTTCCAGATTGCTTATCGAATGGGAATTTTAGTTTATAATTATACACAGAACTATATGCTAGGTGATTACGTTAACGGTGAGAGATGTACAATTGGATGAATTGTGGCAAAGTTGACTAGAGTACTTACTACTCAGAAAACATTGTAATTAAAATTTGTTACATTATAATTTTCGAGAAACCTCTGCAAATAGTCTGAAATAGACATATATATGTATAGGTGAAAAGGCGAAGTAGGTATTAGCCAAGGCTCAACTCAACCTAAAATTAACAATAATTTCAAAAACAACATAGAAAACGATTGAATGAACAAAAAATAATAATATAATAACAGGCTCCTCAAAATTAGATACATTGAATGTTAGAGAAAAAAGAGTAATCCCGAGTGAAAATTCCTATTTGGTATAGCCAAGGTCGAGGACGGACGAGACTTATCTCACAGGGTAGTTGATTATAATATTTGAGTGCATTATACGAGACGCATCGAGTAAAGATAAAAGATTTGTGTTTAGGGATGTCTGAACTTGAACTATTTCGTGTGGTAAAACCATTAACTGAGGAAATATTTTGAGCTTTTGTAGAAAATAATCAGGCTGATTAGTTATTGAGATTATGCGGGTGTTAGTAAGTGCAAACAAAATTCTGAGTATCTCAACTTTTAACCAATTTGATTTTTGCATGCCTAAGGTATATATTCTTATTTCCGGATACCAAACGAGAAGCTTAGACAGCTATTCTGAATATGCTGAGGAAGACGAGAATCATCCGGTCTTGAAACAGGTGTATAAACGCTGTCACAGTAAGACATTTTTGACATGATTCAGTTTTACCTTAGTGATGAGCTGATGAGTGGATCTCAATTAAGAAACAGTTACCTAAGAACGTTATGATAATTTTGACTCAGATAGCTGACATGTTGGTAGATAGATAGATAGTTTATTTAACCACGTTATGTAAAAAAATTACATTTGTAGCAAGTAAAAACAATAATAAATTGATGGATGTAGCCGTTACTACGTGGTAGGAAATCATAATGAATAGAGAAATGAAACTTTCTATGTTTTTTACCACTTTTATTTGTAACTAACGTTACTGCAGTTTCGTCCTATACGGACATTTTCAAACTTATACAATAAACTAACAATGATTCATTACATTAGCCATTATATACCACCCCTATAGGTACTAATAGAGGTACTTGGCTTGATTGAGTACCTGAATTTATAGTTCACGATGCGGATCTGCTAATTTGAAAACCGGCGAGTAAGCTAAATCGATTTGATCATTTAACAGGTTGCACCCGCAGAGTTTATGCTTGTGAATTTCCAAGGATTCTAAATAATTGAGTTTGTAACCCTTCCTTGCATAGTGCAAAATTTCCGTATCGTTTAGATTCGGAAACTTGTGGTTACATGCCAAGGAATGGTTTGAAAACGTCGAATCATTTTTTCGACGAATCATGATTCGACGTTTTCAAACCATTCCTTGGCATGCAACCACAAGTTTCCGAATCTAAACGATACGGAAATTTTGCACTATGCAAGGAAGAGTTACAAACTCAATTATTTAGAATCCTTGGAAATTCACAAGCATAAACATTGCGGGTGCAACCTGTTAAATGATCAAATCGATTTAGTTTACTCGCCGTCTTTTAAATTGGCAGATCCGCATCGTGAACTGTAAATTTAGGACTCAATCAAGCCAAGTACCTCTATTAGTACCTACAGGGGTGGTATACAATGGCTATTGTAATGAATCATTGTTAGTTTATTGTATAAGTTTGAAAATGTCCGTATAGGACGAAACTGCAGTAATGTTAGTTACAAATAAAAGTGATAAAAAACATAGAAAGTTTCATTTCTCTATTCATTATGATTTCCTACCACGTAGTAACGGCTACATCCATCAATTTATTATTGTTTTTACTTGCTACAAATGTATTTTTTTTACATAACATGGTTGAATAAACTATAGAACAGTGCTTGCAAAAAATTGTTCTATAGCGCCATCTAGTGGCGAGTTGCAGAAAAATTGATAGCCTAAAAACCTTCTCTCTGAAAAATTACTCATAAATGTTAAGTTTCATCACGATCGGTTGAGCGATGTAGAAGTTTATTACTTACCAACCAACCAACAAACATCCATTTTTATTTGGTAGTTATAGTACTAATTAGTACTATGTTGCTGTATCGCTGCTGTTCCAATGTTTTGACACAATCAGAATTAACGAACTTATGCGTGCGCAACGTTATAGAACAGTGCATTCAAAAAATTGTTCTACAGCGCCATCTAGTGGCGAGTTACAGAAAAATTGATAGCCTAGAAACCTTCTCAATGTAAAATTACTTATACATGTCAAGTTTCATCACGATCGGTTGAGCGATGTAGAAGTTCATCACTTACCAACCAACCAACAAACATCCATTTTTATATATTAGATATGTGGAAGAAGAAGCCATGAAAAACAGATGTCCCAAAACGGAGCCCTGTGGTACTCTAGATTCGATTGGCAAAAGATCTTAGTAAATTTTTTATCTCGTTCACGGAAGGAAGTATTCATTTCTCAATACTTACTTGAGATAAGGATTTTTGGTGGGCTCCCTATTGCTTTCAGGTCCAAAAATCATTATTGCAAATTTTTCAAATTTATGCATGAGCTTATGGGTTGTAGAAATGTACAACTAGTAACTAAACAGAACATCAGCATAGCATACAAGACTGATAACACCTTAGGTAGACATCACTACAACGAAGTCGCTTTCCGTTGTCTGTCCCTATGTATGCTTACATCTTTAAAACTATGCAACGGATTTTGATGCGGGTTCTTTTATTAGATGGAGTGATTCAAGGGGAAGGTTTATATGTGTATACTAGTTGTTGCCGGCGGCTTTGCTCGCGTAGAATGTGGTTTGTCACATTAAGTTTCGTGACAGAAAAATTTAAACAAATAGTTAGAATATTCTTTATTAACCCAAAACTTCAGGTTTCCAACTTCAAAACTGACGAAATTCAATACAATCTTCAAACCCGTATTTCCCCCTTGGGAGTAGAAATTCCTGATTCCCTTTCTTGATGCTTATTTACGCTATACAAATAACCTACCTGGATATTTCAAGATTTTAGGTTCAGCAGCTTCGGCTGTACGTTAATATAAGTGTGTCAGTCAATCAATAGGTACCTACCCGTTTATACTATACTAGCTGTTCCCCGCTGTTTTACCCGCGTTACTGTGGGAACCTACCCTATGTGTTATTACAGGTCATAATCTATCTATACAGGGTGTTCATTAAACATACGGCAAAAAATTAAGGGACTATACCTTGGACTATTTTAAGGATGTCTTGTCCTTGGATGATTTTTGATGGGGCGCTTCGTGAAGCGCCCCGTTAAAAAGATACGGGGCGAAAAAAAAATATCGACAATAACAATTTTGTTAATTTTAAAATTATCAACTGTACCTACAAAATTATAAAAAATCTAACAATTCCGTTGGTACCTATCAACAACAATCCGATTACTACAAACGGCTGCAGACATTCAATTTGAATAGTATGTCTCGTAAGTGATCCTGGTGTTTTTGAAATAGTTCGGGAGTCGATAAGCAAAAGATTGGATTCTTGCATCCGAGCGGAGGGTAATAATTTTCAACAGTTCTTGTAGAAACATTACATGTAATTGTCGGAATTCTTTTCTGATCCGTATCTTCGAAACAAAGAGCCCTATCAAAAATCATCAAAAGACGAAATATCATTATTAAAAGAAGACATGTCTGAATTATTTCCCAGGAAAATAGAAAAGTTAACATGTATTGAGGAAGCAGTACTTAATTTGATTGAAGAACAACCTACTACCAGTACTAGAAAGATTGCTTTCAGCTAAACGTTGATCATATGACGGTATTTCGAATTTTAAAGGAACAACTCTTATACCCTTACCATCTGCAACGAGTACAGGCACTGTTACCGCGAGACTTTTCGAATCGTCTTGAATTTTGCAACTGGATGCTGAAAATGATTAGAAGAAATTGTGACTTTCTGAAAACGATAGATTTCACAGACGAATGTAGTTTTTCTCGGGACAAGATTATTAATTTTCATAATTACCACATATGGGCAGATGAAAACCCTCACGCTATTGTCGAAACTAACCATCAAGAACAGTTTTTTCTTAACGTGTGGCTCGGAATTATTGGGGATGATTAAATTGGGCCTAATTTTCTACCTCCTCGATTGAATGGTGAGGCATACGTTCAATTTTTAAGAGAAGTGCTTCCAGTACTGCTGGAGGAAGTTCCTTTGGGCGTCAGAAGGGATATGTTTTTTATGCATGATGGGACTCCCGTCCATTTAGTCATGTAGCACGTCAGCATTCAACTGAAACATATGCAAATCAGTGGATAGGTCGAGAAGGACCACAGAACTGGCCCGCTCGATCCCCGGATCTCAATCCTCTCGATTTCTCTATTTGGGGCCATTTACAGCATTTGGTTTATCGTACTCCTGTTCGCGATGTAGATGACTTAAGAAACCGCATCATCGATGCGTGTAGGGTAATCAGAGAGACTCAATGCGTCGACGTCTAGACGCATGCGTAATGTCTAAAGGTAGACATATTGAATATTTACTATGATTTCTACACGTTGTGTGTTTTGTTATTAATAAATTAGTTTAGTTTATTACCCTTTAATCGTTTAATGCAGGTACTAACTACAAAATAACAATAAATCCAGTTCGCATTTATGACGATGTATGTCTGTAGTTGTTCGTAAAATAATCTTTTGCTGCGAACTGGTTTATTTTGGGCAAAAAACCCAAGATACATTTTTTGTTTAGAATGAAACAGGCTATCGGAAATAAATTTTTAAATGGTAAACAAATAATAAGACAAAAAGTTACATTGGAAATGAATTTTAGGGGTTGCGTTTTCCACCCCTTACAACCAAATAAATTTCTGGCTAAGTGTCTTTTTGGTAGTACAAAACGTTAGGTTAAATTCAATATTGTAACTTTTTCAGTGCTTGTGAAAAAAATTGTTATACAAATTTCATGTACCCCCTTTAAGGGGCTGTATCTTAACAAGGGTGCTCCAATGAAGTTTTTTTATATGAAAGATCCTATCTTCTTTCAGATGAGGAATCACCCCCTTAAATGTTTCACACTTATTCAGTTAGACCCTGTATTGAAATTAAATTACAATGTGACGATTTTTCTTGGGCCCCCATCCAATGAATTTGGCACGAGCCTCAGATGTTATAGTTACGCCACTGCTCTACTTAATATTATTTTAATATTTTCAGGCTCCTCAACCTGTTGAAGAATGGGACGGCGTAAGAGATGCTACTAAAATCGGAGATTCTTGTGCTCAGAAAGATATGTTGAATACTAAAGTTGTAAAGGGATCGGAACATTGTTTGCATCTCAATGTATTCACAAGAACGGTACGTTGAAATTTATCACACACTAAAACTTATTATTGAATTTCAATATGACTTAAGGTGAAAATTAGTCAAAATATTTTTTTTTCGTTGAGAATTTAACAACCCCCATATGAACCCTCAAAAGTTGAAATTTATGCAAAATAACGATGAAGGAGGATTTTTTTACGGTGAATTCCTGATTCGGTCGAGGATATTGCATCGAAAGTTTGGCCAATAGCTTGTCAATCATCGAGTTGAATGAAGTGCCAAACGTTGCTCGACTCAACCTGTTTGGAAGATGATGAAACAGCAGAGCACATACTTTGTGCCTGCCCTGCTGGGGACCGAATCAGGTCTTAAGAGTTCGGCAGAATCGTACTCTTACCATCTGACCTGAAAGACCACCCACTATACGAACTAATCGGCTTCGTTAAGAAGCTGGGATTATTTGATCAACTGTGAATAAATAAACAATAAACTATTGCGGGTTGCGGTACACTTTGGACCTAATTCAACTTAACCTTAACCTGTAGGTATGAGTTAGGAATTAAGGTGGTCTTATATCTGTATCTATCTGCATCTTATCTGTATCTTATATGTAGTGAACATCGATAGTACCACAGTAGGGATCGAACCAATGTTAACATAGCAGTTGCATTGAATTAGTAGAACGAACCCTCACTCTAACCAACCGTTTACCATCTGACCTGCAGTATGAAATTGTTTTTAACCATACTTACGCAGTGTTTTTTAATGCATGTCCAATATTTCACAGGACGGTTTCTCAAGTATGTTCGAAACAAAAAGTTTATTTAAGCATATTTTGGCAAGGCTCTCGTATTTGAAATACACGGTGTAGAATATTATTTTTTGTTTTTTTGAATGATTTTTAAATTAATGTCGATATTTGGATGTAAACTGGTATTATTTGCGATTTTCAACAATAGAAATTCGATCCACTTCTAGAAGACGTTACCTACATACGTTTTTCTTTTTAGAAGAGTCATCATTTTTTGTACTTGCTTCTATCACATTTTGCAGCAAAAAATCAATTCCCCTGTTATTCTCGAGTGAAAAATTGATTTTAAACAATTGATATAAAAAAAAAGTTGAATCTCCAACAATTGACAACGAACAACATAATAACATTGGAAACGCTTATTTATTTTCGAATAACAACAAATCTCAAACATTGTAAGAACCTATCGTATTTGGTGGATGTATCTACAGAACTTAATGTCGAGTGTTCTGCCACATAAGTGAACAAACGATTGTGCACTGTCACAATCTATCGAAGCTCATTCAATGATGCAGATCCGCAGTCATTCCTTGATAACCTAAATCACATCTCAAACAATGTATCAGATAAGTATGCAAGCTCTGTAATCTGTGGGGATTTCAATAGATTTTATGGGAGATAGCTACTATAAAAAACAACTTTTTGATCTATTTGAAATGTTCAACATGAATTTACTCTATAATGAACCAACACGTACAGCTAGATATGGAAACCACTTGATCGTCAGTGGGCTTGATTACGTAATAAGTATCATAGAAAAATCATCCTGTAGAACCTTTGGCTTAGGAATATCCGACCACTCTGCCCAAATCATGAGTTGGTCCATAACAAACAAAAATAAATTGAAACAAAACAATAAAACAAATATTGTAACACAAAAATTCCACTCAAACTCAATGCATGAATTCAAAACTTTATATACAAGAAATAAAACAAAGATATTGCAAGATAGTGATGTTGAAATCGTATTAGATAACTTTTTATCTCACTTTAACTAGTGTTTTGATATAGCTTTCCCAATGCCAGAAATTAAATTAGGAAAAAATATATCAATAGGAAAAATTCCATTTTCTAGAGAATTGCATAGAGAACTTGAAAACTTAAAAGATATGAATAGGCTGAGGAAAAGAGCCAGTGACTGCTGTTCGAATGAAAAGTATAAGCAAATGAAAAGGGAACTCAATATAAAAATATCGTCTGAAAAGAAAATATATCACTCTGACCTAATAAAAAATTCTAATAACAAATCAAAAACCTTGTGGAATCTGGTAAAAATAAAAAAAGGTACCAATAAGAACGAAAAGGAAAACATAATTTAAACTTATAATGGGAAAAAAAATTCCGACAAACAGGAAGTTGCAAATCTGTTTGGAGATTATTTTTCAACTTCAGTGAAAAGAAAAATAAACTCACTCTACTTGCCCGCAAAATAATTGTACCAAAAATGAGATAAGCTCTCCACAAAGCATGTTCTTCAAACCTATCAGCGATTGTGATATCAAGCACATTATCCTGGGTCTAAAAAAGAAATACTCTGCAGGGATCGATGAGATTCCAGCTTTACTACTGAAAGACTGTGTCGAAGGAATCGCAAGTGAACTGGCCACTCTTGTGAACATATCAGTTACACAAGGTTGCTTTCCAAAAAAATTAAAAAGCACAAAAACTATCCTAGTGTTTAAAAAAAGAGACACGCATAGTGTAGAAAACTTTAGAATGATATGTATACTCAACTGCTTTTCAAAAGTTATAGAAACAGCTGTGTACAATCAATTGATAAATTACCTAAAGCATAGAAAAATATTAACCCCTTGTCAGCACGGTTTCTAACCCAACCACTCTATTGAGACCGCATCAACAGATATGATTCAGTATATCTATGAAAATATCGATAAAAATACCCGCGCCTTTGACACCATTAATTCATACTTCTAGAAGATAAAATTAGAAGCAATGAGCATTCGAGATCCCATACAATCTTTCATTTTATCATACATGACCGGTAGAACCCTAAAAGTTGAGGTCAATAAAGAACTTTCAGAGGAAAAAAATATTACCTTGGGACTCCTCAAGGTGGAGTATTGGGTCCTTTGCTGTTTTTATTATATATCAATGACCTACCTCTCCATATTAACAAAGGACAGGTCTTCATTTATGCAGATGATTCAACAATTATTTTAACTGCTAACGATACATTTTACTTGATGAATGATATACAACTAGTAGTGAAGAACTTCACTCAATGGTATGAGATAAATCATCTCATTAATAGTATGGAAAAAATGGTCCCTATCCAATTCAGTACTCAAAAACACTTCAACAACATGAAGTTCAACTTAGGCCACACTGATATCTTAGCGTCAGAAAGCACAAAATTCTTTGGTATGGAGCTGCACTACAAATTAACCTTCAACAACCAAGTTAATAACATATATAAAAAACTGAATGAACTGTATTATGCTTTTACTAGTCTCAAATCGAACTTTCATAGAAACCACTCGATTAACATGTCTACATGTTACATGATTAACATGTCTACACGGCAATCAGCTGTAATATCATCACATGGGGTAGGTCAACAGAAGTATCACGAGTGTTCATTTTACAAAAACGATTTATAAGACTCATTTTTAGCATGGATTATAATGAATCTTGGAGAAACACTTTCAAATAGGAAAATATTTTAACGTTCCTGTGTCTACTTATATAAGTTATTAATTTATACATTTAATAATAAAGATAAATTTACAAAAAATAGCGATCTTCACGAGCACGATACTAGATATAAAAACAATATACACCTGAATCGATTTAATAAAACATGGTACACAAAATCTCCCCTGTATGCTGGAGGCTACTTTTATAACCTGCTTCCTGAATGCATAAAATTAGCAAAAAATTTAAAAATTTTCAAATCCGACCTAAAGAATTTTTTGCTTCATCACTCCTTTTATTCACTAACTGAATACATTGAGTTGAATATTAGAAGTACATCTAATGACCGATAAACAAATTTTCCACACTTTTAATTTGTTTTATATGTACATTTTATTTAATATTTTCAATATGTTTTGTGAATAGTTGGCATCCAAGTTTCGACGTATATTTGTATGTGTATGCTCCATCAATTATTAATTGTTTTATGTGTAAATACCTGACTATTGAAACTATTATATTTATCTTATTTTTATGACTACCATTGGACTTATCTCATGTCATGTAAATGATTTATGGAGATTAGTAAAATTATCTATCTATCTATCTACCAGGGTCGATAATTTTTCAAACAAAAAAAATAACTGTAGGATGAAACCCATTAGAAAAGGGGGGAAATATGATAAAAATGAAAGAACAAATGAATTACGGGCGATCTGAGTTTGAGAAGTGGGAGGGGGTGAGTTTTTAATGATAAAAAATGGTTTATCTCGATTTCCGGTAAAACTAAAGGTCCAATGGAAAAAAGTTAAATGGCAAAGTTTTAGGTAATGAAAAGATCTACATAACTTCAAAATTCATGTGAAAAATTCAAATAACCAAGTTTTTGGTTTTTTATTTTTCTTTTTTCATTTTTTTTCCTACAAAATTTGGTGAAAACTTACCTTTTCATGTCCCAAATACACTGTGATTTATTTGATTTAAAAGATATATTTTTTTCACCTCATTTTGACTTATTACCAAAAAAGCACCCTAATTGTCAATCGACAATTCTCGTGTCGAAATATCAGCTCATTTCAAAAAGTCGGTGTGGTTTTTATTCTTTGAAATCTATACTTTCTGATGGTGTAAAAAAATATACAGTACTTTATTAAATGTTCTCAGAAAATGCAAAAATCGAGAAAACTCGAATTCGAACTTTTTTTTGTAATCATTATGTGATTGCTGCTATTTTATTCAGTTAAAAAGTTAATTAATTGAATTATAATTACATTCATGTCATCGAAAATCTCAAAAAATATAAATAAACATGTAAATCGTACTGTTGAATTTAGATACTTCATTCTGATTACGTTATTGATTATAATATTTTTAAAAACGTTGATTTTGTTATTTATAAATACCTTATCTTGAATTTTAATCAATTATCCAATAGTTTTTGTCTCTTTGATGGCATATCTTCATCGTTAGATTCGACAAACCCTTCCAATTCTAGTTGATCGTCGAAATCTTCAAGACCATCACATTCTTCGGCTTCAATACTATTTTTAGTCTGCATTGGTTCTTCATCAATAATTTCTTCTGAATCATTAACTTCCTCGTAGGTTTATCCTTCCATATTGGAGCAATTGGAGTAATGGAAGGAAAAGCCCTCCTGAAACAGCTATTTTCATATAAACATTGAATTACACAAATTCTTTCGAAACAAATACTTTTACATGAACTCTGAATTATACAGAAGACACAAAACACAACAAGACCTAACATTCAATATACTACACAATTCAATACACATTCCTAGAAACAGTGAATCTAGAGAAAATCCAATACAAAGGATAGTACCTGATGTAATCCAAATATAGGCAAATTTACCTACAACACCTGCACAGCTTTACCTTTTATTGATTTCAAGGTTACTCTGAATATTCCGTCTGTGTTTCATTATTGATCTACTTCTGTTATTTTCTGATACATAAAATTCAAAATATTCTATGTGCAACAAACGAGCCAACTTGTGCTCCTGGTTTATGGGAGTATGTGACATTTGACTAAAATATATAGCAGCAATAGTGAGACGCGGAAAAAGTATTTGAACACTCCCGCGCTGGAAGTAATCTGCTTTGTTTTAATTTCAGTACGACCAGAACGGTCTGATATATCAAATATGTCCTAGTATTTTCTTCAGAACATAAGAATATTTAGCTTTTACTGTACTGATTCCCATGTGATACGTCTGTCGATGAGCAAGTGGTCCTTGCAAGCAACTGCATGTCTCTTCAACCCTCTTTGCTCATTCAATAGTTTGAATATTGCACCATTAGTCAAAGATATTCTTCTATATGACATTATTGTGGGAAACTCCTAATATGAATTCGAACATGCTATTTAGAAGTCTGTGAATATTATTGCTATAATATTGAGGTGTGTAATTTTTAGCTTCCAGATGAAGGTTCCTCTTTGAAACCAGTAATGGTGTGGATCCATGGAGGAGGCTTTACTTCGGGTTCAAGCGACCCCAAATTCTTCTTTGGTCCGGAATATATCATGACCAAAGACGTTGTGCTAGTTTCTATTAATTATCGCATAGGATTTTTGGGCTTCTTGACACTGGAAGACGCTTCCTTGGATGTACCTGGTAATGCTGGTATGAAGGACCAAGTGCTGGCACTGAAATGGGTTCAGAGGAACATAAAACACTTCAATGGCGATCCAAATAATGTAACGATTTTTGGTAGGTTTTGTGGAAGCATTACTACGTGGTCTGAAAAGTCTGGGGTCCAACACATAGATGGCGCTAGTCTTGTTGCATTCACCACTTTTTCAGTTAGTACTAACCTTAAAAAAAATAACTAATGGAATTTCATGATATTCTACTCATAAGTTTGTGAGTTATTGTGCTGGAGGTAACGAGATAAGTAATTCCAATTTAGAACAAAAATAACGTTTTCTTTCTAAGGCCCGGGACTTTTCCACCTATGCGCTAGATCTAGATCGTCTCAATGAAATAACTGTCATTGCAATATAAATAATATACCGTCTGTAAAAGCCAAATGGACTCAATTAATTTTTTCGGTTACTTTACATATTTAAAAAAAATCCCGAAATACGTCAAATGTAAATAATAATTTGGCATTTTTCAACCTAAAAATGCCACCCCTACCTTCAATCCCCTTCGAATGACAGGTACAACCCCCAATTTATTAAATAGGAAGTATAGGTTTGTGATATATATTTTGAAAGGTCTCTTCATTCTCTATTCAAAAATGTTATCGCTTTTAAGTTTCGAGTTCTGGTGGGGAAGAAGTGATTTCATTAAATGCCTGAGGTTCCAAATTTTCCTCATCATGTATAGGTAAATATATTTTGGAAATATATTTACCCATACATTTTTTCATATACATATACATATATTTTTCAACATTGAATTTTCCCAGCAAAAACACCGGTCAAACCGGAAGTACGGCAAAGCAAGTAAATGTGTCAAAAAATGTAAATTGAACTATAATACACTACCCCCAATTTTTTTTTGATATCAATAATAAAAAAGGGGGGTAGAGAATCACCCGGTATATCAAAAATGAAACAATTCATGGACACAACACTTTAAAGAGGGGGCAAACTTTGGACACCTGTTTCTGGCAATTGGCCTCTTCACCGCGGTGCAGCCAAGTGCAAAGATGGGCAACACTTGTTTACATACTCACGGAGCCAACAACAGGAGCCAACCGCACATTCGTGGTTCCAGTCAGAAGACCCAGAATTCCCAGGCTACCTCTAACATGACCACCGCAGATAGCTACCTGCGTGACATCCGGGTCCAGGATATAAATACAGATAGAGATGTTATCGAGTGTGTTTGATACAAATCAAAAATGAAACAATTCGTGGACACAACACTTCAAAAAGGGGGACAAACCACAAACTCATGTTTGTGGCTATTGGCCTCATCAGCGCGGTGCAGCCAAATGCAAAGATGGGCAACACTTTTTTGCCGAAAAAAGAAAACAACACATACGCACGGAGCCAACAACAGGAGCCAACCGCACACTTGTGGTTCCACTCAGAACACCCAGAATTCCCAGGCTACATTTAAAATGACCACGTAGACAGCTATAGCTACCTGCGTGACATCCGGGTACAGGATATAAATACAGATAGAGATGTTGTGTATGATACAAATAAAAAAAGAAACAATTCGTGTACACAACACCCAAAAAAAGGGAGACAAACCGCGGACACATGTTTCTGACTATTGGCCTCATCAGCGCGGTGCATCCAAGTGCAAAAATGGGCAATAATTGTTTGCCGAAAATAGGAAGCAACATGTACGAACGTAGCCAACAACACAAGCCAACCGCACACTTGTGGTTCCAGTCAGAAGACCCAGAATTCCCAGGCTACATTTAACATGACCACGTAGGCAGCTATAGCTACCTGCGTGACATCTGGGTCCAGGATATAAATACAGATAGAGATGTTATCGAGTGTGTATGATACAAATCAAAAATGAAACAATTCGTGGACACAACACTCCAAAAAAGGGGGACAAACCGCGGACCCATGTTTCTGGCTATTGGCCTCATCAGCGCGGTGCAGTCAAGTGCAAAAATGGGCAACAATTTTTTTCCGAAAATAGGAAGCGACACGTACGCACGTAGCCAACAACAGGAGCCAACCGCACATTTGTGGTTCCATTCAGAAGACCCAGAATTCCCAGGCTAGATTGAACATGACCACGTAGGTAGCTATAGCTACCTTCGTGACATCCGGGTCCAGGATATAAATACAGATAGAGATGTTATCGAGTGTGTATGATACAAATCAAAAATGACACAACACTCCAAAAAGGGGGACAAACCGCGGACACATGTTTCTGGCTATTGGCGACATCAGCGCGGTGCAGCCAAGTGCAAAGATGGGTAAAACTTTTTTGCTGAAAATAGGAAACAACACATACGCACGGAGCCAACAACAGGAGCCAACCGC
This sequence comes from Leptinotarsa decemlineata, assembly GCF_025532065.1. NCBI lineage: Eukaryota > Metazoa > Arthropoda > Insecta > Coleoptera > Chrysomelidae > Leptinotarsa > Leptinotarsa decemlineata. The sequence goes on from NW_027412529.1 coordinate 16,639,955, forward strand.
ACACTTGTGGTCCCAGTCAGAAGACCCAGAATTTCCAGGCTACATTTAACATGACCACGTAGGCAGCTATAGCTACCTGCGTGACATCTGGGTCCAGGATATAAATACAGATAGAGATGTTATCGAGTGTGTATGATACAAATCAAAAATGAAACAATTCGTGGACACAACACTTCAAAAAAGGGGGACAAACCGCGGACACATGTTTCTGGCCATTGACCTCATCAGCGCGGTGCATCCACTTGCAAAAATGGGCAACAATTTTTTGCCGAAAATAGGAAGCGACACGTACGCACGTAGCCAACAACAGGAGCCAACCGCACATTTGTGGTTCCAGTCAGAAGACCCAGAATTTCCAGGCTACATTGAACATGGCCACGTAGGTAGCTATAGCTACCTGCGTGACATCCGGGTCCAGGATATAAATACAGATAGAGATGTTATCGAGTGTGTATGATACAAATAAAAAATGACACAACACACCAAAAAAGGGGGGCAAAGCGCGGACACATGTTTCTGGCTATTGGCCTCATCAGCGCGGTGCAGCCAAGTGCAAAGATGGGCAACACTTTTTTGCCGAAAATAGGAAACAACACATACGCACGGAGCCAACAACAGGAGTCAACTGCACATTTATGGTTTCAGTCAGAAGCCTGGTAATTCTGGGTTTTCAAATGAAAGAGAAATTTAGCTAATTTTGGAAAGATGTATCAAAATTGTAGGTTAACTAGTTTTAGAAATATAAAACTTTGAAATTTGAACTGGTGACAATTTGTGTTTCGTATCCAAGCAAAAGAGGTTATTCAATTTTTTTGTCAACAAGAGGATTCCTTCCCAAGCCAAAATTAGGTCAAAAATAATTAAAATCTAAGTATTCTACTGATAATAAATCATAATTGAATGAAATCTAATACTACCTACTTGCAAAAGCCATTCCATCTAGAAAGAAAATAGACAAAGTATATTAAAGCAGAGTTCAGATTTCTAAAGACCAGTACCGATGATTATAATCAAATTGGTACTCGTTAAAGGAGAAAAACCAGGTGTTTATAGCAATAATATTTAAAGTTCGAACTTGTGACCTAATAAAATATATATACATATAAAAGATTTGTACGAATAGACAAACAGGATAATACATTTGAAGATATATTCTTGAAAGTTTCATACATTTGCGAATAACGAAAAGGCGATTTGTGTACTAATACTTGACGTTTCCATAATAAAGTTTACCATTCACATTTCGGTTTAGTACAGAACATATTTTTAGGCTACATTGATGTTTTGCGAACTATAATTTTTTTTTATTATTTTACACTATTATTAAATTGTTCTGTTTCCATTTTTCGATTGGGTCTCTTCCAAAATCTATCCACAGGTGCATCTGCAGATTATGTTGTTTCCTGGTAAGTTATATTTATATTTGGTAAAAAATACCTCATTTTGAAGTTAATAATATTCTGAATTAGCGGATTTTTGCACTCGGGTCTTTGTTATTTTGGAACATTCCGCTCATTCCGCAGTTATTATTTACGTAAAATGTTCAAAATATCAGTTTTTGCTGGTGGCTCCGAGATCTTGGGCTATTAGCGTATTACTGAATCAATACATGTAATATGAGTGGTTTTGACTCGAACTCCATGCGAAATGAACGTCTTATACGAACCACGTGGTGATTTTTCTCATTCTCAACTGTCAGTTCATCTTGATCTTCACTAAGAAGGTGTAGGGATGCATTCCTCCAAATTATTTTTTGAGATAAACAGATCAATAATGAAGATATGCAGTACAGTTGATTTGTCTGAAACTTTGGTTAACTATAGATATGTATAGTTTATTGAATGATTTTCTCATAAGTTTAAGTTTTGTTTTTGCGAAATCTTGGAAAAGGTGAAAAATCAACCACGGGAATGAAGTCGTGAGCAACAGCTAGTACGATTATATATCTACGGCTAAACCAGATTATTTTTTGGTCAACTGAAAAAGTTCTCTAATTTAAACAACCAGCAAGAGTAAAGTATTATATTTATTCATACTTACTGTTTTTCAAATACAAGATACCCAAATTTATGATCAACTACCAAGTGTATTGAAGACTTGCACTCTCAATAATGGTTGACATCATTTTTCTATGATTTATTTCACTCCATCAGGTTTTTCTTGTACCGAAATGTAATTCTCAATTACAGGTATTGGACACCAACTCCTGCCGATTTAGGTTGAAACTTGGGGCAATGTTTGTATTGAATAATATAATTTTTATATTATTTAATACATCATTTACAATTTTTAATGTAGATCACCATCATTGTCAATAACACTGTCACTATCATTATCATTATCATCATAAATATTACCATTATCATTATTATACAATATTATTCTCAAATTTATGGTGAGTGTATTGGAGGAACTTCGGTCCATTATCTCAACATTATCATTATCATTTGTTTGAGAGTGATAGATGGACGTTTCATAGTGAATTTTAATAGTTCGGACTTCCGTTGTCTAATATGATATAATATGATTTGAAATCTCTGAAAGAAGAAATAAAATTAAAAATTTGAATGAATAACTAAAAATAATATTGACCAATAAATACAAGAATTGCAATCACCAGATACCCTGTGAGTGTGGCAAATCATATGTCGGTGAAACCTAGAGGCCATTGGAAGTCCACAATGCCGAACACAAGAGAAACACACAGTGAGGAGAAACCAGCAAATCGTGAAAAGCAGAGCATGTTTGTACTCATCAACATAACATCAAGTGGTCCCAAGCTAAGATCATTCACAGGAAGGAACACTGGTTTAAGAGGAAGTTGAAAGAAGTTGCATATATGTTGTCCAACAATGCATTCAGCCAAAGTAGCGTAGAGATACGCAACATATAAACACCTTTGATTGAGCGGAAAACCGATCAATTCCCATTAAACTGGTGAAGCGTAGAGAGAGAGAGAGAAGTGGGTATAGGTGAAAGCGTTCGAATTATCTATAAATAGTCATCTCTTGAAAGAATAGTCCAGTCATCACTCAAAGACGATTGTGGATACTAACTATCGAAACTATCATTATCATTATCGTTATCGTTATCATTATCATTATCGTTGTCATTATCTTTATCATTATCATCAACTTTATCACTATTATTATTCTTGAATTTCAGGTGAGAGTGCTGGAGGAGCTTCGGTCCATTATCTCATCTTGTCTCCATCTGCTAAAGGTCTTTTTCACAAAGCCATCCTGCAAAGTGGGGTAGCTTTAAACCCTTGGGTAGCATCAAACTTCAATATTTACGATTTCATGAATTTCATCGGGCGAGAAGTGAAGAATGAGGAAGAAGGATTACACATTTTGAAAGAATTGCGTGTTGATGAGTTAGTGGAGTTACAAGATGAATATTTGAAGGTCAGTTGAAAGTTTCATAAAATACTTAAAAGTACAGAAAGGTGAACTCGAATGAAAGTTATGACAACTTATTGATGTCAAACCCGCATCAAGTAAAACGAAATGTATGTGACCGATTTATCTACAGTGTAACCTATTTTAGAAAACATATACTTTCAACCGATTGGAATCATTCCGGAAGTCATCAGGGAATCATTCAGGAAGTCTACTAGAATACTAGTTAACTAGAACGAGTTTTCGTTTTCAGGGACAACTTTTTTCATTTTGACTACACTTGACTACATCGCTGGCTTCAGGTGGTTTTGAAATGGTTCATGTTGAAATTACGTAGAAATGCGTTCGTTTTTGAAAAAAATATAAGAGAATTGCATTTATTCAAGTAAAATTTCATTGAGTTTTTCATTGAACACATGCGTGTTCAGAGTATGAACACGTCTGAGGAAGTAATTATATGCTGAAACACATGTTACGGTTCTGGAAACTGATCACAATAAAGTGTTACTTTAATACGTTATGGATTTTCACATTCCGAATCCATCACATATGGAATAAAATTTGGAAAATATGTCATTCAATTATACCTTGAAATTTCCTACTTCCTACGACAAAATCAATCATTGAACTGACATTCCGAAATATACAGGGTGTCAATTTGAAAACTTTCCATCCTTAATATCTTCCTTTTAGTAAACAATATGAGGAATCGGAAACACGTCAATTTTTATTGACAAAGGGGACACTTAGATGGACTATTTGTAGTCCTCGTGTTTCAACCCACTTGGGGGAGTTCAATTCTCCTTCCAATGGTACCCTGACTCATTATTTTTGATGAGTATTTTCCGACAAATAGCATTCATAACTGACAGAAGTATTTATTAGTACGCCTATACTGAGATGCATGCCTGGACCAGAACTGGTAAGAATGTTAGGTGGTTCCGTTTCAACCCTTTATCAGGGATAACATTAACCAGCCAAAAAGTAGTCTAATAGTGAAACGTAGATGGTGGTAAGTTGTGTTTAGTGAATGCTGAATTTTGAATTCTCATCTCATCTCATTTTGAATTCTCATTCAGATGGCTATTTTTTTCCTACTTCTGCTGTAAAATGTTTCTGTTTTTAGTCAAAACATTGGTTCGCAAATTTGAACGATGACGTATTATTGTGCATACAGTTATACCTGTTGGGCTGTTGAGTGTATAACAGTGAAAAAAAGGATCACATTCTTCGAAACAGAATTGGAATGATTGTAGTTTATGGAAAAGTTGGAAAGTGCTCATGAAGGGCGGCATGAAACAGCTCAAGTTGAAGTTTTAGGAACATTTGCTGCAGTGCCCATGAACTCCTTACGATCAATATTAGAACAGTCGGGAATGTCACCCGACACTGTAAGAAAAGCATTGAAAATACATAAATTCCATCCTTATAAAATACCGATTCTTCAAGAGCTCCACGAGGATGATTATTATAGAAAACTGGAGTTTTGTGAAATCATGTCTCATCGAGCCAATACCATCCCTAGTCTTCTGTTGAACATCTGTTTTAGCGATGAGTGTTCACTTTTACTGAATGGCAATGTTAATAGACAAAATTGTCGCTATTGGATTGACGAAAATGATACAGAAGATATTGAAATTTTGCAGGAGGATCTGTTACATTTCCAGCAAGATGGTGCTCCACCTCATTATTTTCTTTCCGTTTGAAAGACGGAATGGCTTCCGAGATCACCGGATTTACCACCCTCAGATTTCTTTCTTTGAGGGCATTTCAAATCCGTTGTTTATTAAACACAAACTTCTGCTATTGATGATCTCAAAAGACGAATTACAGCAGCACGCCAGTCAATTCCTAATGAAGTTTCCAGAATTTATTACTGTTGATAGCAGTAGATTCTTTGTTTAAAATGTCTTTTGTAAAAGGACAATTAACAACAAATGAAAAATCCCTCGCGTAATATTTGAGATTCTAAGGTTAACATCTACCCCTCCTTGGGGGTTGATCCACGAAGGCTACAAATATTCCTTGAAAGTGTCCCCCTTGACCTGTCATTTTGATTTCTCATATTATATACTGGAAGGTAGATATTAAGAGAGGAAAATTTTCAAATTGACACTCTGTATAGTTTCTAACGGAGAACTGGAATAAAATATAGGTTCGGGATGTGAAAACTTTTGTCTAGAAAATTGTAATGTGGCGAAAAATTGATATTTTTTAAAACTGCCTCAGTTATGATGAAACGTGTGTATCTAGAAACTTAAATAGCCTGGTCTCACCAATTTGTGAGCTTTTTCTTGGAGTAGTTGTTTAAAAACTGGAATTGGATGTTAATGGTTCAGGGTTCAGTCTAGAGCTCAGATCAATCTTTTTTTCACCCAATTTTTCGATTATTTGAAATCGAATTCTTGCTTTTTATTATGAGATGTAGTGGTATTTGTCTCATTCGGAACATACTTCACGAATAAATCTCAGACAAAAAGTATAGTATTCAACTCGCAAAAATTGGTCATTACTTGCTCGACTTGCGTCTCTCTCTTTTTTTTAATGTTGCCTGGTAGCCGCCATTTCTTCCAAGCCTGTGGAAAATATCAGAGCTTCATGGAATTTGTGCTTTTTGCCACTATTATTGTTGTGAATGACTTGTGAATATATGACGTTATTTTTCGTGTTTTTTGATGAACGTCTCTTTGAAAACTTGATAACTTTCAGAATATAAATATGGAAAGCGTCCTGAATAGATGAATTTTTGTAGTACACTACAATCTTACCTTTTATGAACTTTTTTCCCAGACGAAGCTTCCATTCGAAGTTGTGGGTCCAACGGTGGAGAAACCAAATCCCACGGCATTTCTAACAAAGAGTCCCATCGAAATAATAACCTCTGGAGAATGGAACAAAGTACCAATGATGATGGGGTACACTTCGAACGAAGGTTTGTTGTTCGCATTCGGCAATGACTGGTTCAAAGACCCACAGATTGAATCCGAACATTATATCCATCCAGACATGAAATTGGAAAAAGGATGCTCGACCAGCAAATTGATATGTAAAAAAATAAAAGATTATTACTCACAAGAAAAGAATGCCTATAATCCTTATATGGTGAGTTCTACTTTGTATTGTTTCAGTGAAATGGATATTCAAATTACAAACTGGTTAGCAACGAAAAAAATGATTCGTGTGATCTAGATGTGAGATCGAACAGCAGTATTTACATCGTCAAAGTCGTAAATATATTGTCCCTATCACTATATTTCAGTTTTTCAATAAACAGTTCATTTCTTCAATGTCCCTCCATTTTATTTTTTTAACGGGTCAACTGAAAAAATTGAAATCAGGGATAATGAAATTGACGCATGAATACTTTATTTTGAAGTGAAATTGACATATGAAACTTCCACGATGGCGACTGGGCGCCATCTGAGGAAAAATTAAATGGAAAGGAGGATCTTGTTACACATCTTTTTGAAGCTCCCGACAAATGTTTCAAAACCCTAGGATATGATGTGAATATCTTCAACTACTACAAAATGGCGAAACTTTTTATAATTGCCTGAATACATTGATATGTATCTACATACTCGTAATATGAAATAATAATTTCGAGGTCAGTTCAGAAAATGATCGAAATTGTTGCCTTGAAGTCCTTGACATATGAACAGCCTATCCATTAATTCACGCCGAACATTTTTGAACACAGTAACGTCAATATCTCTACAAATATTTATTATTCTCTGTCTCATATCCAATATTGAAGCAGGTTCAGTTTAGCTTCAAATAGCCCCTCAAAAAAGTCCAAAGGTGTCAAGTCTGGCGAGCGGGCTGGCCATTCTGTAGGACTCGACGGCCAATCCTAAGACCGGGAAAAGTGGTATCCAAATAGTTTCTTACTTGTCTGGAGTAATGTGGTGGTGCTCCATCCTGTTGGAATACAATATCCATATCGAATTCATTAGAATTCGTTCGACGATTTCAGTGATGAGAGTGTCAACAGTAGTTTCCAGCATATTCAAATATAGTTTTCCTGTTGAATTATGATCAATAAATAGATGTCCTACAATATGTTTTTCCAAACGTAAATTTTTTCTGGATATTTGGTATGTGTTTCCCGGAAAACGTGAGGGTTGGTGTCACTCCAATAATGGCAATTTTGTCTTTGAATATTGCCGTTTAAAAAAAATGTACATTCGCCATTAAAACATATATTCTGGAGATAGGTAGGATGCCTTGCAATGGTTTCTGTTATGATTTCGCAGAATTCTGTTCTTCGATCAAGGTCATCTTCAGTTAATTGGTGTACCATTTGAATTTTGTATGGATGATACCTATTCCTCTTCAAAAGTCTCCACACAGTAGAAGGAGACACCTTACAAACCTCACAACATTTTAGAGATTGTTGACGTGGTACCTTTCTACTACTAAAACCGAAAACTAAATGAGAATATTCTAACCGAACAATGATGTTCATTGTCGTACTGATATTTTTTGTCGTTTTTATAAACAAAAAATAGATTGTCAAATCTTATCTGGTTGTTAGAATTGCCATATGGAATATTTCTAGAAATATCAATATTAATGTGATTATCTTCTGGAAATTATCAAATGTTGCGCCTTTTTGTAGTAGGTGAAGACTTCATATCCTAGTGTTATGAAGTATTCGTCAGGAGCTCCAAAATGATCTGTTACAAGACCCCCCTTTCCATATAATTTTTTTCCCAGATGGTGCTCTATCGCCATCTTGAATGTTTCATATTTCAATTCAAAATAAAGTATTCATGCGTTATTTTCATTATTCCAAATTTAAATTTTTTGACTTGACCCGTTTAAAAAATAAAAGTGGGGAACATTAAAGAAATGCACTGTATAGGATTGACAATGAAAAAGACTGGGGTTTCACATATAAGTTGATATAATTTTGTTAATATTGAATATGGTGTTTTTAACAATGTATTTATTTATGAACAATTTATATCCTTGATTTTTTTAACGTTCCTGTTTTCACGATATTTACATTTCAAAAATATATTTAGAAAATATACTGTTTTATTATAAAACTTCAGAAAAAAGTCGTGAAGAAGTTTCGGAAATAAGGTTATTCAATTACCAACTATGCTCATATGATAGTTGAATGAAAATTTAACATTAATAAATTATATTTTTCTTCCCAAAAATAACTGATTAAATACATGGCTAGTATTGTCAACTTCACATTTTCTCTGTCAATTATTTTTACTAAAAATTCAGTGGAACATTTTTTGATTTTTTTTTTAGAATATAGAAGATATTTCTCTCATGAGTTTCATTTATTTGTTTCAATACTCGTTAATATCCTGTATCACAGACAAGAATGTTATGCGAGTGAAATGATTGTTGAAAAATAAATTTGTCAAGAGGAAAAGGCTATCAGTGTTGATTTGAAAAGTATTTTTCACAAAAGTTTGAGTAGTTTCATGAAAATTTTGACATTTTTTTTACAGCTACACTCAGATTATTATTTCGTAGCAGGAATAATAGGTTCGGCCAAACTTCACGCAAGAACTTCAAATCAACCAGTTTATCTGTATAGAGTGACCCTGGAAACTGGATTGAATGTTATGAAAAGGCTATTCAAAGTTGAAAATTTACCAGGTGAGGATTTTGGTAAAAATAATGTATCAAATGGACAAAACCGTATTATCTCATTGGAAAAAATCAGTAATAAACACACAATGAATTTATGCAGTGATGTTCTGAAACAATACTCATGAATTTTCATGTCAGAGTATATCAGGTACTCTTTCGAAACCCCTGTATTGCACACTGTATTGTGTTCGGAAAACAATATTCATCATAGGAAGGTATTACCGAAGTGGAATTCACCTCCATCACCAAAACTTTTTTTTTTCTTCTGTAAATTTTCAGGGAATCCAAAAATAATTTGTGAGACCATTGTAGCATTATTTACAATTACCATTTCGACCTAATATTTCACAATATACATACAGGGTGAGTCAACAAGATTCCCTTGGTCCATTGCTATCAGCGGAAACAATTTTTCGAATTGCTCATTTTTTTTGCATAAATCATATTCTCGCATACTGGGTGTTTCAGCCAAGCGTGGCCAACCAAACTTATATTTTTTTAAATAGAACATCCAGTATGTGAATACATCATTCGATTCGAATTCGAAACAGCTAGTATTGTATAAGTGGGTACCTATCGATTGACTGACACTCTTATATTAACCTAAAGCCGAAGGTACTGCAGAACCTAGAATCTTGAAATATGCAGGTAGGTTCTTTGTATGGCGTAAATAAACATCGATAATGGAAATCAGGATTTTCAACCTCTCGAATGGGAAAAATAGGTGTTCAAAGATTGTTTTGAATATCGTTAGTTTTGAAGTTGGAAACCTGAAGTCTCGGGTCGATAAAAAAATATTGTAACAATTTATTCGAAATGGTCTGTCACGAAACTTGATGTGACAAACCGAATCCTACGCGGGCAACAGCTAGTGATTTATATTTTTACTTTAAAAATACAGTAACTGAAAAAATATTTCAACTGCACTAAGTAATGAATAGCTTTGAGAATCGAATTATGTTATCTATGAATAAATTTCGCAAAACTAACACAACCGTCAACGACGTCTGCCCTCACGCGTCTTCCCGCGTTCGGGTCGCGTTCACGGCGATGGCGCTTCATTGCTTAGACCGTCCCTCAATCTCGCGCATCATTCCCCGTCGTCTTACAGTAGACGCGACTTGTAATGGCGTACGGCGCTGCGTCAAGTTAATCTTATCGTGAAAACTTCAGAACGATTCGTTCAAATTTATTTTATGTGAAAGACAAAGTTTATTTATATTGAATACTCAAAACGACAATTGTATTAATCTTTATAAGAATTTGACAGATATTCTAAAACGTGCATTCTGAAAAAGTATCCAATTTAATTGTATTTATGGCTCAGTATTTTGCATACAGTGGCTACCACATAAAAGGTTGAAATATGTTATTGGAGACTTTTATTTGAAACTATTTAAGATAAATAATTTTACGGTACATTATCTTCATGTAACTCCAACGGTATGGGCAGCGCTCGCAAAAATAGCTCTCAGGGAGCGATAATTTTTCCGACTCACTTGATACTTATCGTTATATCATGACCAAAATTACATAAAATCTTTCGTAATTGTAGCCTACATGTTATTCTGATGTCTAATATAAAACCGTGCAGATAATTTTCTTACCAAAAAGTTGAAATTATTCTTCTTCGATTTGTAAATTCAAACGACATGTACACATGGAAGCTAGAGTCTGATCCTCTCGCTGATGGACTACAGATCGGATATAAACCTTTAATGCGCAAAGCGCAATATATGGCTTCCTGAGATATATCCATCGAATTTCATTTCAAAGGTTTTGGTAACCACTGAGCAGCATAGTTTCGACAGAAAACGAATGCTAGTGGTTACCAAAAAAACATTCATGAGTCTTGACTAGCTCAAGAGTCAAGAGAATCTGCATCTCACAGATAATCTGCATCTTACGGATAATCCGCCTGTTATTTATCAGGTGGAATCCTCTTGGCTGTATGTTTACCTGCAACCTCTTGACCTAGGTAATTTAACCTCAGTTTGTAACTTCAAAGTATATATTATAGTTTGTGACACTCAATTGAGTGGTGCTATTTATGTTCAGAATGAACATAGAGTAACAATGAAAAATACACAACGTTTCATCAAATGAGAGTCACAAAATCAATAACTGTAGGTTACACACTAATTGAAGATATGATTCATGTGTTATAGATCAAATAGCATTTATGCATAATGAATATGTTTTTTAAGGGGTTTCTCATGGTGACGAACTGGGTTATCTCTTCAAAGTTTCCGTTGGATCAGAAATTGAACTTGGAGAACCTGAAATTCAGGGTATACGGCGATTTTTGGAATTATGGACAAATTTTGCTGCACATGGCAATCCCACTCCTGGCGGAACTAACTTGAATGTTGAATGGAAATCTGTAGAAGAGGAGCAAGTAAATATCTTGGACATCGGGCAAGTGCTCACAATGCAGACCAATCCAGAGATGGAAAGAATGAACTTGTGGAAAGATATCTACCAGCTCAGTCCCGCAACTGCCAAATATTTATAATTATAATTTTTCAAATCTACTTCTGGTATAATAATTTCTGCCAGGTACTCTTGTCAAAGTGATGGTTGTAGTTGTAATACATATTTTTAATCAGTTGCTTGCAGTTTATAATTATGAACTCTATAATCCTTAGTTCAGACAATATATGCAGGAATTATTTCATTCATTGCATCAACTGTGTATACTATGTTGTTATATTTCCGTCTATACTATTTGTTTATTTTATTCTCTTGACTGTTCCACTAGGTGAGGTACCAAATAATTCAGGTTTATAGTAGATATGACATATGGCTGAAATTTTCGAATATCACCGATGCACAAGGTCGCGAAGCTGAGGCTTTTGCAATAGGCAGCGGACTTACTCAGATACCTATCCCTCAGATATCCCGGTCGGGATATCTGACCGGGATGGAGAATATGCTAGTTTTCTGGATCTATATCTAACTACCAATCCAGAAATTTACACAATCACCGTAAGATCTCCATTGGGATCTTCTGAACACAAACTCATTTCAGCGTTGAGTGAATCACCGATAAATGTTGGGGAACAATCAAAGCCGCCCAAGGCTTGGAATTACAGATCTGCTGAGTGGGAGGATCTTCAAGACCATTTCAGCAAATTCACCTGGCTAGATGTTAGTTTCAGCTTTAAAGTCACGAAAGTTATTCTATCATCCAGTATTGCATATATTCCTTTTTCAATGACACGAAATGCTATCGGCAAACCTTGGTTCAACAAAAACTGTGTTGCCTTTGAAAATCGCGCCTACCGGCAGTGGGGCAAAAATCCCAGTGCCGAAAACCGATCTGGGTTTGTTAATGTTCGCAACAGCTGCAAATGAAAGCATTGAACTTCACAGTCAAAGGATTAGGGATAAACTGCTTGCCAATTCCAACGGGTTTAGATCCTTCTGGTCGGTAGCTAAAACTGTTGATCGAAAATTTACAAAATCCACAATTCCACCACTAACAAAAGCGAATGGTTTGATTGCAACAACAGCCATCGAATACTTTCACCATCAACGCTGGTGTTTCCCAGGGATCTATATTATATCCAACCCTCTTTCTATTGTATATCAACGACTTATTGAAAAAATCAAGAATCCAATATATTGCTTTGCTGATGACTGCACACTTGTTTCGTCATTCCATTTAGATTTCAGGACATCGACGGTGGATGCACATCTTCACCGCCAGCAGGAGGTTGCATTTCTTAATGAAGATCTGGAAGTAATTTAGAATTGGAGTGAAAGTAACCAGGTTCAATTCAATTGCACGAAAAGCCATGCATCGGTTTTCTCCAAAAATATGGATTTCTCCGAATCGGATATAATAATGTCAGGTCAGACAATTCTATTTTCTGCTTTGGTAAGCTTTTTGGGATGAAACACAGGCGGAATAAACTCTAGTAAGGACAACAGATCAGCCTTCTTTTCTTTAGATATTGGTAATAACGTACTTCTAATTTTCGGGACCAGCTAACCATTTGACGGATATTTTCTGGTATGGTTCATAATCGTCTAAGCTGGTTTTAAATTGGATGATACTAAACCGTTTGCTGTACTTTAAGGTATGCACAGGTTGCCACTTAAAATCGTTGTGTGCAATGTCTTTCTTTCTTTTCACTAACGGACCTTTCAACATATTTGAGAATTCTAAAAAGTCTTCTTGGGTCATCTCAATAACCGAAAATCTAGGACCGCACGATCGGATCAGCTGATACCAATCATGGGGATGGCCTATCAAAGTACTGTTTTTTGTTTTTTTTCTTTCAGTTACAACATGATCACCATCGAATTCCATGTGTGGGTGTCCAGGCAACATAAATTTATGTTCAAATGTGCAAATTCTTGGATACTTTTGCAAAGCTAACGTTAGCATTACCGCTACATACGTTCTATCCTCCGCACGTATCTGAATATAGTAATACTTTTGTAATTCCATCCGGTAGATTTTGGATATGTTTGAAAATACATGAAGCTATTTCGTTGGCCCCACGAGCTGCAGTAGCCTCTTGCCACATCTAGCAAAATGCTTGGTTAGTTTTGTTGTCGTGAATTGTAGGTCCAAAGCTGGCGTTTGTGAAACGCAATTGCATTCGACAGGAATGGTGTAGCCAAGCACTGCTGTAAATCCAACGTTAAACATTGGACATTTTCATTTTTATTCGCTACTTGTTTATCTGGTATGCAAGGGGATACGTCAACTTTACCCAAAGCATCCGCTTCTCCTTCAAATCAAAGTTGATCTTCAAGAACTATATTCAAGAAACAAAATCCCAAATTATGTGAATTTTGCAATACACCTTTAATAGTGGAACACATCATATGTCTCTGCCCCTACTACAATGAAGAACGAAAACTAATGAACATCAGTGAGAACATAAAACTTATTTTGAATAACAATGTGGAGAAAACTATACAATTTATAAAGAAAATTAATGTATACAATCAAATATGAAGTTCGTATATATGTGTGTATATATCTATATATGTGTGTATATATTCATTATAACTTGCAATGTACTCCGCTAATAACCCTCTGTGGTTGATGCGGTTCTTGCTTGAATAAAAAAAAAATAAATAGTTTTACACACGCAACACACGTTAAGCGTAAAATCACTTGAGTCTGACTTATGTGATTTTTCTCTGAAGAAAAGGTAGTATGAAACTACATAGGTAAGTCTGACTTATATTATTGTACCCACCGTAATCATAGCATTTCGACTAATGTGTATATACACAATCATTTTTAACCTATTTATGTTTCGTTTTTGAATTATGTGATTTCACACAGTCATGCATCTGCAGTTATTCTTGACGAATATGACTTAATACAAAAATGCGATATTTTGACTTATGTGCTTATTCCCACTATACGCAGATATATTGGCAAATAAAATGAAATAACCTGAACATTTTAATAAGAGACTGACAAGATTTTCTCATGCAAATGAATTTTGTATCCACAACTATAGTTTTGTCAATTCCTGAAAGCAGTTAGTTCATCAATTTTCATGGGAATCTTTTCATAAATACAATACAGGTATAGTCGAAATAAACGATATGGTGTACTCTTGAAGTTGTCGGCACTCTCAAACGCCAAAAAAATCAATACATAGGAATGAATGAGTAGCAAACTAGTCCAGGTGGACTGTAGACTGGAAGGTTCGTATTAGATAATATTTACTACTCGAGTTTCATGATTGGCTGAAGAGTCATAAAATTAAATTCATGTTGACGAATAGAAATAGGGAAAGGTTATAGAATAGAAATCAGGGAATGCGGGGAAGCTTATCGCCGTCGTGTTCAGTTCAGGAACTGATCGTTGAGTGTTGAAATTCGATATTGGTGCAGTAATTATTACTTAAAATTTTTGTTATCTGTATGAAATGTGGCGTCCTTGGACAAGTACTAATAGTAATAACGAGTGTGATAACAACGCAGCCTTTTTCCAGTATAGTGATTCCAATAACGATGGTGAACAATGCGAAAAAGAGAGAGTGAATTGTACTTTATGGGATACTTACGGATTTTCGCGATTTTTTCTGATACTACGTGATGTTAGGAATTCAGAATACTTTTTATTTCTTGTCGGACTCAATTAGTTTTCGAGATTTAGCCTGTCAAAGTTTGTATGCCGTCATATTTAATGTTTTTTCAAGCAATAAACCATTGCAATTCACATATTTTTTTATTTATTACAACTTTTTCCATATCATCGCACCTTGTTCTATCCCTTTTCAATCACTTATTGCCGAGTTTCCTGAAGTTAGAATGAAATTCCATAATTTGTCAGGTGCACACAAATCACTTTTTGTAAATTGCATTGTTTCACTATTCGAAAATACGTTCCTTTTAGAATTTGGAGGTCAGGTAAGATGTTGAGGATACATATATTTTTAAAACTTCTAAAGTAAAGTTAGACTGAGTTATGTTAGGTAGGGTTAGGTTAGGTTGAGTTAGCACGTGACAAATTATGAAATTTCAATCTAATTTCAAGCAACTTGGCAATGAGTGAATGAAAAGGGATAGAAAAAAGTGCGGTGATATAAAAAAAGATCTGTTGAATAAAAAATATGTGAATTGCAATCATTTATTGCTTAAAAAAAGGTAAAATGTGACATCATACGAACTTTGACAGGCCACATTTCGAAAACTAATAGAGTCCGACAAAAAATTGAAAGTGTTATGAATTCCTACCATCACGTAGTATCAGCCCAGAAACAATTGCGAAAATCCGTGAATATCCCATAAAGTATAATTTTCCCAAAAGAGATACCAGTGAATAAGATTCGGATTCATTTGAATATTGAAACATAGAGAGTATGTTTTAATGAAATAAGAATCTATATCTCAAGTTTGGTTTTCGAGGGAAACAAACTATCGCAAGCAACATCAGATTTGACCGAAATTCCTTTCTCAAGTGTACGTAAAATAGTCAAAAACAAACCTAATAAACGGAAGACGCGATGTGATACAGGATTACCAAAACCTTTAGATGTTCATGTAATAAAATCACTGAAAAAAAAAACAATATACGACTGTTATAAAAGCAATGATCATAAGGAAGAAATTGAATACTTCCGGCCATAACGTGAGCTGCTGTGACAAAATTCTTCAGAATTGGATAAAAAAACTTAGATTCAGATTCAAAATAATAAACAAACGTCAAACAGTTATGGAAAGCAGAAGAATAGTGGAATTCCGTAACAAATAATTAGAAAAAATAATTACATATAGACAAGAACGACGGTAAATTTTCCATTTGGACGAAACTTGGTATGACATTCTCGACACAGTTATGAAAGGGTGGACTGATGGTTTGAGAAAGTGTACGCCTATCATGCCTCCAAACAAAGGATCGCGACTAATCATTGTACATTGCGGAGGAAGTGAAGGAGGGACTCCGATTTCTTTGAAATCGGAAAAAAACTTGAGGACTGCAATGTTGACTATCAAGAGAACATGGAAGCTAATATTTTCGAGGAATGGTATGAAAACACATTGACTCCAAATTTGGATGCGAATTGTTCTTGACAACGCTTCCTATCATTCGCGACAGCTCATCAAAGTACCGAATAAAATTCGAGGAAAGATGAAATACAATTTTTTTTTAATGGATAACAATTTGTACTTTGAAGATCATCATACCAAAAACCAACTAGGTATGCCCTTGAGAGTACTGCTGAAAAGTACATACCATTCTGAGACTTCCCCCTTATTTTTGTGTTTTCAATTCCATCGAGTTGATTTGGGGAAAATTGAAACTGAATATTAGGAGTTAAAATAATTTTTCAAAATCGATAATAACGTAATAGAGCTAATTAAAGAAGAAGTATCTAATATCACCGAAGAAGGCTGGTAGAAAAGGATTAAAAAAGTAACTTCACTTGATAAAACTGTATGTAGATTGGACACTTCCATTTTAATAGTGGAACTAAATTCATTATTGATTTAAAAGACGACAGTGATATAGAAACAGATATTATAAGTATTTTCTTATGTAATCAGAAATTATTGTTATTGAAGTGTTTTTGAAGCGATCGATTGTGGGTATATATATACAGGGCTTTTCATGATGAGCGTTAATTAGCCGTTTCTGGCAAACTATTCAACGGATCAACCTGAAAATTCCACAGTATGCATAAGTCAATATGACCTACACATCTAAAATATTTTGGACGAAGCGACGTTGTCGCTTCTGCTATAAAGTAGCGGCTTCTTTGATTTTTCAAATGGAACACCCCGTATACAATATCATATTATGATTCATTATCACTTTATCAACAAATTCATATACTATTTCCCTATACCTATCTATTACCGTTTAGAAGATATAAATTAAGTTCGATATTTTTTTCACCAAACATGAACTTTTATAAATGCTGATAATCTTGAACTCTCTTGCACTAAAACGATCAAATTTGAAATGAAGTGGAGTGATACTATGAGGATCTTCACTTCGAGTCATATTATCATTTGCCTCATACAGAGTCTTCAAAAAATGCAGATACTTTGATCGCATGAAAAAATTAGTGGAACTCAATTTTTTCAAATGAAACACCCTGTATATTTCAACATTTTTGAGCTCCACATTCAATTTTAGATTAACTTTGTTCAGATAATACTATTTCTATTTTGAACCGTTTTCGAGATAAACTGTTTCAAACGGAAATTGACATGGTTTCCTTGTTCATCACTTATTTTTGTAAAACAGATTTCGTTTGGTGTTTCTCAATTAGTCACAGATAATACAATGAAAAGATGATTATTAAAATACTCCTCAACCATCGAATGAAACTTCTCTTCAAACAATAGTTTTATTAACGCTGAAACACGAACTGAAAATAATAAACCCATAAATTAATGAGTTAATTTAATCGTCGGTGTATTTCAGAATGTGTTGAAACACATCTCCACCTCTACTTAAACAAACATGTAATCTCTTCAAAAGATTGTCATGTGTAGCGCTTCTGATCAAGTCTGGAGTCAAACTATTGAAAGCAGTTGTAACTCTCGATTTCATATCTTCCATTGTTGTTATTGGAGTAGAGTAAACCATATTTTTAATGAAACCCAACACGAAATAATCTAATGGATTGCCATCTGGTGTTCTAGGAGGCCAACGAAAAGGTCCATTATTACCAATCCATCTGTCTTCGAAGATTTCGGTTAAAGCTTCGCTGACTGAATGAGAATTATGGGGTGGAGCACCATCCATTTGGTACCATACACATTCTCATCCTGGTCGTTTATTTAAAATAATTTGAATTCCATTCCTCAGTAAATCTCCATATTTTGATGCATTCAAATTATCATCATAAAACTCGATATAAAAAATTGACTCATTCTTTATGGCACAAAATACATTGAATTGTTTCTTGAAAACCCTTTGGCGGACAACATGGGGATTTTCTGGCGCCCAATAATGACTGTTGTGTCTATTGAAAACTCCATTTTTTGTGAACTTGGCCTCATCTGTCCATATGATATTGTCAAGGAAATGTTCATCCTCATGAGTCTTGACAAGTAACCATTCAATGAATTCCACTCTATGAGGTAAATCAGTCACTTTCAAATGTTGGACACAGTAGAACTTATAGGGATGCCATTTATGCTTATTAAGAATTCGACAAATTGTCACGTAGGGTATACCTATCTCCCTTTCAGCCTCGTGCAGAGAAGCATTTGGAAATGCATGAAAGTATCCCAAAACTGTTATACCATTGTCATCATCCACTTTAGTCTTCTTTCGAATAATTTTTGGACGGAAGGTTCCATTCAACCTACAGTTTTTTAGTAGTCGATTTATCACATTATTATTCGGCTTCGGAAGTTGTGGATATCTTTCATGAAATACTCGGCATGGTCTACTTGCAATTCTATTGCACTCACCATAAATTATTAATAAATTCAAGAAATCTTCATTACTGTAACCCAATCTTGACATTATTGGTAGCTATCACAATCAGTCAAAACCACTAACGAAAGTCTGACGTTAAATAATTGGTTTATTTATTTTTCCAAAGCACACTATTGAAAAATATTAATGTGTACTGTTGTACGTTAGAGACCAATACCTCAATGTATACAAATTGTAACTTTTTCTAAGGTAGGTACATACCAATTTCGAATTGACTGATCTGAGACAGTTAAAAACTGGATCAAAAAGAAATATTACTAAGTATAAAAAAAATGTTGAATATCCAAGATAACTGATGAATTCAAAAAAAAACGAGCAAGAAAACCACGTCAGTTTCCGTTTGAAACAGTTTATCTGGAAAACGGTTCAAAATAGAAATAGTATTATCTGAACAAAGTTAATCTAGAATTGGATGTAGAGCTCAAAAATGTTGAAATATACAGGGTGTTTCATTTGAAAAAATTGAGTTCCACTAATTTTTTCATGAGATCAAAGTATCTGCATTTTTTGAAGACCCTGTATAAGGCAAATGAAAATATGACTCGGAGTGAAGATCCTCATAGTATCACTCCACTCCATTTCAAATTTGATCGTTTTAGTGCAAGAGAGTTCAAGATTATCAGCATTTATAAAAGTTCATGTTTGGTAAAAAAAAATATCGAAATTAATTTATATCTTCTAAACGGTAATAGATAGGTATAGGAAAATATATATGAATTTGTTGAAAAAGTGATAATGAATCATAATATGATATTGTATACGGGGTGTTCCATTTGAAAAATCAAAGAAGCCGCTACTTTATAGTAGAAGCGACAATGCCGCTTCGTCTGAAATATTTTAGGCGTGTAGGTCATATTGATTTATGCATACTGTGAAATTTTCAGGTTGATCCGTTAAATAGTTTGTCAGAAACGGCTAATTAACGCTCATCATGAAAAGCCCTATATATATATATATATATATATATATATATATATATATATATATATATATATATATATATGTGTGTGTGTGTGTGTGTGTGTGTGAGTAGTATTGAGAAGTATATCTTATATAATCAGAAATGATAGAATTGAATAACGAAATTAGTCAGCTCCCTAACTATATTATTAAAGGGGAGCTGCACTTAATCGTGTATTTGAACTATACGATCATGGATTTCAGAAAGCATTTGAAATTGCATCTTAAAATTAGGTGATTAATGTTAATGACCTACGTTATGATTTTGATTTCTCGAGCGATTTAGATGCTGACAAAATACTACTTTTCTGAATTATGTGAATGGTACATCTTTTTATACATTCAATCTTGTGTTATTATCTGTTTTCAAAGCTTGATTTGTGAAGCAGCTTCAGTTGAAATTCCTTCGTTTCATCAAGATTACGGTTATATTATGTTTCAATGATGATATTTTTGATGATTTAGATCTTTTTTTTTTCACCGTAGTGTGCGCTAGTCAGGCCCTATCCCCCGAAGTCCCGATACATTCCTAAGGGCGCGCCAGCATTATCAACCAATGACCACTCCCCACACCGTGGGGAGTGATCAATGAGTCCGAGAAGCGCAGTGAGTCAAGAATGACAGCCTTCTGCATCTGTGCGGCTAAGATTTCTGCCTCAGTGCGGCAAGCCGGTATGATTTTAAGATTCGAGAGTAGATCATTTATTATTATTATTAGTATCATTATATTTCTAGGTATTTTCAATGATTCAACATTTGACATTTCCACTGTGCGATATATTTTTTAATGAGTCTTTCAAACCTGGTATTATCAGATAACTTATAATGAATTGCTATGAATGTTATCTTTTACATCATAATTATTGTTTATAGTAAAAGGAAACTGGCTTATCTCTAGCGAATAATGGCACGCCTGTACGATAAATATTATTACGTTCATGTTGAAATGATCAAATTTGAGAAGTCAATTTATTGATTTGTAATACATACATAATACATACTTCTGCTTTACACTTCATAATTCTCCCAGTCACTGTGTTTTGTAATCCTTGATAACTGAACTAATTTGCGTAAGTATATAAGGTTTGAAATGCCTCATATATACTATTGTTTCAAAATTGAATGCTGATCTTGAAGAGTGATAATCCTTGGATGATTTGAAAAAAAAATCTTTGCCTTCCATTATCAATTCTGGTGGACGCGAAGAACGCATAAAAATATATTTTGTAAAGGTTTTCTCAATGTCCATCATTGGCGTCCCTGTTAATATGCTCTGTCAATTTTTTTATCAAAATCATGATACACCACTGTCCTTTTCCCAATTCAATATTATTTTTGTGAAGTCCGTCTATCTTCTTATAAAAATGGTATCGTGTCTTTTTTCGTTCCACGAACAATTTCCAAATTGTGGAAACTAAAGAATCTAGGCAAGATTTTTATGATTAAAAAAAATTGATGAATTATTTAGTTTTTGTGATGAATACGCATAAAAAAATCAATTTTTCATTTTCAAAAACGAAGCTGTTATGAACAAAAATACTGCAAGTATGCAAGCTTCAGCTTCCCTTGTCATTGACTCTGATACTGATGAATATAGCATTTTTCTTTGTGAAAAATGCATCGGTCTGAACTGGAAAGTTTTGCCATTCTACACTTGCATAAAGTTTTCCATTAGGATTTTATTTTTTTCAAATTGTGAAAAGTAAAAATGCCCAAAGAAGGTCGATATAAAACTCTGATTTTCTCTCTTTTTAGTATTTACTCACGCCCGAAGAAGCCAATGCATGGCGAAACACGGGTTGCTTATTAGTCAAATTGTTTAGTGAGAATCTCACAATAAAGTGTGTTTTGAATACTTTAGTTGTGGATTTTCATCAAGTATCGACCAATCCCATCATATAACTTTGCACTCTTTTACAGATACTTTCTAGTGTTCAACTCGACAACGGTTCATATCGACTCATTCGTTAATTCTCAATTCGAATCAGTTTGAACTGCACTTTATAAGGATCTTTCAATCTGTAGAACAGACCAAACGTTCATTAGTCTGTTAAAAAAACCTAACTCCAGACATTCCGCAATGTTTTTATCAATTTCGAGTGCATGAGCCTCAGTCACAACATACCCATTTATTGAAAAACACCTTTCTATTACCAGAACAAAAATTGTGGTCTCTCGACGCGCATTTCGCTAACCAAGTTAGCGTCCTCAGGAGATCATTATGACCAGTCATTATGTCAGAATATCATTAAAAGAAAGTATTTTTCAATAGTTTCATTTTCCGCCAGAGGTTCCATTGCGAACTATCAACTATCCATTAATCAATGAAACCCAAATTCTACCAACTTGTCATGGGATACTGAGCAAATATTTCTATTTGTATCTCTTATTGTCGGCTCAACATACACTCCGAAAATCAAACTCATTCTCCATATATATATATATATATATATATATATATATATATATATATATATATATATATATATATATATATATATATATATATATATATATTATAATCAATGTGAAATCCACAATAATGATAGTTCTCAGATTCTATTTAACAGATATTTTCTCATAAAGGTAATGGAGTGTCAAATCGTCAGCATTTCCGAGGGAAAAGTGAAAGGATTTTTGGCCACTGATATAAAAGGCGAGAAGTATTTATCTTTTCTCGGGATTCCATATGGAAAAGCCCCAGTGGGTGACCTCAGATTCAAGGTCAGTGCAAGTCGAAGAGATTCAAATTGAAAAATAATTATGATTCATTCAGATGCATTAGAAAACTCCCTACTAGCATTTTACAATACAGTTTTCACATATAGTTTTGAGATTCTGATGAAATTGATGAATTGTCAGACAAAACTTTTCCCTTTCATTTCGAATAAAATACTGCGTATCTTCAGAACTTCCCAACACATTATTCAAGTAGCACACATACAGTGCATTTCTTTAATGCACTTATTTTTTGAACGGGTCAACTCAAAAAATTGAAATTTGGGTTAATGAAACTTATTTGAAGTGAAAGTGACAGATGAAACTTTCAAGATGGCGACTGGGCGCCAACTGGGAAAAAATTGAATGACATCTTTGTGAAGCTCTTGACAAATGCTTCACAACCCCAGAATATAATGTCAATATCTTCAACTACTACAAAATGGCGGAACTTTTAATAACTTCCTGAATACATTGACATTTAACTACATAATATGAGGCAATGAGCTTGAGGTCAGTTCAGAATATGCTCGAAATGGTTGCCTTGAACTTCTTGACATATGAACAGCCTATCCGAGATTTCACGCCGAACCTTTTCGAACACAGTAATGTCAATATCTTTACAAATATTTCTTATTCTCTGCAGTGTATCCAATATTGAAGCAGGTTCAGTTTCATACACTTTTTGTTTTGAATAAGTTCCTATTAGAAAATTCCAAAGGTATCAAATCTGGCGAGCAGGCTGGCCATTCTGTAGGACCTCGACGGCCAATCCAAAGACTGGGAAAAGTAGTGTTCAAATAGTTTCTTACTTGTTTGGAGTAATGTGGTCGGACTCCATCTTGTTGGAATACAATATCCATATCGAATTCATTAGGATTCGCTTCGACGATTTCAGTAATGAGAGGGTCAACAGTAGCTTCATCATATTCAAATACAGTTCCTCTGTTGAATTTTGATCAATAACCAGAGGGTCTACAAAATGGTTTCTCAATATTCCTGTCCAAACGTTAATTTTTTCTGGATATTGGGTATGTGTTTCCCGGAAAACGTGAGGGTTGGTGTCACTCCAATAACGGCAATTTTGTCTGTGAACATTGCCGTTTAAAAAAAAGTACATTCGTCATTAAAACAAATATTGTAGAGATAGGTAGAATGCCTTGCAATCCTTTCCGTCACGATTTTACAGCATTCTGATCTTCGATCAGGGTCATTTTCAGTTGATTGGTGTACCATTTTAATTTCTTATGGATGATACCTATTCCTCTTCCAAAGTCTCCACACAGTAGAAAGAGACACCCCACAAACATTCGCGACGAAAAGTAGTCTGTTCAGGATTCACTACCATCTCACCAATTATTATTTGCACTTGCTGTTCTTCCGGAATGGACGGATGACCTGGGGTATTTTTGTTATATGGTAGTTGTGAATTTGGATACAGGTTCCCTCAAATATTTTCTACAGATAGGACGATTCGGTAAACGTTCATTGAAAATCCTTTCGGTCTTGTGAAAGTTACGCGTCACACCGTAAATAAAAATTGCTTCAATTTTTTCTTCCAATGGACGAGAATTGACCATTTTAGAGATTGTTGACGTGGTTCCTTTCTACTAGTGAAACTGAAAACTAAATGAGAATATTCTAACTGAACAATGATGTTCTTTGTCGTACTGACATTTTTTGTCGTTTTTAGAAACAAAAAATAATGGGGTTGTTGGAATTTTTCAGGAAATTATTTAATGTTCCGTCATTTTGTAGTAGGTGACGATATTGACATCATATTCTAGGGTTGTGAAGCATTCGTCAGGAGCTTCTAAATGATGTCACAAGACCCCCCTTTTCATTTAATTTTTTTTCCCCGATGGCGCCCAGTCGCCATCTTGAAAGTTTCATCTGTCAATTTCACTTCAAAAGAAAGTATTCATTCATTAATTTCATTATCCCAAATTTCAATTTTTTGAGTTGACCTGTTCAAAAAATAAAAGGGGGGGCCATTTAAGAAATGCACTGTATATAATGAAGATGAGTATGAAATCAGTTATTGAATCATTCATCCAAAGTATAATATTCAAAATTATTTAAAATATTTATATCTTGTGTAACGTTTTATTTTTTCCAGATGAAAAAATAACGTAGAGCAAAAGCAGATTTTTATCCTGGTGAGCTCCAGCTGAGAAAATTGAGAATACTCAGGCTTCAACAAAAATTGAGCGCCACCCGGTTGAATAATTTAGTAAAGACTTTAAAGTTGATAATATGAATAGCAAACTTTTTCTTCTCCATCTTCTAAAGATGCCAACTTCATTGGAGAAACGCGCGTATAGAATAGTTTTGTATTTCCGGTGTTTGGGATTTGTTTTTCATTTAATCTAGGCCTGAGGTTTCAATTTTATTTTTTGTTCAAAACTGAGTCCTTTGTTGAACAACCTAGTTACAAAACATTACAAATGATAACGTTCAAAAAGAACTATCTAACAATACATGATTATTATAGAAGGACACACTCATATAAGCTGGTTACACAATGGCAGCTTACATTTATCATAAATTGTCATTACTCATAATCGATAACAAAAACACATTTATCAGATAAAGGTAAGAGTGAAGGTCAATTGAAAATGAAATCGAAATGACTTGTGGTTTCAGCACAATAGTAGATCCGATAAGGTGAGGGTTTTTTCCATACTGTTTTAAATAGACAGTTTCATAACACCAACCTAATTCCAAATTGAAGTATTGAAAACGGCAATCAAATTCAACTTCGGCGTTCCTAGAAGGAACTGTTCAAACATGTAGATGTATCTACAGTATCTACAACAAATAATTGAGTGATTTAAAAGTCTATTTTTCGCGTCACTCAAATTAAAGTGCATTTCATTTTATTTGCATTTACGAAAGTAACACATTATCACGGTGCCAAAAATATTCAATTGAGTGCTGTTGTTGAACTGTTTCAAGTATATCTACTTCTGGGGTTGAAAGGACAATTTGAAAAATGTGGACATATAATCACATATTAATCACCAAATAGCTGATGACTACCTGGCCAATGATCCGTTGGCAGCATTGAAAATCATGATTCTAGAGTTCAGACTACAGAAACTAACATTTTTATCATGATGATACTTATGACTCCTACGATATGATCGAACAATTATGTAATAATGAGTATTTGTGGATACCAAGATACCACGCACCTTGGCATTTTTAGCATCTATTACGGTTTTTGCGATAGCGCCTGCTCCACCTGCCAACGAACCCCAAGCTGAAAGGGCAGCGTATATAGGTATGAGTGGTAGAATTCCTCTAGATTTTGCTTCGAATGGAATTATCCTAGGTATCCGTATGTTTTTATGTCCTCCAGCTTGACTCAATGCCATTTTAGCAGCTCACAAAGCTGAAACAGTAGATTTCTCAATATTGGTAGGATGTGGCTTCCAATTTTTAGTAATTTTTTGAAGCATATTAAGTCGAAAGGACAACCCCATGCCAAGCCTATTGGCTTTCATTGTTGTAGTTACGAGCCAAGCTGCAGCTATTTCACCAAATCTAGCGTCTTTCGATTTAACGCGTTCCCAAGCTCTATTTTCCAACACTTGATCCCTCTTCTAGGGACGCTCTTCTAGGGACTTGCATTGTAATGGCATTGCCCAATTTATTTCGTGCACTAATTTGTGAGCCGAGAGTTTGTGGAAAGACAAACGCTATCTTAACATTGCTATTCCACCTAAATGGCGCCAAATTCGAAAATATCTACGTATATTCAAAATCATCGTATCAACCTAAATATCAAGTGGTTCAAGAAATTTCCAGTGAATTCAAGGGGTTGGGATATTATCCGTTTAGGGAAAATGAGGATATCATAAGCCCTCACGAAACCAAATCAAATTCCATATTCATTCTAGATGATGTCGCATGCGATGGCCAGCAGAAAATATTCGTGAATATTATTCTGTATATAGACATAAGGACATTGGTACCACCTATCTTTGTTAGACATATTCAAAAATTCCCGAACAATTGATACGAGACAATTGCAATATGATTGTACTTTTCAAACAGGATGAAATGAATTTGAAACAATTACTCGATGAACACGTCTCTCCCGATATGTCTTTTGATGAATTCAAGAGAATCTGTGCCGATTGTTGGCAACATCGATATGGAACCATTGTGATAATGAAATATTTCAATACGAATAGTGGACGTTATCGTCAAGGATTCGACAAATATATAAGTATACACAGGGTGTGGGGTAGTATCATTCACCATATTAAACCGTTGAGCAAAGAAGTTGATTTAATCGACAGAACGAAATCAACGAAATTGCATGCATCATTCGAAAAAAATATTTGGCTCTGAAATTGAGTAAATCTGAAAAAGATGAATCATTGCAAATATTTTTCAAACCTCTATCTATTCAATTAAAAAAAATAGCCACCTCAGTTGATCATTATGAGTCATAATGATGGGGACGCTAACGTGGTTAGTGAAACTTGCGTCGAGAGAAGGTAAGTTTGTTCTGGTGTTGAAAAGGGGTTTTCGAAAGATTCATTTTACGCCAGAGATTCCAGTACGAAGTATCAAAATAGGTTCATGGTATGAGAAATAAGATACAGATATTTTCGAATGAAAACTAGAAAGTCATCTAGAGAAAACTTCATCGATTGTTTTTTCATGCCTTGTGGTAGGCTCATCCCGGTTAATATTCACCATGAGTTGTCCATTTTCGAACGTGAAATTAACATTGAAATCTCCTGTCAAAATTAGTGGCAGGGTATGATAATTTTATTATATATACAGTAATATACGAAACGTAACTCTCTCTTTCAATCTTCACTAACTCATACCTCCCTCTCAACTTCCGTTCCCTTCGCCCGATCACATTTTGTAACGCCCTAGTCACGCATTCACTAGCTTACATCCCTAGTCAAGCGCGCCTAAAGAACTTTTAGTTCAAAAATACTTTCGAAACAATTACTTTTATATGAACATTGAATTATATAAATTTTTTTTTATTCACCTTGTACTCCAAATATTCGGTGTGGAATTGAATCAGATATCATTCACAGCATTGGTACATGATATACTTGTGGCATGTAAAACAAGAAAAATTTCATTTACTTGGAACATCGTCAAGTTATCTTCTTGGAAAGTGTCATAATATGATATTTTCGATATTTTGAGCAGGCATTGAGGTGTCAGGTATTTTAAAATTAAATGAAAACATGTGATACTTTTTAATGTAATGAGATTGATCTTTCGTAGGGAGACAGCAGCTGTTTCATTTTAGTTTAATAAAAACATATTCGAAACATGAATGGAATGAATGAAATTTGCAACACTTTTCTGACTGACATTAATTTTATGTAAATTTTCAGGCTCCTCAACCGGTTGAACCCTGGGATGGAGTGAGAGATGCTACTAAAGTTGGAGATTCGTGTTCTCAGTATGATTTATTAACTCAAGCTATCACGGGATCAGAAGATTGTTTACAACTCAATGTATTTACGAAAACGGTAATTTTCAGTTAGTTGTTCCTAAGCCTTTATAAATTTCTTCACAAATATTTCAAATATAAAGAAACTGACACTACAATACCTCATGGATACTAAAACAAAAAATTTTTGAAGAATTTTAGGTGATAAAAAACTGTGCCATGCCATTGAACTACCTATCGTGAGGTCACATCGTAACCAATATTATATTATGTCAGACTCCTTCTAAAACGATTATGTAATAAAAGGATCATTTCAGAACATTCTCTTGTTTTTTCAATTTTACGATGAACGAACATATGATTTTTGTTGAAAAGTAATTTTCGTAATATTTTCATTATCCTCCTACAAATACTTTTTGATTTGTAACATTTTTCAAAATCTTTGGGTTGCTTTCAACCAACTAAAACTATTTTTTTGGTGCGAATATAATTTTTCACTCCATGCATCAATTCCCAACGGATGCTCCACCTCACATGACTCATTGAATCATGAATGGGTGAGTGAAATAAAACCTGCTATCGACCATCCCTGTAGAATGATCACCCCTTTCAATGATGGATTAGTAATTCCCCATTATCAAATTTTAATTTCCATTATTTTATACTCCTCTTCACCAACCCCATCTGTTAAATAACCGCGGAAACTCATCATTGGATTTTTTAGGACACTGTAGTGCAAAGAACACCCACATTGAAGGGCAGTTAACCCGACAAATAAATTCTCAAGAAATTTGTAATACTGAGGTATAAATTACTATATTTCTGGGAAGTTGACGAGTTGTTTAAAAGCAGGCAACTCGACCACTAAATTATTAGGAAATATGTATTATTTTCTACAACTTGGGAGCCGTTTGACTTGTCCATCTCTCCTAAATTTCCGAGAAACACTGCATCCTCATGGACTCATTTCGTTCTTCTCCCATCTTTCAGATGACACCACTTCCAAGAATCTTGTGTCCTGCACCAGTTTATATAGATCGTTTCCAAGATGAATGTAATATTCTTCTAGACATAATTTGGGTTGTCGTTTAGTGGCGTAGTGTAGTGGGGGCGGGGGGTGCGGCCCGCCCCGGGCGGCACTTTTTAGGGGCGGCAAAATTTCACAGTAAATAATAAAATATATTCATTACTTATACTGTGACGAATTCGGGGAATCCCCTTTCTTTGAATGATACTTTCTAGCGAATGGTAACACCGTCTATACTGATTTGCGGGGACTTCCCATATTTTATTTTGTGCTTGGATTGTTTATGACGTATAATCAGCGATAATGATTTCTATTACATATTTATTAGGTTCAATATTGTTTACTACGTCCCTTTAAGAAAGTACGTCATGCTTTGACAATTCAAAGAAAGTTTTATTCGTGAATCTTCAGTTGTTTAGTTCACATTATTTGGTTACTTTGATTTTTGTTCCAATGAGTACGTGTAGTGGTTATAAAATTATTGGAAATTTTAATTTTCCGTTACGTGTACCTATATTTAACTGTGTGAGTATTAAATATTTTATTTATATTATTGAATGTTAGAATATCTGATATGTTGATCAAGCTTTAATTTATTGAAATCCAGGGTTCCGAACAAATATTTGAGCAATTAATTAAAAAAAAGTACCCTCGGTTATGATGTTACTTAACTAAATATAACACTCACAAAGATGTTAAAATAGGGCCAGAAAAACTATGATTTCCAAGAAAAAAGTGTGTTGGGAATGGTTTATAAATACAATTACATTCGTAGAAGTCGAGTTGATCAGTTAGAATAATCAATTTTATTATATTATATTATAAATGAATAGAAATTAAAATCGTAAATTAAAAATTAAATTTCAGTCGACCGGAACATTCCGTTTTGTGACCGCTATTTTTCGCAAAAAATCTTCTAATCGTAGAAAAAATTTGGCACGAAATGAAAAAACCTCATATCGTCTTCATTGGGAGACGGTACTCTGTTTTCAATGTGAAACTAATTAGTGACCAGTGCGGACGTTTTGTTGAAGTGTTCTGGGTTTCAATTTTTTTCTTAAGTATGTGACCAAGTTTTACTATTATAAATCTATTATCTTTGGCTAACGTTATTGTTGATAATTGCAAAATTTGTGTAGTATTTGATACTAAAAAATTGAAAGTGCTAAGTACGATAGCTAATTTTTAAATAATTCAAAAACACAAGAAGTTAGCAATATGGGACCTCCGTTTGTGACTTATTTTCCGATCACAAAAATATACTCTATTGCCTATTATACTAGGGTCAAAATTAAAAAAACACACACACACACACAAGAAATGAAAACCGAATTTCAGATCAGGGTACACTTTTTTTGAATTGCTCAATTACGGTTTTCAAATTTTTGCCTATAGATAGATGTGCTGTAAAATATACCTAGTTTTTGAAATGTTCGATATTTTCTTTTGTTACTATAAGTTTCATCATTACTATTTTTTTTATTTCAGCATCAAAAATGAAAAGAGTGAAAGAAAGTGGGATATCTTACCGTAATAAGAGAAGAGCTAAGTTGGAAAATATTAGAGAAAATGAAGGGGCTTCCCTAAATATGTGAAAAGTGTTGTTCCTGAGACGTCAAATTCTGCATTAGACTTAAATTTATCACAGTCAACTGGACCTTGAAACCCAGAAACGAAAATAAATTAATTAATGCAGACTCACTTGAATTATTGAAGTTTATTGTAAAATATGAGCTGAAAGACATTCTGCCCAATATTTTAATCATGCTGCGAATATTTTTTACAGTTGCCATAAGCGATGCCACCTGTGAGAGAAGTTTTTCGAAATTGCAATCAATGAAAAATTATTTAAGGTCAACAAAGGGTTCTCTAAGACAAACAAATTTGGCTATCTTGTCTATTGAACAAGAGGTGTGTGATGCTATAGACGTTGATGGTGCAATGAAAGACTTTGCTCTTGAAAAAAGTAGACGTTTAAATTTTCAATTGAAGACGGAGGTTTTGTTTTCAACTCTAACAAATACCTACCTATATTATTCTTCAAAAAGAAAATATTACTTAATAGAGTCATTCTAGTTTTGAATAAAAACTGATTTTCGTTTTATATTCAATTCGCCAATTATTTAATCATGTCGATTAAATAATACCTATGTACCTGTTATATCAATGGTTGAAGTAAGAATTTTTCATTAATAAACGTGATTGTAAAACAAATGAACTTATTTAGTTAAAATCGAACTTGTATAATGCAAAATAATGATTACTATTCTTGCTGAAGAGATCTCTAGAATTATATAGAATTATATTATATGTATAGTATACATTAAATCGAAATACATAATTAAGAGGGCGGCAAAATTGTTTTCCGCACCGGGTAGCCGATACCCACGGTACGCCACAGGTTGTCCATAAAATGTTTGCTTCCTGTGCTTCAGTGCCTTACATTTGCATAAAATATGATGTCTCTTTGTTGCATTTCCTGCAGAGGAGGTCTCCGTTATACAGTCCTTTCACGTTCAGGTGTTCTCTCAGTCAGTATCCAGTGAGTAGGCCTGTAATTGTCCTGAGCTGGTCTCTGCTTTGTTGAATCAGTTCTTCAGTTACCTGTATAAAGTCAATCTATTTATATCCGTCAGTTTCTTCAGTTCATTAAGTAATTCCTAAACCAGTTTGAAAGCTAATTTTGGGTTTATCAGTGCCCCAAGTGCAGGCTGGATGTCTGTGAAAATATTGATTCGCTCATTTTGTTGAGGTTCTGAAATGATGTTCAATGCGCATTGCAAAACCAATAACACTATCATGATAATGATTATACAATTTTCACAATGAATTTTATTCAAGACGCATCCGTGTAGGGAGACGCATCCCAATGAAATTCATTGTGAAAATTGTATTACTATCATCATGAATGACATACACTTCAGTCTGGGAAACTGATGTGTACTGTCCAAATAGGTATAGTTCAACTGAACGATATAGTGCAATCTACCTTCCAACAGCTCCCCTTTATTAATATAGTTAGGGAGCTAACTGATTTCGTTATTCAATAATCATTCTAACGAGTGATTCTAGGAATCACTCGTTAACAAGTAAGACCTCGTAAGTCCTTAGCTCGCACAAATTTCTCAACTTCGTTCGTATGGGGGCTACAGCTGATTAACGGAAAAACAGACAGACAGACAAACAGACACATATATATATATATATATATATATATATATATATATATATATATATATATATATATATATATGATGATCTGTTTTCTCGGGTTTCGCTCCGTGTTCTGTGTATTTTCTTCCCATAAGGATTATTTTCACAACGTTTCGGCAAAGTCTAGTTGAAAAAACCATACCTCGAAAGTATTAGCTCCCATATTCTTATGATAGTCAACATTGCAGTCTTCAAGTTTTTTTCCACATAATTTCAAAGAATTCGGAACCCATCCTTTACTTCCTCCGAATTGCACGATAATTAGTCGCGGTCCTTTGTTTGCAGGCATGTTAGGCGTACACATTTTCGAACAATGAGTCCACCCTTTCGTAATTGTGTGATGAGTGTCATACAAACTTTCGTCCAAATAGAAAATTTGTTGTTGTCCTTGTCTATATTTAGTTATTTGTTCCGAGTATTTGTTACGCAATTCCACTTTTCTTCTGCTTTCCATAACTGCTTGTCGTTTGTTCATTATTTTGAATCTAAATCCTAATTTCTATATCCAATTCTGAAGAGTTTTGTCACAGCAGCTTACGTTATGGCCGGAAGTATTCAGTTTCTTTCTTATGATTTCAATTGTAGGAATCTCATTGCTTTTGTAACAGTCGTATATTGTTTTTTTCAATGATTGTATTAGATGAATATCTAAAGGTTTTGGTAATCCTAAATCACATTTCACGTACAGTTGAGAAAAGATTTTCGGTCAAATTTGATGTTGCTTGTAATAGTTTGCTTTCCTCGAAATCAAACTTGAGATGTAGATTCTTATATTAATTGAAACATACTCTCTGTGTTTCAATATTCAAATGCATCTGAATCTTATTCACTGATATCTCTTTTTCGCATTGTTCACCATCGCTATTGGAATCACTACACTGGAAAAAGTCTGTGTTGTTATTATATTCGTTATAACTCTCAGTGCTTGTCCAAGGACGCCACATTTCAAACAGATAACCAAAAGTTTATGTAATCATAACTGCACCAATATCGAATTTCAACATTCAAATTGCGATGAGTTCCTGAACTGAACACGACGGCGATAACCATCCTCGCATTCTCTGATTTCTATTCGTCACCGTAACATGACTTCAAATTTAATTTTATGACTCTTCAGCCAATCATAAAACCTGGTTAGTAAAAATTATCCAATACGCACCGCCAATTCTACACCCCACGTGGACTAGTTTCAGCCGGTTCATTTGTATGTATTGCTTTTTTTTGGCCTTTGAGAGTGCCGCCAACTTTGAGAGTGCACAATATCGTTTACTTCGACTATAACTGAAATCGAGATTTCTCCCTGTACAGTAAATTTCGGATCCTGTTTCGTGTTCGGTTTCCGACTCGTCTGTATACCAGGTGTTTCTAATAAACATATTTTCAGAATAGTTGCTTATTTTTCATTGTATTCGGTTTGAGAATTTAATCGCGACATTCATGTCGAACATGTATTTCGTGCCATGTGGTCCGAAACCATGTATATTGTTTCTCCACATATTCCGAAATTTCTGTTTTGCCCAATCACAACATACTCGGTGAGTTTTTCAGTATGAATCGACCCACCCATTATTACTAGATGTGAGGGAAGAATATTCAAGAGTGTTTTCAATGCTGTGGTTTTCATGGCTTCTCCAACATGCAAGTTTTTGCACCCTGCATAATTTATTAACAGCGGTTGTTTGTTTCATATTTGGCTCCAGATTATACTTGTATATTTCATCATGGTTTCAATCACAATGATGTGGTTTGAACCCCTACGTTTTTCTGTGAGTACATCTAGCCAACATCAGTGTTACATACGCGTTTCTTTGAACTTTTTCTAGTGGCCAGCTTGAAGTCATAAGTCGTATATACAATATAATCTTGAAGAGAAACTGTGACAGATCAGCCGATGTCAATTTCCAAGGAGTAAACTCAAAAAGAAAGACGAACTCTGGACCATTTTGAAGGATAATGCTCCAATAATCGTTAGATGCAGATGAAACGGGTCTTTACTTTCGTGCATTGCCAAAAAAATATATTCACTGAAAAATAACTAGTGTTCCGGACAAACAGCAAAACAACAATTTACAATTTCGTTCAGCGCAAATATGGAAGGTAAAAAGGAGGAAGCAGAAACCCTTGATGTTTTGAGGGGGTCCATATCGATAAATTGCCCCCCCAATACGTTTCGAATGAAAAGTATGAACGAAAGAAAATATTATGACAACATGATTACAAATTCAATAGCAAGATGTGAAAGTAGAATGAATAGAAAAGTATCAGTGTTTCTAGACACTGCAACATCTCACCTCAAAATTACAATACCTTACATTGGCAACCTTCAGATCAAGGACAGTGGCTTTCCTTTTAATGAAATAAAAAAAAGTATAACTAACGCCTATGACAATGAAGGAATGGTCCATGATTCATGTGCAATACAGATAATGTTTCACTTGCACAATTCTTTTTCACCATAAAAAATACGTTTGTGAATTTGAAACAATTTTCAGTTATTGATAACCATTTACCAATAAAAAGTGACGCATTGGTCAATATGAATTGAAGAGATCCAAGCCATGGGGAAAACTACATTCAACTTTGAAACTGAGGAAGAGGAACCTGAAATAGTTCCAGGGTCGAATAAGTCAAACCCACCTGAAGCCTGCGCAAGTTTGAGAGATTGAGATGATGGTATGAAATATTTTGAAATTCCCAGATATATATCTCACGAGTCTTCAGCACACATGAATAATGAATAACATTTACATAAATAACCTTGATTATAATAATAATAATAATAATGAAGGTCTTTATTATTTTCAAATAATATACATATATATTTTAACATTGTATGCAAAAAAAAAATAAAAACATTTCTGAAAATAAAGGGCGAAGTTCATTTTCTGCATTCAAACGATAGTTTTACTACGCAAATGTTCTTCCACTTAACCCTAATACAGTGCGTCGAAGAATTCATATGCGTTTGTACATGTAATTGACAAATAGACAATGAGAGAAATGAGTGATAAGTGACGAAAATCGTTATGTTTGTTGGTTTGTCAGCGGGGCAGAGGGGTATCTAGACTTGTGTTTTGAATAAATTATTTTTATATTCTGATCTGAAGCAAGTAATACTGAAGTTCTTCAAACTTTCAGGAACGGAATTATATAAATTATAAATTTGGTAGGTGAAAGATCGTCTGAACATTTCAGTTTTGAATTTAGGTGGGGATAATAATCCTTTAAATCGTAGATTTAAATTATGTATGTCTGTCCTGAAAGATATTTTGTTGTACAAATATGAAGGAGTTTTAGATAGAATAATTTTGTAATATAAAGTGACCGCATGATGAACTCTTCTATTTTCCATATTCAACCATCCAATCTCAATTAATTTATGTGATATTCTCTGATTTTTCCTCACGCCGTATATTAGCCTCAAACAGGAATTCTGCACTTTTTGAATTTTATTTTTGTAAATAGTTGTTAAGTTCGGACCATAGACAGAGTCAGTGAAATTAAAATGTGATAAAACTAATGTTTCGCACAGTTTCATTTTGATTTTTCGAGGAATTAAATGCCTGTTTCCATAAATCAGTTTTAGTGAACCATATGCCCGTCGCATCAATTGATTAACATGTTTTTCGAATCTTAGGTCTGCCTCTATGATAATGCCTAGGTTTTTAGCTTCTTCAACAACAGGGATCAATTCATTATTAATTTCTATATTAATAGGAAACTGAAATCTAGCCCGATTATACATAGAACCAAATAACATTACTTTAGATTTAGCGCAATTTATTAGTAAACAGTGTTCAGAAGCAAAATTAATGAACGTCGCCAGTTCCCTAATAATTATTTCAGAAGCATCATCTGCTAACTGCGGAGGAAAAGTGTGATAAATCTGTGTATCATCAGCATAGACATGAATCTTACATTGTTCTAAAGATTATGAAAGAATTCAGTTCGATAAAGATCTATATCGTGATACAAATGTCATTATCTTTTCTCATTTGAACGAAAAGCAGTTATCGAGACTCAAAAGTTAGATCTCGAGTTAAACATTATAGTCTTGCAGCAAATGATGAGTATTTCAAACTTTTAGTACATTATTTTATGTATTATCGTATCATTTTTATAGGAATATTTGACTTCTTGTAGTTTTTGAGTTTCTGCGCCTTGGACAAATGATTAGCTTTCATGGAGTCAACAAAATTTAAGTTTCATGAAATCTAAGGGAGTTGGAAGTACAGAAAATCGATTCATCGATAACAAATTCAATATATTTTTTTTCGTTTTCCTAACATTCTTCACGAAGCCAAGCATCACTACAGTTTTTTAAGTGCGTACTTGATGCTTGGATGTTCTTAAGTATGAATATGTTTAATTTCTAGCTCCCACATCGGAATTCTACCTTGAAACCAGTTATGGTATGGATCCATGGCGGAGGTTTCATTGGAGGTACAAACGACCCCAAAACTTTCGGTCCGGAATACATCATAACCAAGGACGTTGTGTTGGTGTCTATACATTACCGAGTAGGATTTTTGGGCTTCCTGACCCTGGAAGATACCTCTTTGGAGGTTCCTGGAAACGCTGCACTTAAAGATCAGGTGTTGGCACTCAAATGGGTGCAAAAGAATATCATACATTTTAATGGAGATCCAAACAATGTTACGATATTTGGTGAGTACTGTTAGAGGCTGTCACAACAGATCTGCGAAGAATAAAAACTCAAAGTCGTCTCCACAATTCTTTCATCAAAATTATTCATCAAAAGAGGAATCATAACTACAAATTATAATGTTTTGATCCAAAGAGGATTGATAAAGAAAATGGATGATCTTTAAAATATCACCAGATGATACATATTCATTTTCATATGCAATCCCTACTATCCCTACTAATATTATAAATGCGAATGTAAGTTTGTTTGTTACAGTTTCACGCGAAAACTACTCAACCGATCATCATGAAATTTTGTACACATGTTCTTGGAGGTATTAAAAGTAACATATCAAAAAATATTTTCAATAATTTTTAATAATTGTCAATGAAATAATCCTACGCAAGCGAAGCCGCGGGTAATAGCTAGTATTTTATAAATTCGAGTTACTGACAAATTAGATTTCTTTTTTCAGAAAGCTAATTTGTCAAATTCAGTAATTTTTTGCCTTTTCTACACATGTATTTATTTTTGAATCTAATATTCTGATTATTTCATAGATCTGTAGAAGGTATCAATCCTCAATGAAAATCTATTTCAAATATAAATTGTTCTTCTCAAAACATTTATTTGAACAAACTTAGTTTTCACGATATTTCAATTATCTTTGCATCATACAGTATATATAATTGAAAAATTTATATTAATACCCCCAGTCCGACGCCTGTTGATATTATATTCAACGCAATGTAATGAAACTGAAGTCATTTGCCGCTAGTCTCTATTTTAATGTCTCCTTAGCGGCGTCCTCAAGGGTCATAGCGGGTAGAAATATCTCAGTGATTTTGTGGATGAATGTTCGATGTACTGGCATGTTTGCATTCTTGGAATTCTTTTACTCTCAGACATTTCTGTATAGATTATAATAATATTCAAACCAAATGCCGTATTGATGAATTCATTTGAAATTCATTCGATGTCACTATTTATGCCATATTCTTCAACAAGAGTATACTTTCTTCAACATTATATATAAAAATTTAAAGATGTGGAACATATTAAACATTTCACAGCGGATCATTACATATTGGTCAATGACCAATTATGATATAGAAGAAGGAAAAAATGTAGTTGAAATTTTCACAATCTTTCATCTATGTTTCCGATCATGATATAGCTGATATCCTGAACATTTATCTCTGAAACAAGTTTAATTTTCCAGGTCAAAGTGCTGGAGGGGGTTCTGTGCATTATCTTGTGTTGTCCCCAACTACAAAAGGCCTTTTTCACAAAGCAATTTTGCAAAGTGGTGCAGCCTTGAATCCGTGGACTACATCAAACTTGGATATTTATGATTTTATGAATTTCATTGGACGAGAAGCAAAGAATGATAAAGAAGCTTTGAAAATTTTAAGAGATTTGCCTGTCAAGAAATTAGTGAACTTACAAGATGAATATTTGAAGGTATGTTGAGAACCTACAGAAACGAGGCAGTTTCTGATCAATCTTCTGGTAACAACGTTACCATTTTGCGAATGAAACATGTGTCGTTTACTCAACATTTTCTTGTAGATAAGTATAACAAAAATATTGAACTTTCACATATATTCAGTGGGCATACTTGAAGACTGGCTATAAATCAAATTATCTAAGAACAATTCGTTCAGGCCAGTCTCATCTCCCTACACAGTAGGTTAATGGACTGACACCTATCAGAAAACAACTACTCCCCTGGCTAATACCACGAAGGGCGTTGGATTATATCCAACAGGTGTCAGTGCAGGATTCTTCACAGCATATGCAGCCAACAGCATGTGCAGGAATAACTTCTGTGAAGGATCCTGCACTGACACCTGTCGGATATAATCCAACGCCCTTCGTGTTATTAGCCAGGGGAGTAGTTGTTTTCTGATAGGTTGATAGTTGATAGGTTTTCTGATAGGACAGAAGTTATTCCTGCATATGCTGTTGGCTGCATATGCTGTGAAGAATCCTGCACTGATACCTGTCGGATATAATCCAACGCCTTTCGTGGTATTAGCCAGGGGAGTAGTTGTTTTCTGATAGGTGTCAGTCCATTAACCTACTGTATAGGGAGATGAGACTGGCCTGAACGAATTGTTCTTAGATAATTTGATTTATAGCCAGTCTTCAAGTATGCCCACTGACTATATGTAAAAGTTTTCTTTCCTTATACGAGGAATTGGGCAAATTTCGGATATGCAGTTTGTTACCTCGTTCACAGGCAGATGGGGCGACGACAAACCTGTTGTTTGTTGTATGCTTCAGCTTAGTTCGAGGAATGATACTCTGACGGAATTCGATTTTCAATTATCGGAAATCATCGACTTCATGTTGATGATATACACTACCTTGCACTGACAAGTGGCCAAACAGCCCGAAACCGGTCTGCAAGTGTGTTCCAATAATTGAAAATCTATTGCGGCAGTTGTATCGCCAACAGCATATGCAGGAATAACTTCTGTGAAGAATTCTGCACTGACACCTGTCGGATATAATCCAACGTCCTTCGTGGT
Source organism: Leptinotarsa decemlineata (assembly GCF_025532065.1). Classification (NCBI taxonomy): domain Eukaryota; kingdom Metazoa; phylum Arthropoda; class Insecta; order Coleoptera; family Chrysomelidae; genus Leptinotarsa; species Leptinotarsa decemlineata. Next base: position 16,679,461 of record NW_027412529.1, read on the forward strand.
ATTAGCCAGGGGAGTAGTTGTTTTCTGATAGGTGTCAGTCCATTAACCTACTGTGTAGGGAGATGAGACTGGCCTGAACGAATTGTTCTTAGATAATTTGAAAAATATTGAAAATAGATTAGTTACTGTGTCTGTTATAATTGGAAGATAACTCGTTAATCCCTATCTCACACAAGTTTCGACTTTTAAGGGTTGCCGTTCGTAAGAGACCGGCAGTTACGAATACGAGTTTGCTTTTTCATCAGACATTCGAAAATAAATATTTTGTTAATTATCCAGGATGGATAAGTGCAGATAAGTGCACTGAAAAAAACGATGGGAAAGAAATTATCATTTCAACTTTTCATGTTTTGGGTCTGAAATGTGAATGCTGAAGAGAATATTGAAAATGAGATTCTATCAATTTTTATAAAAAAGCACTAAAATTACTCAATATTGATTCCACGGAAGCAAAAGCCAAGATAACCTAGAGAGAGAGAGACCAATTTCACAATGATTAATTTTTTTTTCAAAGAGTGAAATTTTTCTGTCCTTCCTCAGTTATTTAATGTTTCTTCTTATCTCGTTTTATTTGAAAACAAATTGAAATCATGGTCTTTTCTCTTCCATTTCAGAACCTTTTTCAATTAGTCTTTCAACTTGATTCTATGAAGAGACAGAAAATTCATCAAATTATTTCTCTCCTTCAGTATTTCAACGGTTTCTTTCTTTGGACTACCAAAAGTGTATAACTTACAATACTTGTACTTATTTTCCTTCACTTCACTTCACTTCAGCCTCACTTGATGTAATTATGTCACTTTTTATTTCCAGTCATTTGCTAACACACTTAATAGAAGCATTCAACATTTAACGTGGTATTTTCTAGATATTCTACAGAAAAACACGTAGCAAAACCATATTTTTCTGAAATATTCAATTACTTTTTACTGTAATTTATTGTTTGTTTGCCAATCCATAATAGTTACTTCAGAATCTACTGAAGATGGGAAACTGATTGTTGGTTTTCAAGGTATCCCAACGGTCAATGTCTTGGCTTTGAATCGTTGATTACCTGTCAACAACAAGCCACGACAATTTCAGAACCATTTTCAAATGATCTCCTAATTATAAATAATGGGAAAGGGTTCGAGTTTGCTCCTTGAGTAAATAGAATAATTTACTTTAACTTTTTCATTATAATATACAGTGTGACCCATTTTTAATGAAAACACCCCCCCTAAAATTTGAATTTGTAAATCGATTTTAATAATTATTTTTTTTTATGTCAAGTACTAAAAGATCTACCTTGGGACAAAATTTGAAATGTTTATTGAAGTTTCAGGGCATACTACGATATTTTTTATTAGTCGAAAATCGGGATTTTTTATTAGAGATTTTTTATTGAAAAAATCACTGCACCACTGGATTCAGAGTGCCTCTAAACAGGTGTGACCAACATTTCATGAAAAAATATTCATTATTAACAAAGTTATGACAACTCAAAAATTCGAAAACTCACACAGCTAACAGTCACAATATATAATTTTTTTTTAATGATTTCAACAATAAAGTGCCGCCAGATAAAAAAAAACAAATAGCATAAATATTTTTAATGAAAATAAAGGAATTACATTCACACTATTCAACTAACAATGAAGCAAACAATTTTAATAAACGTAATTAATAACTAATTATTGAAATGTTTCGATTCAGTGCAACAATTAATTCTAACTCATATTCTAGTAGCCTCTATTAATCCACCACGTATGTCGATACATGTGTCGTAGCGCTTATGAATGTTTCTGATTACGTTCCTTAGTTTTTTAGGGCTAATATCTGCACATACCTGTCGAATTTTTGCAGAAAGTTCATTTCAATCTCTTGAGCGGTTTTTGTAAACCATTTGTGTGAGAAGTCCCCAGAGAAAAAAGTCCAAAACTGTGAGGTCTGGAGATCTCAACTAACAATGAAGCAAACAATTTCAATAAACGTAATTAATAACTAATTATTGAAATGTTTCGATTCAGTGCAACAATTAATTCTAACTCATATTCTAGTAGCCTCTATTAATCCACCACGTATTTTGATACATGTGTCGTAGCGTTTATGAATGTTTCTGATTACGTTCCTTAGTTTTTTAGGGCTAATATCTGCACATACCTGTCGAATTTTTGCAGAAAGTTCATTTCAATATCTTGAGCGGTTTTTGTAAACCATTTGTGTGAGAAGTCCCCAGAGAAAAAAGTCCAAAACTGTGAGGTCTGGAGATCTGGGTGGCCACTCTATAAACGGACTACCACGGCCTATCCATCGGTTTGGAAAATGTTCGTTAAGCCATTGCCTCACAGCTTTGGCATAATGAACTGAGCACCCATCTAAGTGGACAATTAAATTTGATCGTTCATTGATTGGCAGCTCGTGAATAGCATCCCAAAACTCCTCAATAGCATCCTGAAAAAAGAAGGGACCAATAATTCGTTCGTTCAATCTCCCACACCAGACGTTGATTTTTCGGGAATATTGGCTTTTACAGTTTAATACCCAGTTAGGATTATCCGCTGCCCAAAAGCGACAATTCTGTGATGACACTACTCCATTTGTAGTGAAAGTGGCTTCGTCGGTATATAAAATATTTTTTAGGAAATTATATTGTTTAAATATTTCCCTTGGGCCCGTAAGCAATATTCCAGGCATCTTGCTTCGTCGCCTTCTTGAAGTGTGTGTAAAAATTTTGGCTTGAAAGGTTTAATATTCTTCGCCTTGAGACATCTCCGAATAGTTTCTCGTGGAATATTCAAATCTAAAGTGGCATTCCTTATACTGGCATTAGGATTATTTCCGAAATAATCTAAAATGATTTGATCATTCCTGTCTTTCCTGTTTCGTCTTTGTACAGGATTTCTTTTTAACATCATTTTTGATTCTGCACCAGTTTCATTCAATATTTTATTTATTTTATTTATCGTACCGCAGCTAACACGAGGACGATCTGGATGTCTCTCATTAAATACTCTACAAACCTCTCTAGCACTTCTAACGTCATCTCTCGAAAGGCGTACAATTTCAATTTTCTCTCTTACGCTCAATCTTGCAGCCATGAAACAAAATAATTCGAAGAACTGTAAGGTGAATATTGTTGGCAATAGTACACTTAAATCTTTCACAAGTGTCAAACTGTAATATCATTTCCATGGAATTTAAAAAACTAAGATTTAAATTGAAATATTAGGTCTTAGTTTTAGTTAATTTGCGTGAAAACTTGAATGTAATTCCGTTATTTTCATTAAAAATATTTACGCTATTTGTTTTTTTTTTCATCTGGCGGCACTTTATTGTTGAAATCATAAAAAAATATTCTCATGGCTATATCTGTTGATATAGGGTGTTTTTTGAAACTGAATTTTTGACATTAACAAAGTTATGAAAAATAACTTTGTTAATAATGAATATTTTTCCATGAAATTTTGGTTACATCTGTTTAGAGGCACTCTGAATCCAGTGGCGTAGTGATTTTTTCAGTAAAAAAATCGATAATAAAAAATCCCGATTTTCGACTAAGAAAAAATATCGTAGTATGCCTTGGAACTTTAATAAACATTTCAAATTTTGTCTCAAGGTAGACCTTTCAGTACTTGACATTTAAAAAAAAAATATTAAAATTGGTTTACAACTTCAAATTTTAGGGGGGTGTTTTCATTAAAAATGGGTCACACTGTATAAAAAATACATTCATAAAATGGATTCACTTAAACTCAAACTGAAATCTGTTGAAACCTGTCTTCCGTTAATTAGCTGTCACCCCCCTCCCCTACGAACGACAACTCTTAGAAATCGGGAGCTGAGGTTTAACGGATTCTTACTTTTCAATGTGTGATTCCTAGTACGATTCTTAGCAGGAACTGATTCTGAAATTTTCATTCGTTATATATGAAGTTATTGATATACTTTTTCCCCAGACAAAACCCATGTTGGAAATTATTGGTGCTGTGGTGGAAAAACCAAATCCAACCGCATTCTTGACAAAGAGTCCTATCGAAATAATGACTTCTGGAGAATACAACAAAATTCCAATGATAATTGGTTACACTTCAAACGAAGGTGTAATGTTTGCATGCTCGTTATTCAAAACCGGAAGCATTGCAAATTTCATTCACCCTGAAATGAAAATCGAAAAGGGATCCTCTATAATCAAAGTGATATCTGAGAAATTACAAGAATATTACTCCCAGGAAAAATATGCTGATAATCCTTATATGGTAAGTATCATATAATTTGTAAAACAGATATCCATTTTCAAATATGACACTCATAACAACATGAAAAAATATTGTAAGACGGTACAGAAAATTTGTTTTTAATAAATTTATTATTTATTATTATCTAAATGACAATTATCTGATCGATAATATGAAAGAAAGAGTGACTTATACCACAAATTCAACACTTGAGTACGATAACCAATTTATCACGGATAGTTCTAAATGCAGACCAAAATAACCTGAATATCAATAAAAAACAAAATATTGCTTCGAAAATCAGTTGACGTTCTGAAAAGAAAATATTCCAAAATTGTTTTTGTCGTGTATACTACAAATGTTTTTTTTGTAATAGTGATCACAATTATAATTTATGAAATGGTTTGTAGAGGCTCAAGATTCCTGAAAATTATTAATAACTCTCATAAAAGTGACTCCAGAAAAAATACTCCACCGTAAGTACTATCGAAAAACGTTAACATGTCGAATCACTACATTTGTAATGGAAATTCTCTTATAGATATGTAGGCTTTCACGGCTGGCGTTATTATTTTGATTAGCTTTCGGGTTTTGCCGTGGTCTTCTTTGTTTATAATCTCCAAACGTTTCAACCGCAACTGCGGCAGTCACCTTGACGTGTCACCCTGACACGTCAGTGGCGTGGTCGAAATACTCTTCTTGAGTACTTCGACCATGCCACTGAAGCTGACTGCCGCAGTAGCAGTTGAAACGTTTGGAGAGTATGACCGAAGATACGTTCTTTGGTCATACTCTCCAAGGAACGTTCTTTCAGAAAGCTGGAGAGCCATATACAGAAATGATCCGACAAGGCATAGCATTGAAGTTTGGCTAGCAAACCCTCATGCCACACACGGTCAAAGACCTCAGAAATATCAAGCGCAACAGCTCTTGATTCTCCATTTCTTCCGATTGCGTTATTTCAAATATGGGTGACATACGATGGAAGGTTGCCTGTTGTTCTTTATTTCCGGAAGCTATTTTGATGATTGCTCAAGATGTTGAAGCCTTCCATGATTTTTGATATCACTGATAGCAAAGCGACTGGTCTATAGTTATTTGGAAGATTTTCCTTGTCTTTTTTGGGATTGAGCTGAACGTTAGCAATCTTCCAACAAGAAGGAAAAACCTCTTTCTTGTAAAACAGGTCTGCAAAATACTGTTGATGACAATGTACGATGACGGGCACTTCATCAAGGCATATTGAGCTGTTTCAAAATTCGCCTGACTAGACGCTGAAGGTAATTTCCGGCATTGTCGATTCTAGTACGGAAAAAGTGGGTGGTGTCTTTTCCAGAAAATCAACTGTGGGGTGGGACGCAACTTGTTCAGCTAGTAGATTTGCTTTTTATAGCTGTTGTTGAAATTGAACTTGTGTTAACGGTGGAACTGTGGATTTTGTAAAGTTCTGATTGACAGCTTAAGCTACCGGCTAGACGGATCTAGACCCGCTATAATAAGCAAGCAGTTTATCCTTAATTCTCTGATTGTGAAGTCTTTGCTTTCATTTATCCTAAGTTAGCACCTGTTGTGAGCATTAATAAGTCTAGTTCGGTTTTCGGTACTGGGATTTTTGCGCCACTGCCGGTAAGCAATATTTTTGTAGGCGACAGCTTGTTTGTAATTTTTGTTGAACCAAGGTTTGCCGTTAGAAGGTCGTTCCATTGGAAAAGAAATATATGCATCCATGGATGACAGGTTGATTGATCTTTCGAGCTGAAACAAACATCTAGACAGAGGACATTTCGGAAATGGTCTTGAAGATCCTCTGTTTCAGCTGATCTGCCAAACTTTGCGCGGCTTAGATTGGTCCCCAACATTTATCGGTGATTCACTCAACACTGAAATGAGTTTGTGGTCAGAAGATCCCAATAGAGACCTCACGATGACTGTGCAAATTTCTAGATTGGTTGTTAGGTATGGATCCAGAAGACTAGCATATTCTCCATCAGGGTCAGGAATCCTAGTTCGCTCATTTATAATCTGAGTGAGTCCGCTGCTCATTGCAAAAGCCTCAGTTTCGCGACCTTATTCATCGTTAATATTTGAAAATTGCCCGTCGAAGGTAGAAAGTGCAATATTCATGTATTCGACTCAAATATGGTATACGTGAATTCAGTATAATATCTATATCGGAAAAGCTTAAACAATTGAAGTGGCTTAATACGTCCAATAAGCGACGTCATCATATGGTGTGTATGTTTTACATCATATTTAAATCAAACACACTGCTCTTTCTTGATAAGAAATTGAAGTATAGAACAGACGTTCATGATCTGAACATTCGCCGTCAAACACTACTTACCATTCCTAGATTCACAAAAGAAATATACAGACGGTCTTTCTCTTACAATGTCGCAATTTGCATTGAACTAAACAGTACATTTTTCGAATTAACGCTAACAGCATTTCATTTTGAATTCAAACAATATTTATTTGATGCCCAGTGAAGTCATGACTAGGTTATAAATAATGTTTTCTCTCTCTTCTTTCCTTATTTCCCCCTTTTTTTTTCCTTCTATTCTATCGCTTCCTTGGAAAACATTTCAAACGTTGACATCAAATTGGTCATTACGCTGTAAAATCCTTTTTCGTCATCTCTTCAGGCCGTGATGGAAAAACAGAAGCAGTATCTGCTACTATCTGAATCAAAGTGTCCTTTTCTCACAGTTGTTCTCATACCCCGATACATGTGCGTCAAAAAATTTCTCTTTTTTTTTGTTAATCATATCTTCATCATAAGACATATTTCCAACTGTGATATGTGGTGGAAAATAAAATTATTATAGTTATTATTTTTATAAATTTTTTTTGCATCTAACGAATTGACCCCTGAGGATCAGTTTCTAGTATAAATTGATTTCACTGTATTCTTCAATCGAAGTCCAATGGCAATGGCCAACCTTGTATTTTGTCTACTGGGTTCGATCAACTTTCTACTTATATTATTTTTGGTGTAAGTGACATGTGGCTATATAAATGCCTATTTAAATTCGGCCGCATGACTAAAGTATTCAAAAAACACAAAACATTTTACAAAAACATATAGTATTCATGATTGAAATCATGTCCTTCTGCTAAAAGGTGGTTTGCAGATGTGGAATTGGTCTTTCTGTTTACAAAACTAGTCCTATGTTCTTTCATACTTTGGGAAAATGTTCTCCCTGTTTGGCCAATATACAGTTTTGGGCAAGAGTCAAAAGTTAGCTCATATACTCCTAATCTATCCGACAACGAAGTTTTGTTTTTATTGTTTTTCAATAAATTTACTTAGACTTATTCGTTCTGTGAGCTACGTTTACGCATTCTCTCTTCAAAAACGGGCAATATTATTAATAGTTTAACCCAAATATGACAATGTCCTATTATTGACGTTATCGCATCTTGAATTTAGGTAGACCAGGTCCATGGTTTGCTTTTATAGTCTTTTGGAAAGAATGGAGTCAACGTTGTTGACCGCAATTTGTTTGCTCCAACTCAGCTCTGTCTGGAGATTACTCTCAGATAGCAATTGTACGGCGAAACATGTGTTGCATTTTTGTAAAATTGTATAGTGAAATTTTCACAATAAAGTGGTGAAGCGTGGAAATTTATTCTTCATTTAGTCTAGTTCACATGTACTTTTTTTTGTAACGTTTTTCAGCCCTCTCCAAAAATCACGACCAAGGTGTCATTCGATTCGTATTTTTGCCTAGAAAGTTTAAGGAAAGGTCCGAAAACGCGCCGATAAAACTTACAAAAGTTATAAACAATTAAGTGAAGAAATGGGGCTTTAGTTTTTTCTTAATATCTTGAAAAATTTTCAAAATTTTGGAAATTTGAAAAAAGATTCGAAAAGATCAATGAATTTGCGTAAAAAAAGTCCCAACTCCCGAAACTGTATCTCGATTATTTATAATTTTCACAGAGCCCTGAAAATAGAGCCAAAAGCGGGTAGTCTGGCTTCTGCTCGCCTTTCGTCACTCTGACATAAAAACAAAAAAAAATATTTAAACATATTAAATGTTAATATTAAGGAATGAAAAAATTCATGTGATGTTGGGATACATCAATAAACAATAATCCGCAGTCAAAACATTTTCATCCCAATTTTAACGTTAATTATAAATTTGTTAATTAATAACTTTTTCTGAATTGAAAGTTAATATAAAAATCCCTATAATTATTAAACAAAAACCCTGGCATTTTTTCCTTTGATGAAGTTATCCTCAATAGGCAAAAAAATAGATTACCGTTGCCAAAATGAAAAAGTTGTTATTTTCTTTTTTTTTATTGACAATTGAAAATCATAATCTTATAAAAAATACATTACAACCTTTTTTCGTCTAATTTTCCATTGTTTCAATGTCTCATGGCTAAAAACTAATTGATAATATTTTTTAAAAATTATTCACAGCTATTGTTGATACATTTAATATAAACAAATACATTGTTTATGAGAAATTCGAAAATTTTATTTTGCATTATGGTAATTGAAAAAAATCATGATTTTTAGAAAAAAATGGTTTCTTAAAAAAAATTCTTTGTAGCTAAAAAATGCGTTTGTTAATTAACAATCGTTTTTTGCAACTAAATATTAAAATTAAGGAACCGTTTTTTTTAAATCATAATTCTATTGTTCTTTGAGGTTTTGGAGAAACTTTTTTTTAATTATTTTTTCAATTGTTTATTTAAAAAAAATTGTTATAAACAATTTTTTTTTATTTTTATTTTTTTTCAATATTTTGTTCTATAATGAAAGTAACTATGTGTTTTTTTTTAATTTATTCTATTTTTTATAAAACTTTCAATATTGTGATACCTCGATACTTGTCTTTTTCATTCGCTCCTTCGCTTTTATAATTATAATAACTTTCAAACTATTGCAGTTATGATTAATATGCTTCAAGTCTTTTTTGTTCATTAAGAATTTATTAACAATTTAAACTTTTTACTAAAGTTGTAGTCCTATTATTTATTCAATTATTGATCGTTATTTATTAAAAAAAGAAATTTTTTTAAGTCTTTTCAACATAAACTTCGTGTCACGTAACAAAATCAAAAGGATTTTATTACTTGCACTTTTAGTAGTTGTAGAATCATTAACAAATCGAGTACATGTGAACCAGAGTAATTTTAGAGCGCCCTACTTCGGGTGATGTTAATCAGTGTAGAAATGAACTTAAAAATAGTGTAGCCAATCTGTTACCTCCCTTTGACTTTTTTTGTCACAGCCGATAATGTCAATATATACTTTCCATAAACCTTAGACTTTATGATTATTTCTTTAGGTTAGTATAATTCCCCTTCGGTCTTTTTCATCATTCCATATCAGTTATTCTGGCCCTGATGAAAATAGTAGACAATAAAAGTTGATGCCGCAGACTAGGTAGGCTGAAATTTCACTTTTGCTCTTTGAAGTGAAGTTGACAACTGTATTTTATTATTCTGAAAGGATTTATTGTTTATACTTCTTGTTATTTATTCACAGTTGCATACCGACTATTACTTCATAGCAGGAATAATTGGTTCAGCCAAAATTCACGCAAAAACTTCAAACCAACCGGTTTATCTTTACAGGCTGACAATGGAGTCTGAAAAAAAAACTATGAAAAAGATGATCAACGTGGAAAATTTACCAGGTGAGAATGATAAATAGAGAATCTGGCACCAAGTTGGATTTCGTCCAGCAAAGTTCAGAATAAATTTCACTTCCGCGGTGGTTGTTTCTTTCATAAACTACAAGAAAACAGTTCACTGAAATATATGTCTTTTACTTCTTCACGTCAGGTGGTTCGGAGTTATTTGAGCGCCTTTCATGTTTGGAACGGAAAGGAACATTTTTGAAGGTATTCACCAAGGATATCTGTTAGAGAGCATAGACTGCGGATAGTGAGGAACTGTTGAAAGTTCTGACTCATATTCGAAAATTATATTATTGAAGATTGGCTATAAATCAAATCTAAAGGAACAGTTAGTTCAGGCCAGTCTCAACTCCTTGCACTGTAGGTTAATGGACTGACACCAATCAGAAAACAACTACTCTCCTGGCTACTACCACGAAGGGCGTTGAATTACATCCGATTAAATCTGAAAAGTTTTCTTTCCTTATACGAGGAATTTGGCAAATTTCGGATATGCGGTTGTTACCTCGTTCACAGGCAGATGGGGCGATGACAAACCTGTTGTTTGTTGTCCGCTTCAGCCAAGTTCGAAAAATGGTGCTCTGAAAGAATTCGATTTTCAATTATCGAAAATCATCGACTTTATGTTGATGATGGATACTACCTTAGACTGATGAGTGGCCAAACAGCCCGAAACCGGTCTGCAAGTGTGTTCCAATAATTGAAAATCTATTTCATTCTGGAAATAACGTCGGACTTTATGCCTCCAACTGTCAACTACGAACTGCCTTATAAAGTACCGTTCCCGAGTAGAGAGGACTGGATCCTCCAGGAGAAGGGAATATTAAGAGTAAAATAGTTGTTGGTTCTCAGATAGATCAAAAACACCTTCCGGTTCTGGTGCAGGTGTTTTCAGTCGCAGAACCAGGACAGAGATATCAACCTACCTACGAACCTATGCGACTGTATTTCAAGCGGAAAGTTAATAAAAATAATCTCGGACAGTCAAGCGGCGTTGGAAGCTCTTGGCTCCTACCGAGCATCGTCTAAATTGGTAGCAAATTGCCAAAAACGACTCTTCTCGATAGGAAAACTTGACAGATTTTCTTTGGTCTGGATTCCTGGCCATACTGGCCTGGAAGGCAATGAGGCTGCTGACTCCTTTGCAAAGGAGGGTGCTGCAAGCAGCTTCATCGTACCAGAACCTGTCATTGTCATCGCTTTAGGCTTTGCCAAACAAAGATTGAACACCTGGATGGCAAGAAGATGTATAGACTTCTGGCAGAATCTTCTAGGATTGGCTCACTCCAAGGCGTTTATTCATCATTCGAACCAAACAGTTGTTGGACTACAGTAGGGATGAACTACGATGTCTAACAGGTCTTCTAATTATATGCAGAGACTCGGACTGTCGGAATACAGTGAGTGTTGTCTCTGTTTGCAAAACGATGAAACATCAGAGCACATACTTTGTGCCTGTCCCGCTCGGGATTGAACTGGGTTTTTGGATTTCGGCAGAGCCGTACTCGTACCATCTGAACTGAAAGACCATTCACCATACAAATTAATAGGCTTCTTTAAGAAGCTGGGTTCATTTGGTTGAGTGTGAATAGGTGTGAGCCACTCACATTGGACTCGATCTGTATCGCCAACAGCACACGCAGGAATAACTTCAGTGAAGAATCCTGCACTGACACCTATCGGATATAATCCATCGCCCTTCGTGATATTACCCCGAGGAGTAGTTGTTTTCTGATAGATGTCACTCCATTAATCTGCAGTGTAGGGAGTTGAGACGATGAATTGTTCCTTCAGATGATTTGATTTATAGCCAGACTTCAAGTATGCCCACTGACTATTTGTGAAAAATTGACAATATTATTGTACATTTGAGGATTTGTTTGTCAAACAGCGTCAGTTTACTTGAGAATGGTTCAATGAACCGAATCCGGTTGTGACAAATACAAATTTTTAGGAGAACTTAGACAAAACTTATTTTCTCTTATATTTAATATGAATTTCCACAAAATGAGTGGGTCATCAATCCTGTTTATTTTCATTTTAACATTTTCATCAACTTCATTATACCAACATGATATCTGTCTGGAAGTTTTGTACCGAATGGATGAATGAATGAATCAGTATATAGTGAAAGATGTCGATACTTGAAAAATTATTTTTTCAGGAGTCTGTCACGGTGAAGATACCACTTATCTCTTCAAAACTGCACTTATTTCGGAAACAGAATTTGATGAACTCGAGAAACAATGTATACAGCAATTTTTAGAACTATGGACGAATTTTGCAAAATATAATAATCCAACTCCCGCCGGAAACAACTTGAATATTGATTGGAAACCTATAGAAGAAGAACAAGTGAATATCTTGGATATTGGCAGAGAGCTCATTATGGAAACCAACCCAGAGGCAGAGAGAATGAACTTTTGGAAAGATATCTACCATCTCAGTCCCGAAACGGCTAAATATTTATAGTGAATTCACAGACAAGTTATTTTTGAAATAAAATATTTTCGGGTAGAATTTCTATCAATGACAACAAAATTCTGATAATGTGCGCAAATTTATGGGAGTCACAAGTATATTGTTTATGCATTTCCATAGATCTAGCTAGAGTGTGTTATCAGAAGCAAGATTATACTACACAAAATGGAACAATAAATCATATTATATATATATATATATATATATATATATATATATATATATAATATGATTTATATAATATGATTTATATCAAAAAAGGGGCAAACCGCGGACACGTGTTTCTGGCTATTGGCCTCATCAGCGCGGTGCAGCCAATGGCAAAGATGGGCAACAACTGGTTACCAAAAATGAAAAATTTCACATATGAACGGTGTCACCAACAGGAGCTAACCGCACATTTGTGGTTTCAATTAGAAGACCTAGCATTCCCAGGCATTATCTAACATCACCACGTAGGCAGCTATAGCTACCTGCGTGACTTCCGGGTCCAGGATATAAATACAGAGATAAAGATGTAATTGGGTGTGTACGATATAAATAAAAAGGGAAAATTTGTGGACAGAACACTCAAAAAAGGGGCAAACCGCGGACACGTCTTTCTGGCTATTGGCCTCATCAGCGCGGTGCAGCCAATTGCAAAGATGAACAACAACTGGTTACCAAAAATGAAAAACTTCATTATTATGTTTTGGCCGGGACGTCTGCAGTGGATGTTTTCAAATGGAAACCTCCCGTTTTTATGATTTATTTGTATTGAGCATCAAAAATAAGGTTAACTTTGTACCTATCCCGAAAATTAGAAGTTTATGAAATATTTGCAATTCAATATTTTTCTATCGACAGAATACCTACTTACTTTCAGTTTCTAACCAAACCGTTATTTCAACTCCTGAATTTTCTAGTACATCGTCTTTGATTTTTCCTCTCACACATGTGAGGTTCACAAAAGGAAAACGTACAATACAGGAAATAGTAGCCAGTGACGCTTTCTCAAGTGATATTGTAGTTGATATAATAAGGAACAAAAAGTTTAGGCTAAGAATGAACAAAATCTCGACTTTTAAAAACGACGAAAACCAAGGTAAATATATCTCAGTTCCATACCACAGATACACGAAGAACTTTGGAATAATTTTCGAAGAACTAGGTATGAATGTGGTTTTTAAAACAAATCATACACTACAAAGCCTTTTAGGAAATCCTAAAGACAAAGTCGAGAACTCGGAAAAGTCTGGAATTTACGAAATTAAATATAAGGACTGCGATGCAAAATTGTATGAACAGACAGAAAGATTTATTAAAATAAGATATAAGGAACACTTAGCACACCTAAAATATGGAAGACCTGAAAAATCAGCAGTCGCCCATCATATTTTGCAACAAAATCATTCCATATACTTCAGTTCTTTTAGATTAGTTAGACAAGTTAACAACAACAGGCAACTAGATGCCTATGAGAGTGTAGAAATAAGTAAACATAATGATATTATGAATAACGATGGTGGACCAATACCTAATAGTATACTATATAGTTTGTTAAAATAATATTTCAATTATTAGATTTACCTGACTATTAATTTCGTATTGAACATCGTAAACTTAATTTAGGACTAGTAGATAAGGCAATATTTTGAAATTAATTTAAGACACTTAAGACGCAGGTAACTAGAGAGGTATCTGTGGTATAAATGAGAAAAACATTGTAAGTATATTTGCTTTAATCTTGAAGATGATCACTTGGTGATCGAAAAAAATTGAGGTGTTAAAATAACGGTGTGGTATTTCATCAGTTCGGACTTCCATTGTCTAATATAATATAAATTGATTTGAACTTCCTGAAAAAATATTAAAAAGATTAACTGAAAATAACGATTTCATTTGAACAAAACAACTGAAATTACAAATAAATAACATAAAATCAAACAACAACCAAAAAAATTAAAAATTGAAATATCAATAAAAGCTGAAAATTAAAAATTATCATCAACAAAAAATGAAAAATTAAAATTGAAAGATTTTAAACCAAGTAATGTCACGACGTTTCGATTGTTAAGCGCTGTCTAATAGCTAAAGCCTATTCTACCATCACTCTGGAGTAACCATTCCATTGAAGGTCATTTTTGATGATGCCTAATTTCCTTTCGAGACCTTCCTTCGTATTACAGAGCTCGAAGGCACGGTCTAGTAGAGTCTTGATGATTCCTCTCTTAGTCGATTGATGGTAGTTGGATTTCTGGTTCAGATACTCTCCTGTGTGAGTGGGTTTTCGATATACAGATGTTTTCCATGTCGGTCCTCTTCACCAATACGTCTAAGAAAGGCAATTCGTTGTGGACTTCCTTTTCCATTGTGAAAGTGATGGAAGGACTAACGTTGTTGATGTGCTTAAGTGTCTAGTTGTGCATTCCCATGGTCCCATATTATGAAGGTGTCGTCTACGTATCTCAACCAGACTCGGGGCGTCTTGGGGCTTCTTGTGTTGGGAAAAAAACTTCAGTAATATTCATTACTGCACCAAAGGTTCCAAACAGTGCATCACAAGTACATAAATACATAAATGAAGATCATTTTAACATATTTATTATTTACGGAGAATGTAATGAAGTTATTTCAAGGACATATGATACATTTGCGATTTTCGAAAAAAAAGAAACCATCACAAAATACTATCAAGGGAATTATACAAACATTGATTATTAATAGAATTTTAGATCACTAAGCTCCATATTTCAGTAAATATTTATTCTCTATACGGGCAATTCTCTGTAAACTCGTAAATGGCTGTCCACACCGATTTTTTGAAAACAGTACGGGTTAATCAACAAACAATACTCATTCATTCAAATATAAAACTGAAACTTTATAGTTCTATTGAATTTAGAACGATAACAAGCTAAACAATGATATAAAGACTGCTAAAATTTGGAAATTAGTAAATAAAAACAGAATACAGATCAAAATATATGTTTTCATAAAACAACGTCTAGTTACGTATTTTTTAATCTGATAATGTCATTTTGACGTTGTCCGAAGATTTTCCAATCAGTCCTCTGATAAAAATTCAAAGTTACAATAGCAAAAATGTATTATCACAGTATATAAGTAAACACCAGTAAATTCACTCTCCACCTCAAATTTTATGCGCGGCCGAACTACAGCGCAACCGACTGAATCTGAGGCGTTTACTAAGCGAGCCAAATTGAGGCATGGAATATTATTACAGAGTGAGTCGTTGTAAGTGGTGGTTTTGTATTTGTAAAAAATTTGTGTCTAGTTTCTAAATGAGCAAGTGTCAAGCTGTGGGTTGGTGTAATTTGTAGGGTGATGTCGGCATTAATTTTTTCAATTTCCAATTGACGAAAAAAGGTATGTTTTTCTATTATTTATTATGTAAGATTGAAGTAATGAACATATAACGAAAATCATAAAATAAATTTTTATAGACCATATATAGTGAAGTCATATGCAGACTTTTTATTATGAATTCAATTTGATGAAATTGAACTTCACGAATAGTATATGCCTTCAGTTCCACTGGAAATCCACAAAGGAAAATAATTGTTAAACCACATCAAGTTTAGATTTGTATCTGTAGGAAAACAATTACTTCCACTAAAATCTTTGCAAAACCAAAGTATCAAATGTATATTCAAATAACCTTTTTTGAAGCCTACTTTCCATTTATATGTTCCAGATAATCTACTATAAATAGCAAATATGTCTTTTCTCAGATTCTGTCATCAATAACAAAAAACATTAGAATATCATTCGATTGACACACTTCATAATTAGAAAACTAGGCAATCCAAAACTAAGAAGCCTGTATTTTATATTGAAGTTTTGATTTACAACAACCAACCCAATAATATAAAAAATATATTTCAGAAAAACGATTCAAAACATAATGAGATTCTGCAAATGCCTTAGTAGTCATGGCGAAAGGCATACATTCGAACTGGAAACAGCCTGTTGCATACTTTTTCACCAATTCATCCACATCAATACTGGATATAAAAAGTATTGTGATTGAAGCTGTTAGGCAATTAATAAAAATTGGATTGAGAGTTAGGAGTATCATTTCAGATTTAGGTTCTAATTTTTATAAACTTGCCAGAAAAGATCTGGAAGTAACTGTAGAGCAGCCATATTTCTTTGTTGATGAGAAAAAAAATTTTTACATTTGCTGAAATGTGGCAGAAACCATTTTTTCGATGACTTTTTGAAATTTGATGAATATACAACGAACAAAAGTCATCTTGACATCTTGAACAACTTGGATAAGGAAAAGCAATATAGACTAGCACCCAAACTTACTGATTCTCATCTATTTCCAACTAACTTTCAAAGGGTGAAAGTTCAATTAGCCAGTCAAGTTTTCAGTCATTCGGTAGCTACAGCGATGAATACCTATGCCAGTTTCAATCAGATACCATCAGCAGCAATAGGAACGGCTACATTCATTGAAAAAATGGATAAAGTGTTTGATATTTTAAATTCAAATAGATTTGACGGTGTGAAATATTTCAATAAACCTTTTTTTAGAACATCAAAACAAATTGATTTTCTGAGTTACCAGTCAATCTAATTATAACACTGATGATCTTCAAACAAGACTCAACCTCTGACGGAAGCAAGAAACTCTTTCGAAGGTTCTAAATATATGAACATTTCAATCTAGCAGACCACTATTATAATATTCATGCAGTCATTGTTCACTGTGGTTCTGGCGTTGAATTTGGTCATTATTACGCCTTGGTCAAAGACGAAACGGACTGATTTATGTTTGACGATAGTCGTGTCACGAAGTGTTCTGGCGATGTATTGAATCTATTGGAGCCTCTGGAGACACCCTACATTTTGTTCTATGAGAGAGAGGACAAATCAAGCAAAGCAAATCAAGATCTTCATATGATGTGGTGCTGGAGGTTTTTCCGGGTTTTCCTGCAGCTGAAAAAGCAAATGCGCCAATGAAATCTATGAAGTCGCCCCGGAGCGTCAATTACACGACTGGACAAATGAGATTCATTGAGGGGTGGCAGATAACAATTTCGACATTTCTGCAATTTTGGGAAAACCTACATAGTTAACGACACTCCTACATATTGACGAGGAATATAAATCAGGACTGTGTGGAAAATTATTTTGATCAACTTAGAAATACTTGTGGAAATGCCAGAAATCCAACTCCTATTCAAATTACCGGAGCTTTCAAAAACACATTTACTCTTCAGTATTTCACACAGGCAGAAGGAACTAACTGTCTAGAAGATACTAGTGAGATTCTATTTAGTATTACAGATGTAGACATACATAGAATGAAAATTCTTGTGGAAGTTCCAAAAAAATCCCTATAAACTTTTGAGAGTAGAGATAAATGATTATAGAACTCTAGCCATTCCAGAAGGCAACAGCTTGGGCTATGTTTGTGGATATCTTTTGAGAAAATGTTCAAGAAAACATTCATGAGAAGTATGTACAAATTGTGCCACGGCGGCTAGTACGATACTGAATGAAACAATTGTTGGTATATAGTCATTTCAAGGCATATAGTAATACTGTAGTCAAACAGTTTGGAAGTTTATATATGCCTCCAGATTCATTTTTACAATATATCATTCATCTAGAGACAGAATTTCTTAATCATTTCAACAATTTATGTGCCACTGATTGCGAAAATTTTCCTTTGGATTATTTATTTTCTCTTTTCACGAGGGTAAGAATTTATTATACTTTGAAATTGCCAATAGAAATTTGAAAACAAATGTTAAAAAAAAATCAAAAACTCATCATTCTGAAAAACCTTTAAAATATATTAGCATAAGTTTTTGACCTAAATTGTATAATCTTACTACATAAAATATACGTTTATTTCACCCCCTTGTCTTTTTTTATGAATTCCTAAACAGTTCACAATCATGTGAGACATTTATTGGGAGCTCCTCGTAGCAATGATGAAGTCAGATCATGGTCACATATTTTTCGATCGAACTTCGTACAGAGGTGCACAACAGCTTTTAGCCGACACCCTCCTGCCCCGCCACATGCCAGCAAAAAATAAAATCTCGACCCGAAACATCAAATATACCGACGGGAGTGAATTTACTTCTGTTTACTCATGTACGGTGGTATTATGTTTACCAAAGTTATTCTACGTGTAATGACTAGCAACCAGTGTTAATTTGATGAGTTTACCGAGCATGACGCGGGAGAGGTGCATTTTGGTCGGTGCGGCAAACAGTTCTCTGGTTAGTGATTTTATTGATATTAGTTTATGTTATTATTAAGTATAATTGCCCATTATTGCCATTATTTATGTTTCAGTTTATTAGTGACTTATTACGAACTACGTTTCAATAATTTTGCAAATATGTACAGAATACTGTACTGTATACCGAGCCAAAGGATATAGACTAAATAGCATTTTTAATTTATTTGTGTGTGAAAATACTCCACTCTCAAATTCTGATGAAGATACTCCTAGACGACATACTCCAGCTTAATTTCAGCCTTCTACAGCTCAAGCTTAGCAATATCCAGTATCAGTTCAGAGCAAAAAAAAAGAAAACCCGAAATAAAGAAAGAAAGAAATGAAAATAAGGACACACTCAACAAAAAGCTGATGAAAATGTTAGATGAGCCTGGAAAGAAAAAAGAAGTGGTCAAAAAAGCGGCGTTTGGTGGCATTATTAGTAAACAGTTGAAACAAAATTATTCATTTCTTGGCTATCGGAATCAAACTTGGACAACTAGAAAATCAGAGTTTGCATCGATTTTTGGAACTGTGGACAAATTTAGCTGAATCCGATGATCCAACTCCGGAATGGACTAGTTTGAATATTGTGTGGAAACCAGTGGAAAAAAATTGAACTTTCTTGATATTGGGAAAGAACTCATTATGCAGACCTACGCAGCCCTGCAATAGCTGATTTATAGTTCATTATTCGGGAAACTATTTCATCAATTTCAATAATTTTTACGGAATAATCAACAAAAATGTGACCAAAATATAGATGTTCAGATATACAATATTGTAGTATCAATATTAACTAGTTATTGGGATGAAAAAAAAAAAGAAAAAAGCGGGTACGTGATTTCCATCAGTGGAAAAATATCTGACTGAATATTCATAAACTATAGAAAGATTTGAATCTTTCGAAGTATCACTGAAGATTCATCGGCCAGGTTATAATGAAACAAAAAAATCAAAATTTCACGACTGGAGATACCCGTTTCAAAGCTATTTTTGAATTTGTTGACCGTGGTCTGCAGGATTTCTTCATCAGTGATGTTTCGTCTAAGTTCGAAAGTCCCTGTTGAAAGACTCTATACATTGCAATATAGAAATTGGAAATAAAAACACACATCATAATGTGTGAGTTCGAAGAGGTTTCCGCGGTCCGCAATCTGATAATTTGAAATCCGGGTTGAACTGCGTCTTGTATTTTCAGTAGTTAAATATTTTGGTTTCGACTTGAAAGTCATTATTGAAATGCTACCATCACACTGAGGTTTTGATCTACCTTCTGCTCAGATAGTGAAACGCTGCAAAGGTTTTGTGATTTGACGTCGGGGCCTCAATTAACCTACTTCCCAGGGTTTGTCGGTGATCTCTGCAAAGGTCTCAATCTGCCTACTCCCAAGACTTAACTGTCGGTCCAACAGTTCTGTCTAGTATGTCCTTGAACGAGTTGAGAGGCGGACCAGCAGTGGTAGCGATAGTGGGGTTGGTGTCAGGAATGGGATTGCGACTTACAGGAACGAGGTGTGCAATGTTGTGAGATGCATAGAGTGTTGTGGGATGAATGATTCAATCTTTGTTACATATCTCGTTTGTTGAGTTTGTTGTCAAAATCAATAGTTTCGCGGGTTATCATGGCCGGGAGAGTTTTTCGGTGGCAATGGCAATGGTGTGACCTGTTTCACAACGATGTTTGATAAGGGATGAGGCTGGAACTGATTTACGGACAGAAAGATCATGTTCATAGGATCTGTTGGTCTGACCGATGTAAGTTCTGGAGCAGATGGAACATGATATTCTGCATATACTCTGAACCCCATTGCCTATTGTGTCCTCTGATGTTCCTAGAAGAGTGAAAATTTGATTGGTGCCTGTGAATACTGTTCTTATATCGTGACTCTTCAGCATTCGGCTCACTTTGTTGGGGTGGTCCGTCTGTTCATTGAGCTGTTTGAGATGTGGAGTACATGTGGGGTACGGGTTTGATGAGATTGAATGAATCTTTGGATTTGGAATTCGAGATAGTCATTTTGGCGAAGGGTGGATTTGAGTTCGTCTAGTTTAGTCTTTCTCAAAGTGGACGATAACGTCCCCTTGTAGGCGCTGGAGATTGGGGGTGGTTTTAGGGGGCGACGGCTAATTTAAAAATGTTTTTTTGCTTTCAACACAAACTTTACCGCTCCTTTACGCTTAACGCGCGTTTTCTCGTGTACGCCATCTAGGAGACTAGACAGTAACTATTTCCTGTCGAATTGTACAATAGATGGCGGTAAGCTTCAATGCGAAGCGAGAAGTTTCTAGTCTCCATTCTCGAAAGTACTAGGCTCGCTCGCTGCCTCATATAAAAGCGCGCGCGCCATCCAGCCAGTAATGCCATTCGACGATATTACGAAAACAAGTGAATTTAGTTAGCAATTAGCTAGGTGAAGTGCTGTACGTGTGATGGCGAATACTGTGAGTGGTGTCATTAGCATATTTTCAATACTGGATTTTTCAATTCGGCATTTTTGAAGACAAAATTATGTCGGAAGCAAAAAAGTAGAAACGGCAATAAAGCGCGAAATATATAAAATATGGCTCATGACTCATTTTCAAGAACTGGAAAAGAAAAAGTCAGCTCAGCTAACTGTGTCAAAACTTTTTTCAGCAAGACGACGACGATTCAAAAATGGATACCAAGAATTCTGGCTACAAAAGCCAATCTCGCAATTGTACTCTGGATTGTGGTCCATCGTTCATTCATTCATTTTTGATAGCATTTCCATCATCGTATTTGTGTGAACGTGGATTTAGTGATGTGGAACGTTGCTAACTAAAAAGAGAAATCGGTTGCATATTACCGAACGCGGTGACTTACCGATGTTTTTGAGTAAATTCGAGCCTGATATTAACAAACTTGTTAAAAATCATCAAATTGATCCTTCACATTAGAATAGTTTTAAAATTCAAATTGAAATGTTTGTTTTAATAACATGAATAAAAGTTGTCCTAATATTATGAAATGGTGTTTTACATTACCCTCATCACAACGTCTTATTTTCACATGACACACATAATTTAATTATTAAAATAATGGCTGCGATTGCTATTCTTGAGATGTCGTAAAGTAAAAAAAAGTGGGCGGTAGACAAAATAAGTTTGAGAACCTTTGGTCTAGTTCCTTGAAACTACTGTGGTTGTTATTATTACTGATAGACCTGTGTTTGAGGAAATCCAGAACAAAATTCAACTGGGCAGACTTTGGATTGACGAAGCGATTAGTATCGGTTGATTTTCGGTAAACAGTGTGTGAGAAGGAACTATTGGATTTTGTGATTAGAACGTTTAGGAATGAAATTTAGTTGTTATTTTCGACTTCCATTGTGAATTTTAGGTCGAAATGTAAGTAGTTTATGTGGTTTAGAAATATATGAAGAATTTCAAATTCATGAGGAAATATAACAAAGACGTCAACTACGTATCGAAGCCAATACGGAGGTATGAGGTCAGACTTGTCATTGGCTCTGTTTTCAGTCGTCCATGTGAAGATTTTTCAAGAACTGAAGAGAGTGGAGAACCTAAGGGGGCGCCTTTCACTTGTTTGTGAACATTTGCCGTGGAAAGGAAATAGGTAATTGACATGAGGTTGAGAGTCTCTTGAGAAATTTGGTGTTTCGTTTTAAGGTCAAATAGGGTTTCGGACAGTGAGATATTTTTAAAAAGGGATTCTACGTCAAACCTGACAAGCATGTCTGTTTGTTGGATATTTTCAAGATTTCAATGAAGAAATAGCAATTTTGAACATATAATGATGATTGTTCGGCTAGTGGTTGAAGAGTAATAGCATAGTAATGTCACAAACTACACCTAACGATTTGATCTTCATAAATTTTAGTTTTCATAAAATATCACGACATGTTTCGCTATAAGAGTAGCTTTTTCGTGATGAATAACATACTGGAAAGCGATTCTTAACTTTGTCAAAGTATTATACTTTGACTGAACCCCATGGCCTCAATCCAAAAATGTATTATCTTGGCTATCAGCCTATTTTGTTTTGTATAAGTCAAATATTACAAATGTGCCATGTACTCATTTTGATACTTCCTGTTGCCTGACAAGTGAGCACTGATGATGACGAGAGTCGAAAGCGCTTTGCAATGATTTTATAAATATACAGTTTCATACAAAACCTCTTCGATTCATTGAATAAATACATATTTTTTCAAGCAATTGATCACGATTATCACAATTCTACGATGAACTAATTTTTTGCTTGTACGATCCTGTATATGATGGGTTAACTATTTTGCCTCGTAGGTTAAATAAATACGAGCGGTACTGATAAAAACATCATTTTCGTGTTGGTATCATTCGTTTCCAAGCGTAACAAGCTACGACATCGATACATTCGTTCATCTAAAATGACAGTGCCGGTTGCCAGTATTTCCGAAGGTAAGGTCAAAGGCTGTTTGGGAACTGATCTAGATGGCCAACAGTTCTTTTCTTTTCTTGGAATTCCTTATGCGAAGCCACCTGTGGGAGACCTAAGATTTAAGGTAAAGATTTACAACTGAATCATGCTGTAGCTCAGGTACTGGTATATCAAATTCCATACACTGATTTTTGAAATTATACTGAGTGATTTATCACGAGAGTTTCCTCCCATATGGAGTCCTACTGTCCCTAATTTACACTACTAGCGAGCCGCCCCGGATTCGCACAGGTGCAATGCTGATATTGAATATAAATTCATTCACCGAAAATTTAGGGACATACAGAAACAGTGATGAAACATATTTTTATAAACGCGATTTTTTCCCTCACGGCTGGCGCCCAGTTGGAATATCCGAAAATCGTTCCTTATTCCACACCTACAATATGAAATGAATCTACATACAAAGTTTCAGCCTCCGAAAATATACTGGTATGCAAAAACGGTGATTAAATAGCTACTTATGATACGAGTGTTGAAAGTAAGGTTTTATTTTGTGACTGAATTGAACCAATTGAGCAATTTCACGAACAAAATAAAACATATTTTCAACACAACTATCATACAAAGTTTTTTGTACAACTGTTCTCTTTTCATAATGAAATAGATGAATTTGATATGAAGTGGCCGTGTCAGGTGACGCCAAATTACCTGGTTACCAACAAACAGTATTGTTTACAGCTCACACGTTTTATTTGAAGTTCTTGCTGGTGTTTAATGTCTTGTATGATGAAGAAAAATAGTGAGGAATTGGGGGGTTCCTGACGATATTGAAAAGGCTGCAAAAAGAACTCAACTGAATGGTTAAAAAAAATCGGCTTAGCAGTACAACATCGCATATTCTGATTTTCTTAGATGGTGTAGACTAAAAACCGTCGAAGGAAATATCAGCGAAACCGTCTTCTTAGCCTATCTCGAAGAGAACTCAAAAATATGGAACCCTTCACTTTGTGGAGCAAGTTTTAAATGATAAAGTCAAGTGCGTTAAATCTGGTGGTAATACAAGCAAATATTTTAAGGTAATAGCATTCTCAAAGCGGAAAAAGGAAAGTAATAGGCCCGAAAAATCAAGAACTCTTACGTTTGAACAAGTCCAGAGGTTAATAAATGAGGAGCCAGATGGAAAATATTTGATGATGAGAGTTGCTAATATTTTCGGAATGTATGGAGCCTGCTGGCGCGAAAAGCTGTGTCATTTATTAATGGAAGACATTAAATTAATGAATAAATAAATCATTGATTGTTCAAATTCCAAATACAAAAACGAAAATTGGTCGTTTTTTTGCATTGTTGGAAAAAACATTGACTATTTTAATAAATACGCTGTATTACGCCTTTCTGTTATCAATCATCAACGTTTTTTTCTGAAATACTCAAATTATAAATGCAGTGCCAACCCAGTTGGTATAAACACGTTTGGGAAAATGCCCTCTTCCATTGCTGAGTTTCTGAACCTCTCGGAACTGAAGGAATATACAGGTCACTGTTTCAGAAGGTCTTCTGCTTCTTTGCTAGCAGAATTAGGAGCAAATATAACGGATATTAGGAAGCATGAAGGATGGAAGTCTACAACAGTAGCTGAAGGCTACATCGATCAATCTATTTCTTATAAAAAGGCTGTTGCTAAAAGAATAATCCCAACAGCTAGCTTAATGTCCATGAAACTAATTCAGCACTTCAACATCGCAAGGTATTAATATCAGCAGTCATGAAAATGTAAATAATGGATAATACATTTATAACAGAATTTAATTGTATCTATATCTATTGTTCATAATAAAAGTTCCTTGAAAATTGAATAATTATGTTCTGTTTATTGATAGTTTGTAAAAGATCGTGTTAAAAATAGTTTCAACACTAGTGTTGAGAACACTAGTGTTAAGAATATTTTCAACACGCTACTTTATAAACATCATCTTTTAATACTCTTGACAACCATTAAAAATGTCACTTTCAATGACAGTTGTACAAAAGGTAATTTTCATATGTAAAGGCTCCCCTTTCATAACCAGGGGTGCCTCAGTTGTATATTTGAAAATCCTCTCTTATATTTTTCAATAATAATAATAATGATAATGTTTATTCAGATTCAAATCACGAAAAGAAATAACTAAAGTAGGTAATACATACAGTTGAATAAACATCGTAGAAACCACAGAAGCATCAGATGTTGCTTGTATGTGCTTGTATTGCCCATGCACAACATAAAACGAACCTACATACAAAATTTCAGCCTTCGAAAATATAGCGGCACGGAGAAACAATGATGAAAAAGTGATTTTCATATGTAAACGCCCCACTTTTACTCCCACGGAGGGATCCCCAGTTGGAATATTTGAAAATCTTCTATTAGTGCGCACTTGAGACCTGAGAAGCACTCATATACCAAATTCTAGCTTCCTGGAACTCACCAGTACGAAGAAACAGAGATAAGTGTAAATTGACTGAAAATGTGTTTTTTGAATACTGAAACTTTTTTTTACAAGTGAAACAGGAGAAAGTAATTACTGAAATGAAACTGACTAGAAATTCTTTTTTCTTCATTCGTATTTCCTGAAAATTTAGGAATGTGAATATTGAGTAATGTGAAAAAAACTCCAGTTTTAAAAAATACATATCATATAGATAATTGCTGAATAAATAATGGACCTGAGTTATCATTATATATTTTTACACTATGAAATGATAAGAAACGCTCCGTTACTGAACAAATATTTTTAGAACGTTTTGCTAACAAAATTGAACTCACTATGAGCTATGTCAGGTGGAACATTACCTTCGAAATTCATCTGTTTCTAGAATCTTTGAACTCTTCAATTCCTATATACAACACAGGGAAGCTAGTTATTGATATTGTACTCTTTTATTTGAAGTTTCGGCATTCCATCACATTGATTGCAAAATTCAAAAAAGCAATCAAAAAAGTCGTTTGAACGGTCCATTCCCTTCAAGTTTCCGGAAAACACTGTAGGTAGCCTCATTGACTTTTTGCGTTTTTAGATAATATGATCCAAAAATTTGATTGATATACACTGTTAAAAATTGAAGTAGGTAATTTTCTAAAACATATTAGGAAATATTTCACAATCAAAACTCTGTGTTAGTCTAATAATCTGATATACAGGGTGTCCCTGGACTTCCTCTTTTCCTCTCGGGAATGTATAGATGGGGTCAAAATATCACCAGTACTTCATATAACTTTTTTTCCTAAAATCCTTCGTTACCAAGTAACGGGCCCTCGAAGTTACAAAATCAAAAATGTTTTTCTTTGAAAACTTTTCAAGTGAATATTCAAAATCATCCAACTTTTGGTAATTGACTAAACAAATGAATTCCTTCGATGAGCTTTCATGCAGGAGTCAGTTGTTTTGCTACAAAGTCAGGAACGGACTACCCCCGATGGTCCACACCCCAAAACTTTGAAATGACAGATATTTTTCAATATTTTTCAACAAATTAAGGTTACTTGGACAATTTTATGAATAAAAGTACTCGTGTGGAAAGTCGATCGGAGTCTTGATAAAAATGTAGTTTCACTCGACGACATCAAACCCGCTCGTCCACCATTATTTGAAATGAATAATTATCAAAGTAGAAATAATAATGATAACGTTAATTCAACAACATTTATCCTGAGATGTCTACCATTATTCGAAAATATTAGTTTTTAAGGAAAATGGAAATGATAGGTAAAATGTTCATAACGAATTTTTATAATGCAAACACGTTTAACTAACGAAACTCAAGAGCCTCAAGAGCAAACAGAAATGAAAAATCCGCTACAGAAACTGCTCGATATAACCACCTTCTCTCTCTATACATTTTCTTAGTCTGCGAAGACACCCTCTCTGTACTTGAAATAGCATTCCAGGGTCGTTTCGTATGGCTTCACAATGTAATGTTATTCTATTCAACAATGCATCTCTTGTGTGAATAGGTGTAGCGTAAACAAGGCTTTTTAGATGCCCCCACAGAAAGAAATCCAATGGATTTAAATCCGGAGACCGCGATGGCCATGAATATGGCCCACCTCTACCAATCCATCTATTGTGGAAAATATGGTTCAGATGGTCACGCACAATCAAACTAAAATGGGGAGGAGCGCCATCATGCATAAACCACATATCTCTTCGGGTTTGCAATGGAACATGTTCCAAAAGTCCATTCAAATCGTTCTGAATGAACTCCAAATAACGTTCTCCATTCAATCGGTCCTGTAGAACGAATGGTCCTATAAGATGGTTTCCTATGATACCAGCCCAAACATTCACGTTGAATTTCCGTTGGTGTTTGGTTTGCAATATCCCATGGGGATTTTCTTCGGCCCATATATGGAGATTATGAGAGTTGATAACTCCATCTCTACTGAAACCTGCTTCATCAGTGAATAAAACTCGATTAATAAAAGTCATATCCTCTCTTTGCCTATCCATGAACCAATTGGCATATTCCAGTCGTGCTGGAAAATCTTGAGGTGTCATGGCATGTACCTTCTGGATGTGAAATGGGTGGAGCAGTTGTTCCCTAATTATTCTATGAATAGTGGACTTGGATGTATGGAACTGTTCTGATAGATTTCTGATGCTCATTGAAGGATCATCAGCGACGGCTTCCAAAATATTTTCCTCCAATACAACGGTACGTACAGTCCTAGGAGCGCCCTCACCACCTCGTTTTGGCAAAACTGTACCTACAATAATATCGAAATAAAACAACGTGCTCAAATTAATTATCAATTATTACATACCTGTCTCCCTCAAGCTGCGATCGACACGCTCGAATGTTTCTTTTGACGGTACCGTTCGATTGGGAAAATGCTCGGAATACAGACGACGAGCTTCTGCAGCATTACAAAATGCTCGTCCATAAAATACATGCATATCTGCATATTCATTGAATGTAAACTGTTCGGCCATATCAAAAAAATTCAAAATATCCTATAGAATATTGACAATACAATGATAGTCATATGACAACGCACCACTCAACAAAACAAAATAGCATTCCAGTTTCTCATTTTTTATCAAAACTTTCTAAAAGGTTTTTTTGTCAACATCTGTGAAAGAAATGGAACATAATTATTCCCTGGATATTTTTCACCTGATCATGTGCAGCCGTTTTTGTAGTTCATTCGTTTGCTTTTTATTAGTATAGTAAATATTTTTTCCGATGTGCGTTTTTTCAGCTAAATTTAGATTCGTGTTAAAGAATTTCTCCCATAAAATTATAATTATCAGTGAAACTCCTCAACAGTTTAGCTGTGAAGAAGAATTTGAAACATTCGAATGTTGAGTTTCATGAGATTCAGATAACTGATCAACACGAAACGTGATTATTCCACACGTATTATGTACATACAAAATATGGAATGAATTCGATATTTCATAGAAGAGTAGCTTGTTAGTTTAAAAACACCACGAATCTACAGAACTTGATATTTCTTTTGAAAAAATATCTGCTATCACAATTGTGACTTAAACTTCCATATAGGTACTGTACTTTTTGTTTACGACTTCATTTTAGCATACTTTGTATTATTCCTGTTATAAATGTTGTTGAATTAACGTTATCATTATTATTTCTGCTTTGATAATTATTCATTTCAAATAATGGTGGACGAGCGGGTTTGATGTCGTCGAGTAGAACTACATTTTTATCAAGACTCGTTGCTCCGATCGACTTTCCACACGAGTACTTTTATTCATAAAATTGTCCAAGTAACCTTATTTTGTTGAAAAATTTTGAAAAATATCTGTCATTTCAAAGTTTTGGGGTGTGGACCATCGGGGGTAGTCCGTTCCTGACTTTGTAGCAAAACAACTGACTCCTGCATGAAAGCTCATCGACGGAATTCATTTGTTTAGTCAATTACCAAAATTTGGATGATTTTGAATATTCACTTGAAAAGTTATCAAAGAAAAACATTTTTCATTTTGTAACTTCGAGGGCCCGTAACTTGGTTACGAAGACTTTTAGGAAAAAAAGTTATATGAAGTACTGGTGATATTTTGACCCCATCTATACATTCCCGAGAGGAAAAGAGGAAGTCCAGGGACACCCTGTATAATGTAAAAATGCAAAGTTGTGTAATAAATCAATACAAATGAGGTAAAACTTATTTTACTTTGTGAATATTCAGATGAGATGTGAACTTTCCCTGGGAAGTTATGAAATCAGTTATGTACAGGAAGTGATTTGCGAATTTTAATAAATATTGGTAAAATCACTACCTATATTCTTCACAGCTCACATATCAAATGGGTAGATTTTACAGTGTAGGTATATTAAGTATATTTGGATCAGTCCATTAACATGTTATCCGGTTATCGTGTTGTCCGAAAAGGATAATTGCTCGTAGGCAGTGTGCATCAAATAAAGATCGAAAATAACTTCGGGTCGCGGGGAGCCAGGCGCATACCCCTATAACCGATGACCAAAAACATCATGTTCAAGCGTTATAACTTGTGAAGAAAATTCGTGATTTCATTGTTTTTCAATAAAGGATTATTGTGCAAATAGTGAGGTATTCAAAGTGATCAAAAAGGTAAGAGATAATGTTCAAATGTAAATTGTGTTTATATGAATGTGTATCACTAAGAACGTATGACTTACATCAATATTTCCACCGTTACTGGCGTGATGCTGAATTTATCTGCTTACACATTCGTCTTCGGGTGATAACAGCGAACACCATATTCCCGAAATCTTACAGAAAATTTTAATTTTTGTTTTCAAATGAGTGACAGATAATTCAAGTGAAAGTTTTTCTGAAATTAAGTTTATAAAAATATCACATACTAACAATATTCACTTCACTTTTCTTGCAGCAACCACGAATTCCGTTTAATATGTATACGTCGAGCAGGAAGAAGTTGATGTAGAAGGATTTGTGAATTTCCTAGAAGCATTGAAGGTGGTGATATTCAATATCCAAAAGGTTTTTAAATAATATTAGAGTTGTTAGAGCATCTAATTTTGAAAATTCAGCAGATTCGGGTTTCGAATATAAAAGGCTGAATCCGGTGAAGAAAATAGTTTTCAATTTCATAAACAAATTTGTCAAACTTGAAAAGTGAAGATTTTATAAAATAATGTGCTTGAAATTAACTTATGTACTTATTTGTGATGCACTGTTTGGAACCTTTGGTGTAGTAATGATCATTACTGCAGGTTTTTCTCAACATCAAACCGTTATTTTAACATCTCCACACGTGTTTCGATCACCAAGTGATCATCTTCAAAAGGAAGATCAAAACTCAAAGATGTGGTGTTGGGAAAAAACTCCAGTAATATTTATTCACTTATAACTTATCACAACTTATTATCACAGTTGATAATAAACCTAATTTAATGTGTTTTTATGTTTGAAATGTTTTTTTTCTAATGTTCATGCAATATATGCTGCAACAACATTTTTTCAAATTTTATTTTCTAGTTGGTTATTATTGTTAGATGCCATGTGTTTCATTTCTCGGTATGTATTCAGTTGAACTTTGATTTATTTAATTCTATTAAATTTGGTACACATTCTTGACTTAGAGTATTCTGATATGATACAACTCTTCGAAAAAATGATTCAGGTCCATGTACACATTTCTCAGTGAGATATGATAATTCTGTTATACATCGAAATATATATTTGGATTCGACCTTCACATAATAACATATAATTGGATTCGAAAAGGCACGTGTTTTGGGCTAGTTGGCCCTTATCAATATGGTGTAGTCAAATGGCATAGATTGGACAGTTACATGGTTACAAATAAAAGCGCAACTATATGCAGTCATCAACAGAAGTCAGTCGCACATCTGTGGTTTTCGTAAGAAGATCTAGTATTCACAAAAGGTAGCTATAGCTACCTACGTGGAATTTTCAATCCGGAAATGGTAACAATAGGAATGCTCTGATATATAAATCCATACTTTGCTTTCATTTCAGTGTTATGCTTGATAAAACTTTCCCTTTGATACATAACACTCAATTTTCAAATTAACATAAAGGCAAAAGTGAAATATGTCCATTGTGAAATGACAATGAAATATGTGAAAATACATTGTTATAATACATTGTAAACATACACTGAAAATGGAAATATACAATGTGAAAACACATTATTAATAAGGTAAATATTACATAAGTTCTTCTGCAAAATTGCGTTACCTATCACAGAATTTTGAGTAACTATTGAGGAAATTTACTTAAAATATTATTTAAAATTACATTACATATGCAGAACTATTCCAATTCATATTTTACTGGTTCATTAGTATTTGTGTTATTCTCCATTATATTAACGGTTTTTGTTCTACATAATTTATGATGGACTGTCTTCGTTACAACCCCTGTTGTATTTTCACATGACATTACGTTGGTTATTTGTGGCCAATGTAATGTTATGTGAATTTACACAAATTTTTTCAACAGTGTAATTCATTCTGCTGCCAAAGTAAAATGGCATTTATTATCAATTTGCTTCCTCATATTTCTATACTGGAAGAGTTTTCAAATGGTTTTCAAGAATTGGTTTTGTATTTCGTTAACGGAAACATACGGAAAATAAAAATTATTATTCATGAATCGCTATTCCTTTTATTGATTGAAGTTAGAAATAGAAATACTCATTTCAAATTACGTCACATAGTTAGACCTAGCATTAAACAATATGGAACACCATCAACGAGGTCAACATACCTATCTGTCGATTTCAAGAGAACTGTCATTCTAAAAGTTGTGACGATTGAGAAAATCTTCGACTGGGTATTTCTTTATTTTCTACCACGGAATGATGTTCAATACTTTCCGTACGTCCAGTGTCACGAAAACTACCACCTTCTCGTCGACTGTATACAAACCTCTGTTCTAGACCTATATCTGCATTTGCAAGGAGACAATTCACAAACTTCCTCTGGAAGTATATATGGATCATTGCTGAGACTTCCAAATATAATCTTCGCCCTCGTAGTCAACGCACAAACGACTGATGTCTACCGCAGTAGCAGACGAAACGTTTGGTACTACAAGTGGAATTCTATCACGGCCTACCAACTCGGATTTGATTCTCTCCGGAAGTCTTTCATAGTTACTGAAGGCTGTTACCCTGAGGCTCTGTGGTGGAAATCAGTCTACAGTGTTCCTTTTTTTCAAGGGCGAAACACAAGCACTTCAGGGAAATCCTCGAGACGCTTCAAGAACAGTGTCTGTGCGAAAGTAGCGGTTCACATTAGATTTGGATCGCTGGAGATTAAATCCATTTGTAAATACGTTCTCAGGAAGTTCATTTCACATGAACGCAGTTCTCCAAATGAAAGAGTTCTTGAAGAGTGAAGTTCAAGGTGTACTGAGTTGAACCTTGAAACGATAAGCATCCACATTCCGTCGCGTATTTCTGATATGTACCGCTCTAGAAACTTCATGTGAAAGTATCCATAGAAGAGATAGAAATCTTCAATTTTTCTTCGATGTTATCGAGGTTGCAAGTGATATTCGAGTCCCCAATCAGGCGGATGACTCTTTTTTGGATGGAATTCAACAGTTTCAGGGTGCGTTTGGGGGTTTGGGGGCGGAGTTCGGTACTCCAAAGAAGGTCTGATCTGAGCTTCATAAAGCATCAAAAGTTGCTGAGGTGTGTACAGTTTTTGGTTCGGAATAAGTGTTCCGAGCTTTTGAGAAGCAACCTTTGCAATTCCAGCGATATTAATGTACCAAGACATATTAGTTTCCATTTTAACCCCACAACAAACTTATCGAAGTAGAAAGCAGAATTGTCTGTCCTGAAATTATTATATCCGGTTGGGAGACATTTATCTTTTTGGAGAAAACTGTTGCCTGGGATTTTGTGGCATTTATTCGACCCTGGTTATTTTCACCCCATTTCGAAATAGTTTCTAGATTCTCATTAAGATATATAATCTTCTGCTGCCGGTGAAGATGTGCATCCGCAGCCAATGTTCTGGAATCCAATTGGAATGACGAGACAAGTGTGCAGCGTTAGCAAAGAAATATATTAGATACTTATTTTTTTCCAATGAGTCATTGATATATAATAAAAAGAGGATTGGAGACAATATGGATCCTTGTGGAACACCAGCGTTAATGATAAAATTATTCGAGATATATTCATCGATGGCCACTAGCAGGGAATGTCCTTTCAGGAAGCTGGAGAGCCATACCCATAACTGATCCAACAAGCCATAGCCAGCAAATACGGTTGAAGGCCTTAGAAACATCAAGCGCAACAGCTCTTGATTCTCCATGTTCTTCGATTGCGTTATTTCAAATATGGGTGACATACGATAGAAGGTCGCCTGTTGATTTTGTTTCCGAAAGCCATATCGATGATCGCTCAAGATGTTGAAGCTTTCCGAATATTTAAGGTTTATGGCTTTCTCAATGATTTTTTATATCACCGATAGAAAAACGACTGGTCTATAGTTATTTGGAAAGAAAATCAAACGTGGAGTGGGACCCAAATTGTTCAGCTAGTAGATTTTCTTTTTCCATGGTTGTTGTTGCAACTAAACCATTCGCTTGTGTTAGTGGTGGAATTGTGTATTTGGTAAAGTTTTGATTAACAGCTTCAGCTGTTGCTACAAACTCAGCATAAATGGCACTGAGACTTTCGCGCTACTGTCGTAACGCAAGATTTTTGTAGGTGACAGCTTGCTCACAATATTTATTGAACCAAGGTTTGCTGTTAGAAGTTCGTTTCATTGAGAAAGGGATATATAGATCCATGGATGATGGGCATCTGAGAATTGAGTTGATTCCAATAGGTGCATTCTGTGCCAATTGTTCAGGTATCGCCAACAAACCCTAGGATATCACATAATTTCTCAGAATTCTTAGTTTTGCATTCATCCTCGTCTAAACTGAGTAGACTACAAGTATGAAGAAAATGCGGAGAACTCTGTCTGTGACCTTAACCGTAGAAAACTTGTGAAATCCTACGTGTGAAATCCTATGAAGTTTATAGATAAGCTTGATATTACTCCTGAATTAACATCGTGGGTATGTAGGAAATTGATATCATTTTAGGACAGACATTCTGGTCGAATTGAAACCAATCAATCAGGGAGGATCTTGGAAAATCATCAGTGGATCAGTGTACCTTCTTCATGAACTACCACCAATCAAGAATGAGAAAAAGCTAGTTCGAGTCCGAAAAGTAGACAGATCACGATATGACCGGGTGGGACGATTAAGTGGGAATTTACCACAGTTCATAATGTCAAACAATAGACGTAGAAAATAAACCAACTTTCGCAAACAGAGAAAAGATCCGACAAAGGCTTTGAGCCCCATCACTCTTATCTCATTCGCATTGAACACTTCAGACAAACTACTTATTCAACATTGAGAAAGATTATCAAACAGGGGTGCTGAGAACTCTGAAATTTTGAAATGCAGGGATGCAACTGGAGAAGAAAGTTGAATATTTGAGATTCATACAAGATGTGAGACTGAACACGTAGAAGCAACAAGATTGTTGGAATAGATGCCATCTAAAAATGGATGGAAGAAGAAGCGCAAAAAGTCACGTAGGCTACAATTGTTCCTTTGGATAATTGAGAAACTTTAGAGGAACTGTTGATATAATTCCATAAATGCTCCAAATCAGATCACAGAAAGGCAAATTTCAATATTCCATTTCATAGTTCTCGACACGATTATAACTGATCATGCAACCGTTATTCTGCAAGTTGTTATGAACAAATATTTTAGAAAACAACAGAATAATAAAGATATCAAAACTGTTAGGTACATCAATCACAATTTGGGATAATATTTATGAACAAACAAATCTTAATATTGTCGCAAATAAATTCACTCATACTCTTAATGAAAATTATAAAATCGATCACAGACACAAAAATGTATTCAGAAGAAACACAAAAATTGAACCATGGATGACAGATTCGCTATTGAAATTGGTAAATAAAAAAAAATGAAATGTTTAAAGGAACTTTGAAAGAACCACATAACATTTTGCTTAAAAGTAATTACACTGATTTTAAAAATAAATTAACGAACTTAATATCTATACTCAAATAAAAATATACTTATGATGCACTGTTTGGAACCCTTGGTGTAGTAATGAATATCACTGGAGTTTTTTCCCAACACCAAATCGTTATTTTTAACACCTCGACACGCGTTTCGATCACCAAGTGATCATCTTCAAAGAGGAAGATTAAAACTAGAAACTGATGCGAGCTAACCCTATTTATGCTACAAAGGTAACCCATACAGGTAAACATCGCAGTCCTTACTGCGATGCAAAATATTATGGACAGACAGAAAGATCTATTAAAGTGAGATATAAGGAACACATAGTACACTTAAAATATGGAAGACCTGAAAAATCAGCAGCAACAAAACCATTCTATAGACTTCAGTTCATTAAGATTAGTTAGACAAGTTAACAACAACAGGAAACTAGATGCCTATGATAGTGTAGAAATAAGTAAAC
This sequence comes from Leptinotarsa decemlineata, assembly GCF_025532065.1. Taxonomy (NCBI): domain Eukaryota; kingdom Metazoa; phylum Arthropoda; class Insecta; order Coleoptera; family Chrysomelidae; genus Leptinotarsa; species Leptinotarsa decemlineata. Next base: position 16,715,007 of record NW_027412529.1, read on the forward strand.
ACAATAATATTATGAATAACGATGACGGACCTATACCAAAGAGCATACTATATAGCTTGTTAAAATAAAATAAAATAATGTTGTTGGGTTTACTGATTACTACATAAGGACACATTGCAAAAATAAATTTGGATAGGCAATATTGTGAAATTAATTTTTATATAGCTGAAAATTGTTTTATATAAACATATATTGTAAAATAATAGATAAGGCAAAATTGTAAAATCAATTTTGGTTGGTATACCTGTATGGTTGGTATGCCTGGATGGTTTACCTGTATGGGTTACCTTTATAGCATAAATAGGGTTAGCTCGCATCAGTTTCTAGTTTTAATCTTCCTCTTTGAAGATGATCACTTGGTGATCGAAACACGTGTCGAAGTGTTGAAAATAACGATTTGGTGTTGGGAAAAAACTCCAGTAGTATTCAAACAAAAATATTACAAAAATTAAATTCAAATGAATGAACAAAACCCGAAACAGATATGGAACATTGTTCAAAAACTTACTTGTGAAAAAATAAAAACTAAAGTCATAGGGCCAATAAAGAATTATCGCGGCGAAATATTAATTAACAAAACCGAAACTGCCAATGAGTTCAATTCTGAATTTATTGAAATGGGTAAGGTTTCATCAGAAGAAATAATAAAAAATCCTAATTTTCAAATAAAATCAGTGACAATATCAAATTCAATTATATTGAGAGAAGCTGATAATGAGGAAATTTTGAATATCATCCATCAACTGAAAAACAACAGATCACCGGGAGCCGATGGAATCAGGGCCGGTGATCAAGTCAATTGCAAATGATATACTTGAACCTCTGAAATATATAATTAATACCTGCCTTAGGAAGGAAGTTTGGCCTGATGTGTTCAAGGAGTCAATAGTGTGCCCAATAGAAACGGGGACGAAACCTCTGTGAATAATTATAGAACAAAATCTCTGATCAACCATTCATCGATAATCCTGGAAAAAATCATAAAAGCAAGATTAGTAAACTTTATTAACAAATATCATTTAATTTCTGAAAAACAATTTGGTGGTTTCAACGAAAGAACTTCCACAGAAGATGTTCTATTGGAGTTAACTAATGAAATTCATAAAGCTCTAGAAAATGGAAAGCCTTGTTTATGCCTCTTCAATGACCTAAGCAAGGCCTTCGATACTGTGGATCACCTTATATTGGTACAAAGGAAAGGAATTCGAGGAAAATGTCTCAATATTCTGAGTAGTTATTTAGAAAAAAGAAAACAAGTAGTAAAAAAGGTGATGACCTGAGTGGTGTACCTCGAGGTACCGTTCTTGGTCCTGTTCTTTTCAACCTTTATGTCAACTATGTGTTTGAACGGAACAGTGCAGAAAGAATAATTGGATATGCCGATGATACTAAAATATTTTATCAGGCGAATACTTGGGACGAATTCAAAAACATGGTAGAAAAATATTGTATTCTGAAAAATTACTGGTTTTGCCAAAAACTGTTAACTGTCAATCCGGAAAAAACTGAATTTATCACCTTCAGTTGTAATGAATCCGGGGCTGCACCTTTCCATCAAATTGTAGTAAACTTACCTGAAAAAACATTATATATTGAATCTGTAAGAAGCATTGAATATCTAGGCGTGTAACTCGATAATAACTTGAGGTGGAACTCCCATATCAACTTTGTTATTGAAAAACTGCGTAAAATTATTTATCAATTCAAAACTCTTGAAAAATGTTTGCCCATCATCGAATTGAAAAAACTGTACTATTCTCTTGTTGTGAATCACTTGTGATACGCTATTACGGTTTGTGGAAACGCATCTAAGATATATTTGAATCCTTTGGAAATGATTCTCAATAAACCCCTCAGATTTTCTTCCGATTTCCGATAGCCTATATAAAGAGTCAATTTTTTTTGATATTGGACAGCTATATTTCTTGTGTTTAAACGTCAGATATCATTTCTGTAACTCAGAACCAGCTAAGCCAGAACACGAATACAATACATGAAATCGAAATGTATTCACCTACATTCTAAAGAAATAAATTTCTCAACAAGCCTTTTCATATGTTTCGTTAAAATTTTATAATTCGGTACCAGAAACAATAAAAAAAATTATTAGTAAGCATTTGTTCAAAAAAAGCTGGGGGTATATATACTCGAACGTGGGAGATATTTTGTACAAATGCTGAACTAAGACTTCAAATACTTACCAAGACTTGACACAACTTTAATGACTGAGATTAACGCATCTTTCGCAAATGAAATTCTCCTTACTCACTGCATTTTTTTTTATTATATTACTTTATTGAAATGTTATTATAATGAAATTTTATTATAATGATCATATACCTACCTCTTATTTTATTATATAACTTAATTGAAAATTCATTATAATTCTTATAGATTTATTTAAAATTAATTTCATCAATGTTTCATTGCTATGAGGAAATAAGTACTGGGATACTTATCGCTTTTTTACTGTCTCATTCATTTAATAATCATTTTGAAATATATTTATATTTTGTATTCTGTACAGTTATCTGTTAAGTCAACAAAGTTTGTATTATTGCATTTTGTATTCTTTGTGATGCTTGACTTATTTATTCATATATACACGCATTCTTAAATTGTTACAATTTTCTCATTTCATAAATTTTTATAATATTTTCAATTTGGTAATTTTTTCTGAATGATACATGCATATGTTTTTTGTACATAATACCATTCATACATATATGTCAATTTTTATGGGAAACAAGTGCTTTGCACTTATCCTAAAATCGCTTTATTCAGTCATTCTATGTTGTAACTTATTTGTATCTGTATTATTTGTATTTATCTTTTATGAATAAAGTTATATTATTATTATTTATTATTATTTTTTCACCGTAGTGTACGCCGGTCAGGCCCTATCTCCCGAAGCCCCCATACATTCGGGAGGGCGCGCCAGCATTATCAACCAATGACCACACCCCACACCGTGGGGTAAGTGATCATTGGGTCCGAAAATCATGTGCCCTGAGCAAGCGCAGTGAGCCAAGAATGACAGCCTTCTGCATCTGTGCGGCTAAGATTTCTGCCTTAGTGCGGCAAGCTGGTATGATTTTAAAATTCGAGAGTGGAGAGGACATCATTCCACCAAAGACTCCAATAATCAGAACAACCATCTTGACAGAGTGATCTGGATAGAGTCTGCTGAGTTTGAAGAGAAAATCTCGATATTTTATCCGTTTTTCCTCCTCTTGTCTGACGATATTCGTCTCGCCAGGAGCTGAAAACTCCACGACAAACATCGTTTTGGTCTGGTGGTCGAGAAGGACTACATCAGGCGTATTAGCTTGTATGTGCCTGAGGGTGGGGAACGAATAGTTCCAATAAATTCGGCACTTCTCGTTCCCCACAACGGATTCAATATCCCCCGGAGCGTAGGGCAACACCGGTGTCTCGTCAATACCGTAAGAGTGCCATAGATGGTAATATAGCACTCTTAGGGTCGCGTTATGTCGATGGATATAGGCCGAGACCGCATATGCTGGACATGCTGATAGCAAGTCCATTAGGGTCTCGGGCGCCTCGCGGCAGGCCCTGCACCTTGTGTCAGGAACCAAACTCCTGACGACTTTACAGGCTGTATTCAGTACCATTCTGTCATGTAGACACTCCAAACTCAAAAGTCCACGGCCTCCCTGTTGTTGGGGGAAGTACAACCGTGGAACGGACGATTTGGGATGCAAACTCCTATAGAGATGCATCATTTTTCGGGTCTTTACGTCGAGTTGATACAGCTTCTCCCGAGTCCACTTCACTACTCCAAATGAGTAGGGTAAGATTGGAACGGCAAGCATATCTGTTGCAGCAACTTTGTTCTTCCCCGACATTTCCGATGACCGGATCTGTCGAAGTTTATGCTGATACTTGCCGCGGAGAGAGTTTTTCACTGCAGTTACCTCTTGTGAGTGGCGTTGTTCCACCCCGAGGTAAGTATACGTCTCTCCGGCATCCAGATGGTGTATGATGCTTCCATCTACGAGCTGCACATCTTCTCCGTAGTCCCGCATCGTCCTCTTTTGAGATGAACCATTGCAAGTTTGTCTATCCCGAATTTCATACCGATAGCATGCGTGTACTCTTCCATCACCCTCAAGGACTCATGGAGATCCTTCTCTCCAGAGGCATGAAGTTTAAGATCATCCATATGAAACAGATGGGTGACCTTGTGCCTCCGGCTTCCGGGAGTGCCACAGTTATATTTCTGAGTATTTCTGAGTGCAACGGATAATGACAATAGTGAGATGCAGAAGAGAAAGGGACTTATTAATATTATTATTTCCGGGGGTGCCACAGTTATACCCTCGAGTATTTCTGAGCGCAATGGATATTGGCAATAGTGAGATGCTGAATAGAAGGGGACTGAGGGAATCACCCTGAAATACACCCCTTCTGAAAGTGACCCACCCTGTTTGGACTCTTGCTTGACCAGATGTTATCGTGAAGCGAGTTCGCCAAAGTAATATCAGTTGTTCAATGCATCGCACTATGTTGTCGGGTACCGCAAGGCATCTGAGCAAATGCAAGATGAGCTCATGCGAAATTGTATCAAATGCCTTACGGTAATCGATCCAGGCCATAGAGAGGTTACGCTTATATTGTATCGAGTCCTACGTTACACATCTATCGATGAGCAGGTTCTCTTTACATCCAGCGACTCCTCTCTTCGACCCTCTCTGCTCATATATCCGTTCGAACACTCGGTCAACTGCGGTGAGTATTTGTGTGTATAAGATGCTTGTAAACAACTTATAACACGAATTCAAGCATGTTATCGGTCTGTAATTTTTTGGAATCGACAAATCTCTGCTTTTAGGGATAAGAACGGTTATTATTATTATTATTATATATCTTATCAAATCTACATTAATATCGTCTCAAAATATAAATGTGAATCTATCGCATTCAGGAGATAGACTTTACCAATTATTTTTTGTTCATTCGACTCAATTTTCAGGCCCCTCAACCTATCGAATCATGGCAAGGAATAAAGGATGCAACTTCCATTGGAAACTGCAGTCGTCAAAGAGATATAATGGTTAGTCCAGATGTGGAAGGAAGTGAGGATTGTTTGAATCTCAATGTCTTTACCAAAACGGTGAGTCGATGTCATTATGCAACATTTTTCTCGAATATGTTAGACAACTATACTTTTCAATTATTGATATTGTATGTGTTTAAAGTGTACTATGTGAAGTGTCAAAGAAAATACTTTCTTTTCACAAAATCATTATTGTTACAGACTTAATATATAAATCGAGAAAGCTCTTACCTAGTTCGTGAATAAAACATTTTGTAAAAGACCTAATGATCTATATCTATTATGGCCTGTAGACGAATGTGTTTGAAGATTGAATGCCTGTACTTCGTGCAGAGAAAGAAATCATTTTGATTGAATAGCAAACACACAGATGAATTAGAATATAATTTTCGTTAAAAGGACAACGAAGAGAACTTACTGTTGCTTCTGGACACAAGTTTGAGTACTTCTTTTCAGTTTACGGAACATATGAAGTGATGACATATTTGCATAGTTGAGGATACCATCAAAACCGAATAATCGAGTGCGAAAATTCGTGACCAATAATATTTCATCCAATGAAATTCACGTCCACAGCACGCACAATTATATCCGTTCAGAAACAAGTTCTAGTGGTCTCTATCACAAAATCCCTACCTGCTGTGGTTATAGTTCCTTATTTTTTGAATTATCCTGTAGATTGTCACCGGATAAATGTTCCATCCTATATCTATAGTTTTATCCAAGAATCCAATATATTGCTTTGCTGACGGCTGCGGATGCATATCTTCACCGGCAGCAGGAGGTTGCATATATTCATGAGGATTTCACCAAGAGCGATCCATTTCAGAAATACGCGACGGATTGTGGCTGCTCATCGTTTTGAGGTTCAACTTAGTACACCTCGAACTTCACTGTTTAAGAACTCTTTCACCTGGAGAACTGCGTTCATATGGAATAAACTTCCTGAGAACGTTTTCTCAAATGGATTGAATCTCCAGCGATTCATATCCAATGTGAATCGCTACTTTTGCACAGGCACCGCTGTTAGAGCGCTTTGGAAAATATTGTGACAGTTTATTTATAATACAAACTCAATGAGAACTCAGCCTTTTTTCAAAAAAAACATTATTTTCATTCTTCGACCTTGGATGGATTTATTATAATGTACATATTTGTATCAGCCATAAAATATAATAATAATATTAATAAATGGCCTTTATTTTACGTGGCGGAGTTTAGCAAAGACCTACTCTTCCACTCAACCATGTTCGAAAAAAAAAGAAACATTACAAAAAATAAATGGCAATTTCAGGACAATAGTAAAATAAAATACAAATGTTTATGTTTGGATCACTATTTGCTGAGCAATTCAGTTTTAAGTTCACTTTTGAATAGCGGTAGTGATGATTTTTTCAAAGATTCACTGAATGAATTATACATTGTTACAGCATGATACGTGAAGGATCGTTCATAGATGGTGCTGTTATGATTCGGAATGTATAAATTATTGTTGAATCTAAGGTTTCTTGAGTGTATCTGATGTCTCAGAAGGAGTTTATTTACCAAATAAGTGGGTTGTTGTGTTTTTATCAGTTTGTGAATGAAACAGGCGAAATGCATTTCTCTTCTATTTTGCATTTATGTTTCAGTTCCTCTGATGAGGTGATATTCGCTACTTGTATCGAATCCATCATGAACCAGTCAATAGGTGAACTAGTTCATTCATATGCGGATACATAAGAGAGATCTGAAAAGTCATTACAAAGAGCTTTCGTGGAGTTACCTAGTTTCAGAAAACACAGAATAAAAAAAATTCAACCCTTTCATTGTTATCCTTTTCCCACCTAAGCTGATGCTCACTCGCAACGTAGCCCAAAATATCAGGTCTATCGTCTTTCAGAAACCATTGGATGAGTTTGTTTTGGGAGTTTTCGTTTTTCACTTCTCTTTACCTATTTAATGTGTAAGTCTTTTTCACAAGTTTCACGCGAAACTATGTAGTTTCTCATGACGTAGAAATTGTTACTGAAACCGGATTTTGTTACACATATACGATAAAGACTTACTGACAATTTCCCAGTTTTCCTAGTCCCAACCCTTTGTCACATCTATGAAAGGGCTCCATCCACCATTTACTCTCCTGAAAACAGTTTTTAAGAGCTCATAAGAACGATATTAGGATCTGCATTGAGTGGCAAATAGAGTGATTTTGCTCAAAAGATTATAATTTGCAAAATCCCGATACGATATAAAAATAATAAAAACATAACCTGTACTACAAAAAAAGGATATTTCATCATAAGATATTCTGTAGAAACATACCCACTCATAATACAACAAAGAGCAGAATGGTTACCATAACTAACAATTTCATTTAACCAAATCACGTAACAATACAGAGCACTATATGTAATGGATAAATTCATTTTCCACGTTATTAGCCATCTCCAAGAAAAACCCTGAAACACGTCGAATCATGTATTCGAAAAGACACTCTGTGACATAAAAAAATTCCCCCTTCTTTACCCCCCTCAACGTGACAGCCACCCCCCAATTTTTTTTAAATACAAAAGGGAGTCAAGTGCATGCCTCAAAAAAACAATTGAATAAATTGTGTTATCTAAATCATTTATTAAAGCGGTAGCAGTCAATGTGCAACTGATGAAAGTATTTAGATCAAAAGTTCAAACTGACAGCCATTTGTTTCTCGATAATAATAAAGGCGTCGCTGAAAGTTATCAACAACATCTTGAATGGTTTCGGGAGTGATACATTCTATTTCTTCTCTAATTCTGATTTGCAAACTTTCAATATTGTTTGGTCTATTGACGTATACTTTGGGTTTAAGGTAACCCCACAAGAAGTAGTCAAACGGTGTCATGTTGGGAGAACGGGTTGACCACTCTATGGCCAGCCCGTCTACCAATCTATCTGTTGGGAAAAACTTCATTCAGATATGCACGAACGTCAGCTGCAAAATGTGGTGGAGCACCATCTTGCTGATACCAGATACTCTTATCTATTTGATTCGGATTATCATTATCTGGAAAAAGTTTTTTCAGCGTTGGAAGTGAAAAATTAGTCAAAAACTTCAAGTAACGTTCACCGGTTAATGTTTCGTTGAAAAAATATGGTCCAATTATGCGAATATTCATAATCCCTGCCCAAACATTCACTTTTCTGGGATATTGAGTGTGGGCCTCCATCATCCAATGGGGATTTTCTCGGCTCCAATATCGACAGTTCTGTCTGTTGACGGTTCCATTTAAAAAAAAAGTTGACTCGTCGGAAAACAATATATTTTCCTTAAACGAAGGATCCATTATTTCGCAAAACTTAGTTTTGCGATCTGGATCGTCTTCGTTGAGTTCATGTACCAATTGTAGGTACTTTATAGGGGGTGATACTTTTCACTTTCAAAAACACGCAATATCGAACGTTGACTGTCGTAATCAGCAGCAAGTTGTCGGGTAGGTTTATGTGGATTTTCCTCGATGTCTACCAAAATATCGAATATCTTCCATCGTCAATTAATACACTTCTGCCTGGTTTTGAAATATCTTGGACAGTCCCAAATTCACACGAAATTTCGTTTCTATTCTACTAACAGTAGATTGAGAAATGTGATGATCAGAATATTTATTATTGAACATTTCACTTACATTCTTCTGGGTTCTAGTTTTGTCCCCACATCCTAGTAGTTCAGTCAAATGAGACATTGCTAGAACTTTTAGCCTATTGTCTGAAAGTAATACTGAAAAAGAAACACAAACAACTGCAAAACTGTTTATCTTCAGCAAGTTCACAGAAAATATACAATTTTTTACTTAACTGTCACGGCTGACAAATAACGGTTGGTGGAAACAAAAAAAATTGAAGGTGCATGGCATATTGTATAGCGGACGGATTCAATGGAATACCTACGTGATACCTTTCAAAACTTTGAATTTTTTGTTTCATTATGACGCATGCACGAAATTGAAAAATGAAGATATGACTGTACGAAAAATTGAATAACCTTCAAAATGAGGTACCTTTTGACCCCCTTTTGCATTTAAAAAAATTGGGGGGTGGCTGTCACGTTGAGGGGGGTGAAGGAGGGGGGAATTTTTTTTATGTCACAGAGTGTCTTTTCAAATACATAATTCGACGTGTTCCGGGGTTTTTTTGAAAATGGCTAATAACGTAGAAAATGAATTTATCCGTTACATATGGTGCTCATTGTATATCCTAAGACTGAACAATTAGGGTTGTTTAAAAAGTTTTGTCCGTTTTAGTGAGGTTACTTCAAACTTATCTCAGTGAATACGTATTCAATTTATTCGAAGTGAGCGACATTTGAATTAGTATACTTTTGTCAATGTTACATGAGTTGATCAATTCCGTCATGTTGTTGTTGTTGTTGTTGAAGTCGACATAGGCATTTTTGCCTAACCCTGTTTAAAATATTATATATGTTTAAAATATTATATATGTTTGAAATATGTTTTTTCCGTTAACCAGCTATCGCTATCGTTTGGAGAGATGGTAGTCGGCTGGCGAGAGGTCTGAGGAGTATGATGGTTGAGGCAGGACTTTGACGACAGATTCGTTTGATTTTCGAGCGGAGATTTGTAAAACGGATAGGTATTGTCGTGGAGCAGGATTGGACCTCTTCTGTTGCCGGTGCCGGCTGCTGCTGACGGAATTTTTGGTTCATTTCGTCGACTTCTTCTCAATAGGAGTCTGATGTGAAGATTTCATCCAGTTGCAGGAAGATATAGTGAATCACACCAGACGCTGATCACCATGGCCATTTTGGTAAATGCCTGGGTGGCTCGTCGGTGTCCAACCACTGTTCTGAATGTCTTCTGTTATCATTGGGGATCCACTTCTCATCACACGTTACGATCTGACCCAAAAAAATATCGTTTTGGTTGCGCAAAAGCAAACAAAAACAGACCTCGAACGGTGACAATTTCTGTCGATGATTCAAATAGTGTGGCACCCACTTTTGTGCTTTCTGACCTTTTCAATATATTTGAAGTCATCAAAAATGGTAAGAAGCCCAGTTTTTGCGCCATCCCGTTTGTGATGGATCAGTCTCCACCGGGGTCCTAGAAACGAAATTTTTTGTCGAACAGTGCGTTCCTCAACACTATCAATGTCAAATGCCTAGTTGATTTTCAGGGCTGTTTTGACAGCGCTTTAGTTCAATTTGAATTCGTAGAAAAAAATTGGTCAAAAATTGCTCAACGAGATCAGATATCAGTAAGCTGAGAAAAAACAAATATCAAAATTTAGTAAAAAAAGTATAGTGTTAATATATGGAGTACAAATTCCACTAAAGATCAGTATGTACCACAATACAGTGAATTGAATATTTAATGAGGTATGTGGCTACAAAACACAAAATTATAACGGACAAACCTATATTAATCTATATCAGCAATATATATTGAATAATATCATTATCAAATGTGAAAAAAGAGAAATGGAAATTCTTATGTTTTTATACCACTTGTTTTATCAAATATCTCTCCAGCTTCCAGAACAAGATTCCACTCTGAAACCTGTAATGGTATGGATCCATGGAGGAGGATTTTTTTTGGGTTCAAATAGTACAAAACTTTACGGCCCTGAATATATAATTACGAAAGATGTCGTGCTTGTGACTATCAACTATCGTCTAGGATTCTGTGGCTTTCTCACTTTGAAAGATTCTTCATTGGAAGTACCTGGAAATGCTGGATTGAAGGATCAAGTGTTGGCACTGAAGTGGGTGCAAAGAAACATAAAACACTTCAATGGCGATCCAAATAATGTCACTATTTTCGGTAAGTGAAAATGATTTGAAAGGAAATCAATTATTTTTTGTTATTATTCCTTTTCCTAACCTATCTGAAGAAAGGCAAATGCCTGCGTGTTGCTCAATTTCAATACAAAATACAATGTTTATCAATCCTATCTGTTTAAAATCTGTTTAAAATCTGTTTTTCCGTTAACCAGCTGTCGCACCCCTACGAACGACAACCCTCAGAAGTCGAAACTTGTGCGAGCTAAGGATTAACGAGGTCTTACCTTTTAACGTGTGATTCCTAACACGGGTTGGACGATAGCAAGTGAAGATCGATCGTTCAGACTAGGGCTTGAACCACCGACCAACACGGCAGTCAATTCGAGTGAGTGAACAAAGCACCCATGCCGAACCGCTTGGCTACCGACCACCCTATAGTCTCAAATAGTCTCAAAAGTTATTCTATAGAAACTGAATGTCGTGGGGATATTTATTAGGCTAATTTTATGGATGATTCAGGGGAAAAACTATGAAGGCCTGTTGATTTTTCAACGTCACTGAATAAATACTTCTTTCAAACATATGTCATTCATTTTACACATATCAGAAATGGTTTTCACGGTGATACCTTCCAAATCTGAAGCAGGTTCCAAATATAACATCAGAACCTGCTCCAGATCTGAAAACACTATATGTAACAGCCTCACGAAAACAACCAGGCAATCAAACGCGGGCTGCGATTCCAAGAATTGCATTTGCCGAATGGCAATGATTGAACTCATCGATGTCATGTTGATGAGTTCAATCATACCCTGCTATTCGGCAAATGCAATTCAACTCAGTGCACTTCGAACTTCACTGTTTGAGACCTCTTTCACTTAAAGAATTGCGTTTATGTGCAATAAACTTCATCAGCGACTCAAATACAACGTGAATCACTATTTTCGCACAGGCACCGCTCTTAGAGTGCCTTGAAAAAATTCCGTTGTGCTTGTGTTGTGTCTTAGAAAAAAAAAAGATACGCAACATATGGAAACCTATAATCAAGTGAAAAACGGCCAGCTCCCGCTGAAACCGGTGAAGCGCAGAGAGGTAAGAAGAGACGGTGAAAGCACTTGAATAATCTGTAAATATTCATCTCTCGGAGGAATAAGTCCAGTCATCATCTGAAGACGATTGTTTATACTAACGATCGAAACGTCGTGAAGTAACCTGGCTTGACATCTTTTGATTTTTAATTTTCATTTTTTGTTAATTGTACAATTTTTGATTGTTTTCTGTGTTTTATTTAGCTTTAATTTCAGTTTAATTTCGCTTAATATGTTATTTTTATCGATTCTTTCAAGGATTTCAAATAATTTGATGCCATATTAGACAACAGAAGTCCGAATCATTGAAATACAAGCTTATGATGCATGTAATATCGTCTTTCAAATCTGTTTAAAAAATTTGTTCAAAATCTGTTTTTCCGTCAATCAGCTGTCGTCCCCTTACGAACGACAACTCTCAGAAGTTGAGAAACTTGTGCGAGCTAAGGACTAACGGGGTCTTGCCTTTTAACGTGTGATTCCTAACACGGTTGCAGAATCATCCCAGTTTCAACCAGATACATTCTCTCGGGAAAAATATCTGGTCGAGGCGGGAATCGAACCCACGACCTTCCGATCGTGATTCGGGCGATCGAATACGCGCTATGAAGATATTGTGTTTCGATGAAGTTCACTCACATGTCATGTTTTTCTCCAACGTGTGTTTACTCATTGGTTAGAATCAGTTAACATTTTTGACACTTGCATACAAATGTAGATAATGTATTCATCAATACATTGAAATGGACACTAGTATGTCTTGGCACAATCATGTCGCAGAAATTGCAAAGGCTGCTTCTGCGGAATATTGTTCCGAACTAGAAAATTGTACACAGCTCAGCAACTTCGATGGTTTATAAAGCTCAGATCAGATCTTCTTTGGAGTATTGTTCTCATGTATGGAGCTCCGTCTCTAAGCATACCTGCTGGATTCCATTCAGAGAATGGAGATACGAGCATTACTTGCAACCTTGATAGTCTGGACATGGAAAAAAAGTTGAAAATTTGTCTTTCTTCTATAGATACCTTCACGGGAGGTATTCAAGGAAATTGGCACATTTGATTCCACCAAGAGCGGTACTTATATATCAGGAATACGCGATGGACTGTGGCTGCTCATCGTTTTGAGAATCAACTAAGTGAACTTAGAACTCCACTGTCCAATACCTCTTTCATTTGAAGAATTGCGGTTACATGTAATAAACTTCATGAGAATGTTTTTCCAAATGAATTTATTCTCCAGCGATTTAAATCCAACGTGAATCTCTACTTTCATAGAGGCACTGCTCTTAGGGAGCCTCAAAGACTTTTCTGTAGTGCTTATGTTTTGTCCTTAGAAAAAAAAAGAATTGAAAGTCTTCAATCGAGAACAAAACGTGAGTTTGTTGAATTTAAGTGAATTAATTTCATAATTAATATTCAGATAGCGATTTCGAAGTTATCTTCAAATTGACTTTGTTTTTTATTATAAATCAAGTGTTCCAGTTCATCAGATATTTCATAAAAATAATTTGAATTATATTTACGTGAAGATCATTGATAATTAGATAAAAGTAAAATTTTTTGTGTTATCGTTTAATAGTGTATTGCTGTATCAATCATTCGATGAAACTTCAAATGAAAACAGCTGAAGTTTTTATCAATTCAAAATATATCATCAGAAAGTTCAAAGTTTGGGTCCCAACTGAACTATGACCTGTTAAACATAGTCTTTGTTGTGTTCCGAAAAGTCGAAATCACATTGTTAATGACAATGATATACTATTTAATTAATTATTGAGTTTCTATGGATAACTTTCCAATAATCTAATACTGTACCTTATGAGTTTGCGGGCCTAATGACAAAATATTAATTATTGAACATTTTTTGTGGTGAAATTCAAAGTTTTTCTGAGGGTTTTCATTTTTCACAATATGAAAAAAAATGCAGGGAAAGCAAACTACTAGTTCATCCCAATAATTATTAAAAGGTTGTTTCAAAAGTTTGAAAAAACATTTCCATCAGTGCAGGATAAAAATTATGTGCTCGGAAGTCGACTTAGGCCGTTATTGCCTGGTCCTGATTGGTGAAGGTTTTAACGGTGAGAAGACTATCGAAGTATTTGAAAAGATGTTAAGTCAGTTGGCGAAAGGTCTTGGGAACTTAGACGCTCAAATAATTCCCTTTTCGGGCCATGATTTGTGGAACGTGCGGACGGGCGTTGTCGTGGACCAGGATCCAACCCCTTCTGTTGACCAGTTTAAGCAATTGCTAATGCAATTTTCGGTACATTTCATTCCCCACAATAGAATTCTGCTGTGATGGTTTGGCCGGATAGTGAAAATTTATAGTGAATCACACCAGCCGCTGATCACCATACAGCAACTATGGTCTTGTTTTGTGAGATTTTTCCTTCGGAAAGTGCCTGAGTGTCCAACCACAGCAAACCAACGTCGAATATCAACAGTATCATTGTCACATGTCTAGTTGATTTTTCGACTTGTTCCGGTAGAGCTTTGGTTCAATTTGAAGTCGTAGAAAAAAATTGCCCGAAAATCGCCAAAGATATAGTACTGACATGAAAAGAGGCTGAAAATTGAGTCTTCAGATTTGAAAATCAAAGTTAGTAGGAGGAGGAAACGAAAAGACGAGATTTCGAAAAAAGACTATATTTTAGATTCCAGAATAAATTCGAAGAGATTGGAACTGGGAAAGTTCCACACCATCTTTTTGAAGTGATCTAAAATTATTGCAAGTTCTTCCAGTACATAAAGTACGGATGATTCACAACAAATTTAACAACATAACGAACATGTACTGAACGAACTACCTATTTGAACTCATGCCTTTTTGTCAAGAACATTGTTTGCAAATGTGGAATTGGTCTTCATAAGTACTATGTTCTTTCATTCTTTGGAAAAAGATTCTTCCCGTTTTGCTGATATGAAATTTTGGCAAGAACCACATGTTCAACGATGGGTTGTAAAAAATTGCAAGCTTGCAGATAATTTATTGAATTATTGAAATCCCTTCCAGTGGTGAATTTAATTGATCGGTGGATAGAAATAACAAATTCGACAAACTGCCCGTCCGCCTACCTGTACCCGTAGAATAGACTGAGATATACATGTAGAATAAATACGAGGCTATTAATTAGATACTATAGATTTAAGGAAACAATTGAGCAAAATATGACTATATGATGGATACCTTAGCAGCAAAAAGGCTGCTGATCGTGTTATATAGTACGTAAGCAATTCTATAACATTTTTATTCACTCTTCTTGTTTTCAAGTAGTTGAAATTTGCAGAACATCGTCCATAG
Source organism: Leptinotarsa decemlineata (assembly GCF_025532065.1). Lineage (NCBI taxonomy): Eukaryota > Metazoa > Arthropoda > Insecta > Coleoptera > Chrysomelidae > Leptinotarsa > Leptinotarsa decemlineata. Next base: position 16,730,237 of record NW_027412529.1, read on the forward strand.
GTTTTTAATTCCATTTATAGCAATAATCGACCCTTTGGTGCATTTCATTTGTTCGGACTTCCATTGTCTAATATGATATGAATTGATTTGAAATCCCTGAAAGTATCTATGAAAAATTTAAAGTATTAGCTGCGAAATAACAATTATATTGAGCAAAAAACTGAAATTACAATGAAATAAAATACAAGCAAAAAATCAAAAAATTTAACTAATAACACGAGATGAAAATTAAAAATTAAAAGATTTTAAGCCAAGTTACTTAGCTTAAAATCACAGGGTATATGGTAAATGCAATTCTTGGAATCGCAGTCCGTGTTTGGGGATCTTGAAGATCGAAACAGAAATGGCATTAGGAGGGGCATTGAATAGCATTAATAACAAACACCAGGCGTCACATATCATATATTCAGAATTTTTGAAAGAAGGTAGTTTTACGAATGACTTGAAACTTGTGAAATCAATACGCAGTAAAATTAACGAAAATGATGTTATATTGATTAGGGCAGATAAAGGGAACACTGTGGTGGCTATTGACCGAAATGACTATGACAACAAAACCCGTGATTTCTTGAATTTAGGAAATTTTTAAATGCTTAAACGTGATCCAACTAATTCTTTCCAAAGAGAAGTGAAAGATTTTTTGAAAAATTCAAACATACTTTTTACTGAAAGGGAAAAGTTCAAATTAACATTGATGAAGAGGAAGATTTTTTTTATTCTTCCTCTTTGAAGATGCTCACTTTGTGATCGAAACACGTGTCGAGGTGTTAAAAATAAGGATTTGATGTTGGGAAAAAACTCCAGTAATATTAATAGAATTATTAGATGAAAATAGAGTGAACCCAATAATAAAACGAAAAATAATTGACCTTCTGTCGTTATGTCTCAAACAAAATTATTTTCAATTCAACGACTATTCCTCCCCAAAAGGTTTAATTATGGAATATCCATTAAACCCCTTACTTGCAGAAATTTTCATGGATAATCTAGAGAAGTCGATCTTTAAACATCCTGTGATTAAGAATTTCTTGTATCGGCATAGATATGTGGATGACGTTTTGGTATGTTTTACAGGTACTAAGAGGCAATTAAATACTTTTCATAGGGATATTAACAAAATTCATGAAAACATTAAATTCACTATTGAAATAAAAGCAGACAACTCAATCAATTTCTTGGACCTAACAATTAGTAAAATAACAACAAACATGATTTTTCAATTTATCACACCGTCCTATACGATATCACGATTCTACCCATCCTCATCAACACAAAGTAGCAGTTTATAAGAGCATGATTCACAGATTAGTCAATGTTCTTCTTTCAATAGATAATTTCGATAAAGAACTTAATATCATCATGCAAATTGCGGTTAACAATGGGTTTAAAGCCGAATTAATAAACAAAATACTTGCCAAGAAAGTCTACGCAAAAGCGATTCAAGACGTTTTTCGTATTGATAAGGTAGATAATCAAAATTATAGAGCTTTAACGTATTTTGGGCAACCAACGGAAAAAGTGGCTTCACTTTTGAGGAAACGAGATATTTAAATTGCATATCGAACAAGTAATACGTTGGGAAAGTTAGTTAAAAATAATAAAGACAAAACATCCAAATTCGAGAATCAGGAGTATATAAATTAAAGTGTGGAACGTGCCCTAAGGTATATATTGGTTAAACTGGCAGGACATTTAGAAATCAAATCCAGGAACATCATACGAACTATGTAAATAAGAAAACAAATGCAACATATTCAAATCATCTTCTAGAATAAAACCATATCTTCAACGAAGAGTTCGAAATTTTGCACATAGAAAATAAAGGTTTGAAACTGAATCATTTGGAAGCAATGGAAATTAATAAACTAAAAAATTCAAACATTCTAACGAATGATAAACTACATTTGAATAGATCACCATTATTGAATTTGTTTTCTTAAAAACCGAGAAAGAATTATTATTGATGTAGTTGTGAGGTAATATGCTTCAGGTGATCATAATTGAACAGGTACAAGGTTCAGGTAATTTTTTGGAGGTATATAGTATATAAATATTAATGTAAGAACAACATGATGTAAATATCACTTGAAAAAGCTAATGTCTTAGCGAAACATGTTGTGATATATTTTCCAAATAAAGTTTGTGGAGATCAAATCGTGAGGTGTAGTATTTGAAAAAAGATATAACATATTAGACAATGGAAGTCCGAACTAATGAAATGCACCACTAAACATTGTCACTCACCTTCAAACAAATAATTGACCCTGATTCAGATACAAGACAATCTTTATGAAAAATTCATTTCACTAGCGTCTTACTTGGGGAAAGTCAAATTTTTTCATTTATTAATGCTTGAAAAGGTGTCGATAAATAATCGTTTAATGTATCTCAATACTGTACATTTTCTGAAAATAAACTATATATCATGATTTTCAGGTGAAAGTGCTGGAGCTGCTTCGGTTCATTATCTCATTTTATCACCCTCAGCAAATGGTCTTTTTCACAAAGCCATCTTACAAAGTGGGGCTGTCTTAAATTCTTGGACTAGGTCGAACTTCGATATCTTTGATCTCATGAAATTTATTGGAAGAGAAGTAAATGATGAGAAAGAAGCCTTGGAAATTTTGAAAGCAATGTCCGAGGAGGACTTATATATTTTACAGGAGGACTATTTGAATGTGAGTCGATTATTGAATGACTGAATCAATTTTGAAAAACCAGTTGAAATGGGCGGAAATTTGGAAGCTAACCTGAAATGCCATCGGAAAACGAATTCACATGTTTCTAGAAATGATATGAAATCGAAAAAGGTTAAAGTCAAGCTGCTGGAAAATAATTCCATGAAAATCAAAAGATGAATAGATGAGTACTATTCTGGTCATTCCCATATTAATTCCAATTTAAGAGCCACCGGTAGACAGCTGTTTCAGCCTATTGGGCATCGTCAGTACCGGATAGGTGGTCCTCGATTGGAGACAAAATGTGAATACCAAAAAAACGTACTTAATAAAAATAACTGCGTGAACGCAAGCGAGACATAAGTGGAACCACCTATTGGTGTGACACCCAAGTCAACTTGCCAAGTTCTTATGTCAGTGTTGGTGGTTTGACCAATCAACTGACAACTGCGGTAGCAAAAATTTGGGAAGCTAACCTGAAATGCCATTGGAAAACGAATCCACATGTTTCTAGAAATGATTTGAAATCGAGAAAGGTTAATGCAGTCAAGCTGCTGGAAAATAATTCCATGAAAATCGAAAGATAAATAGATGAGTACTATTCTGTTCATTCCCATATTGATTCCAATTTAAGAGCCACCGGTAGACAGCTGTTTCAGCCTATTGGGCATCGTCAGTACCAGATAGGTGGTCCTCGATTGGAGACAAAATGTGAATACCAAAAAAACGTACTTAATAAAAATAACTGCGTGAACGCAAGCGAGACATAAGTGGAACCACCTATTGGTGTGACACCCAAGTCAACTTGCCAAGTTCTTATGTCAGTGTTGGTGGTTTGACCAATCAACTGACAACTGCGGTAGCAAAAATTTGGGAAGCTAACCTGAAATGCCATTGGAAAACGAATCCACATGTTTCTAGAAATGATTTGAAATCGAGAAAGGTTAATGCAGTCAAGCTGCTGGAAAATAATTCCATGAAAATCAAAAGATAAATAGATGAGTACTATTCTGTTCATTCCCATATTGATTCCAATTTAAGAGCCACCGGTAGACAGCTGTTTCAGCCTATTGGGCATCGTCAGTACCGGATAGGTGGTCCTCGATTGAAGACAAAATGTGAATACAAAAAGAAGTACTTAATAAAAATAACTGCGTGAACGCAAGCGAGACATAAGTGGAACCACCTATTGGTGTGACCCCCAAGTCAACTTGCCAAGTTCTTATGTCAGTGTTGGTGGTTTAACCTGAAATGCAAGTTGACTTAGGTGTCACACCAACAGGTGGTTCCACTTATGTCTCGCTTGCGTTTACGCAGTTATTTTTATTAAGTACTTGTTTTGGTCTTCAATCGAGGACCGCCTACCCGGTACTGACGATGCCCAATAGGCTGAAACAGCTGTCTACCGGTGACTCTTAAATTGGAATCAATATGGGAATGACCGAAATAGTACTCATCTACCTATCTTTTCAAGATAGAAGTTTAGCAAGCTAAACACCTTTCCCTTCACTGCTAGTTTGTGTTCATCTCTGCGTATGTTGATTCGTCTGGTACTTCATACACTCCTTGTGACTCCAGTGGTATCTGATCCTTCGGATTACGGAGCATGGACCTTATTGTCCGTACGAATGAAGTTGATATGTTGTGTCGGCGAATGATTTTGCTGATTTTGTCTGTTGTTCCTGCAATATATGGTAGTGTGGTTGCTATGACCGGTGTAACTCGACTACCAAAACAGGTAGTCGAGCAAACACAGGTAGTGGCAGCAACGCAGGTAAATAGGAACATCCATCCCTATGAATTGAGTGTAAGGACAGTCTACTTCTGAACACGTAACAAACATCACTGTACCTATATAGTAGGTAGCGGATCGACTAACATATTCAATCTGTTACAGGAGACTGAAATTCACGTAAACAGGATGTCCCAAAGACATCCTTTGGAAGTACTATGGATATACATTCTTGTCCAAAAGGATATCACGCGGACATCTATTCCGTTCAAGGGATATCCATGAGATATATTATAGATTGGAGACACTTTTGAACGTCAAGTTGATATCAATCCTATATATGAAATGATGTACGAACATGTTCATTCAGATATTCACTGTACACGAAAAAAAGTCCGAAAGGATTCATTTGGATATCTTGTGAATAGAAATCTGTTGAAATACGACATCCATAATCAAGAGATGAATATTATACTAAATAGTATAATTCATTCCACTGATATATGATACTCCTTCATGACAAACGAAAACATGATAAACGAAATCATTATAGCCTATGTGAAATTGGCCGCGGTGGTAGTGCACCCGACTCACGATCGGAAGACCGTGGGTTCGATTACCACCTCGACCAGGTATTTTTCTCGAGAGAATTTATCTGGTTGAAGCTGGAATGATTTCGCAACCGTGTTAGGAATCACACGTTAAAAGGTAAGACCTCGTTAGTCCTTAGCTCGCACAAGTTTCTCAACTTCTGAGAGTTGTCGTTCGTATGGGGGCGAAAGCTGATTAACGGAAAAACATATTTTAAACAGATTTTTCATACGAGATATGACAGACAATGAACAAAGTTTGAGTAATTATATTGATATGAAGAACTGTTTCAAAAAATGGCATGGTCGATAAGAATGTGAAACACGGTATTACAGAGCCAATCATGAAAAATGAGAACTTAAAATTCCTATATTTTTAAACCACTTGTATTCGTAACTAACGTTACTAAAGTTTCGTCCTAGAAGGACATTCTCAAACGAACACAATAAACTGAAATGATCAACAATGTACACCCTGACATACCTATACAACTAATGTCTGAATCGGAAGCGTAAGTCCGAATATGGAATACTGATGAAGTTTGGTTGATTGATGGACTGAAATAATATCTGTTTGAAAAAAAATCTGTTTAACATCTGTTTTTCCGGTAACCAGCTGTCGCACCCCTACGAACGACAACCCTCTGAAGTCGAAACTTGTGCAAGCTAAGGATTAAGGATTTTACCTTTAAACGTGTGATTCCTTACACGGGTTGGACGATAGCAAGTGAAAATCGATCGTTCAAACTGGGGCTTGAACCACCGACCAACACGGCAGTCAATTCGAATGGGTGAACAAAGCACCCACGTCGAACCGCTTGGCTACCGACCAAATTAGCATATGCTCAAATGAAGATTCACCCAAACCAGTGGCGAGAAAATTACACATGGATGAATCTGATATATCGTTGATAAGTTTGCTCCGGTCAATAAGGTGGCACTACGAATATTCGAAAACTTTAATATTGGCCAGTCAAATGGAATTCTATCAATATGCCAGTATGTCTGCCGTTGAGGGTATTCCTGAAGATGGTACACTGGTACGGTTCCAAAATCACACTCTTTAGTCTGGATGGCTATACGCTACTTGAGAGAATCAGGAAAACGTCTCCCAGCTGGTGAACATTTTGAATATAGTGGAAAGCATTATACAAAATTATGAAATTTGACCCTTCCACCATGGTCCATTTCATTCTGGTCGTAACAGCCTATGTTTTACTGAAGGATCACACTGATTATCCTAGGACGATAATTATCACCTGCCTCATTTCTTTCCTTCCTCTCAAAATATAAGTTCATTCCCAGATTTTTAAACCTGAATTATGTTTTTTCTCAGACAAAACCTCCAGGCGGAAGTATAGGGCCCGTGATTGAAAAACCCAACTCAACAGCCTTCCTGACAAAAAATCCATTTGAGATAATGATTTCTGGGGATTACAACAAAGTTCCAATGATAATGGGCTATACTTCAAATGAGGGTTTGTTGTTCTCATTCGCAAATAAGTTGTTCGGAAGAGAAGGTCGTGAGTCATCAGAAAAACCGAGTTTGGAAGATTTCATTCACCCAGAAATGAAAATAGAGAAGGGATGCCCTACAAGCAAAGTTATATGCAAAAAATTGGAAGAATATTACTCCAGGAAGAGAACGTCAAGAATCCATTTATGGTATGTTTTATTCAATTTTCATAATCAAGAAAAACATTCGCAGGTTTTCCGTGTTATATATGTATATTTATTATGGATACCATTCTGAAATCATAATTTTTTCTGTCTGATTTTTTCGACACAAACAAGCATAGCAATGTGAGAACTAGGAGAAGGCAGTCTAATATCGACCACCTAACATAAAGAATTTATGAAATGAATACGTGGTAACCAAAGACATATATATTGATGTATATACTTTGACTGATGTTCAAAGAAGGTAAGTAAGCACAAATATGTTATGGAACCTTGTAATGGACGAGCTGCTATGTCTCCTGGACCGTAATGGGTATAAAGCACTGGGCTATGCAGACGACTTAGTCATCCTAGTCCAGGGTAAATGCAATAATGTAGTGAAGGGATGCATGCAGCAGGCCCTGAACATCATAACAAGATGGACTGAAGAGGAAGGGCTTAACATAAGCCCATCCAAATCGACCATAGTAGCATTCACCAAGAGGACTGAAATGGAGGGTCTCGGACCTCTAAAACTTCAAGGTGAAGAAATATAAGTGTCGGGGGAGGTTAAATATCTGGGAGTAATCCTAGACTCCAAACTGACCTGGAACCAACACTTGGACAGGATAAAGAGGAAAGCGGAGGTAGCACTGATGCTCGCCAGATGCACCTATGGAAAAACATGGGGACTAAAACCAGACATGGTATATTGGCTATACACGATAGTGGTTAAACCGATGGTCTGGTGGCCAAAGGTGAAGCAGGCGACCGCCATCAACAAACTAGGCAAGGTGCAAAGACTTGCATGTTTGGGAATGACGGGAGCAATGAGAACTACCCCAACAGCTGCATTGGAGACACTCCTGAATCTACCTCCTTTACACTTTGTGATAATGGGGGAGGCCACGATGGGCCAATTCAGACTGGAAAACTCACCGAACTACAGAAGATCGGACCGAACAGAAATTCCGGAACAAGTGGAGGAGCACATATGGAATATGTGCAAGGACCACATGACACCGAAGTACACCTTTAACACAAACTTCACGGCCAAAATCATAAGCCGTGAAGAGTGGATGACCATTAGTCATCCCGAAAACATGTTTGGAAAAAACACCTGGTATACAGATGGGTCGAAGACCAAACATGGAACGGGAGCTGGAATATACCGAGCGGATAGAAATCTAAACTACAGCTATCCGCTAGGACTATACACATCCGTATTTCAGGCGGAAGTGTATGCTATTTCGCAGTGTGCAAGGCTTAATAAATTGAGACCTCAAAGAAATGAGCGGATCAATATTTTTACAGACAGCAAGAGCGCACTAGGGGCTCTGACAAACCCGAAGGTGATATCAAAACTGGTCTGGGAATGCCATGATGAACTGAATGAACTTGCAAACAGGAACAAATTAACTTTGTACTGGGTGCCAGGGCATTCAGGAATCACAGGTAATGATAAAGCTCATGAATGCGCTAGACGCGGATCATCAACTTCATATATAGGTCCTGAACCAGCTCTGGGGGTATCAAAATCACTGGTATGAAACCAGATTAGGATATGGACCAATAAGAAACACACAGAGTACTGGACAAAAGTACCTGGCAACAAACACAGTAGAACCTTCATTGGGGAACCGTCCGAGAAAAGAACCGAAGAACTACTTCAATATAGTAGGGATCGGCTCAGAATAATTACAGGGTTACTAACCGGTCATTGTCCGCTTAGAGAACACCTGAATAAAATGGGGCTGTACAATGGAGACCTCAGCTGCAGATTATGCAACGAAGGGATAGAAACAGCTCTACATATCTTATGCGAATGTGAGGCACTGAATCACAGGAGGCAGGCAATATATGGACGTATGAAATTACGTCCAGAAGAATATGACAAACATCCAACACGGAACTTGTACAAACTAGTACAGGGAACGAGACTGATGGAATGGGTGTCCTCAACAAAGACAACCTTGAGTAATTATGATGACTCCCTCACGAAGACACCATTTATGAAATTGACAGGAAAATCACACTAGGAGATTGAAGATGCATAAGGCTTTTCAAGGCTACATACCTTCAAAGTCATAGGTTCACATAAAAGGCAAGGGTATGGCGTTTTCACCTAGACTGGAGAATGTCATATGCGCCTCTCCGGAAGATGTTTATTTATTTATCATTCTGACTCTCGCCTCGGAGTATGTTTGTAGGGTTGTTTTCGAAATTTGTCTACAGGTGACGCAGTTGTGCACCCTACAGAATCAACTGCAGATGAAGCTTATGACTAGTTCGGAATCATATTGATACTCAGACGGTTCACTCCGTCTGAAATGATTCCTGCTACTGACGAGGAGCTAGTATTCCGAAACTGGTCTATCGGTGGTCGTCCCCATCAAATGAAGTTAATTTCTGCTATTCATATATTGTGAGTTACTTGCGACAAATATACCGAATGGAAGACGTTGCACAGGTCCCTGGTGGTATTAGCTTCAGCTTCCTGCCCGGCATTAGCAGAGTTAGTTGTTGTTTTACTGTTGGGTATCTGCCACACGTACCTACAAAGTCGTAGGTTCACATGAAAGGCAAGAGTATGGTGTTTTCACCTAAATTGGAGCATATCATATGCATCTCTTTGGAAGATATTCAATTATCATTCTGACTACTACTCCGGATTATGTGTTTGTGGAGTTATTTACGGACTTTGTCAGCATGTGGCGTAGTGGCACATCCTACTGAATTTACTGCAGATTCTGCGGTTCACTCCGACTGAAATGACCCCCGGTACTGACGAGGAGTTAATACTCCAAAACCGGTCTATCGATGGTCGTCCCGATCAAATGAAATCGATTCCTGCTTTTCATATATAGGAAGTAACTTGTGACATATGTTCCAACTGGAAGACATTGTACAGGTGCCTGATAGTTGTTGTTGTTGTTTAAAGCTGACCATCTATATTGCAGTAATTCCTAGATTTTACTCTTTGCCTAAAGTACACAAACCTGAACTGTCGATTAGACCCATTGTGTCATCAATAAATTCACCTAACAGCAAACTGGCTAAATGGTTGGCCAATATTCTGTCTATGTCATATAATACTGACAACGAACTTTATGTGAAAGATTCTATTTCCTTCAGTAATTTCTGTAATTTCTGAAGACTATGTTTCAGTGAGTTTCAATGTAGTTTCACTTTTTACAAATTTGCCTTTGCAAAAAGGCAATATGTAATAATTGATAGCTTAAAAAATCACTGGGATGTTATCTCTTAACATTGTATGCTTGATTTTCCAAATTTCAAATCGATTTTAGAGTATATTTTTGACTCCAATGTCCAAGTTTTTCAGGACACTTTCTATAAACAAATTTTTGGTACCCCAATGGGTTCAACTATTTCCCCATCATAGTAAATTTTGTATTAGATGACCTAATTATGAATGGAAAAGATAGAATCCCTTTTAATATTCCTTTCATTAAACGTTACGTGGACGATTTGATCCTATCTGTTCCTCATGAGAGAACTGAGGAAGCATTAACAACGTTTAACAGTTACAACGAGCATCTGAAATTCATAGCTGAAGAGGAAGGTAACAACAGTTTACCATTCTTAGATATGCGTGTTCCAGATAATGTTCTACGTACATGATGGTATAGGAAGCCATGTGCAAGTAACATGTTACAGAACTACCATTCTTACCATCCTACGAAGATGAAAATAAACTTAGTCCTTACCATGAAAAACAGGGTGACCAATTTAACACATCCACTTTTTAAAAATGAATGTATCAAAGAACTAAAAGGTATTCTCTTTGAAAATTAATATCCTTATGAACTTTTGAACAAACTACTTTCCAACCCCTTTTCCATAGGGCATATTGTTATAAATAATTTAAATAATCCCATAAATGATAATAATTCAAATATGTCAAATAGTGGAGATATACCTCCAAATTCATTATTTTTCAAAATATTACCATATTTTTAGTCCTTAACACCCAAATTCCTGAACGTTTTCAAGAGTGAAAATATTAAATTTGCTCAATACATTGTCACCACTACCAATAGACTTTTTTTCAAAATTAAAACTCCGTTGAAAACTTTAGAAAAGTCAAATGTAGTATATGAAATTCCTTGTGATACATGTGACATATGTTGGTCAAACATCTAGAATTTCATCAGGACGCATAACGTCACATAAAAGTGATTGTAATACGAATAAAACCACCTGTGCACTTGCAGAACATGTCATCAACACAATGAATTTCACCGAAGTTAGAGTTTTGTGTACTGACAGCAACTTACAAACACGGTTGTTTGAAGACATGTTCTTTATCAAAAGGAATACCAACAACATAAACAAAAAGACTGAGATCAACAACCTCAGCAACCGGCTAATTGGTCAAACTACCAACACTGATATAAAATTTGGCAAGTTGACTTGGGTGTCACACCAATATGTGGTTCCACTTATGTCTCGCTTGCGTTCACGCAGTTATTTCTATTTAGTACTTTTCTTGGTTTTTCACATTTTGCCTTCAATCGAGGACCGCCTGCCCGGTACTGACGATGCCCGATAGGCTGAAACAGCTGTGTATCAGTGGCTCTTGAATTGAAATCAATATGGGAATGTTCAAAATAGTACTTATCATATATACATATGAATGTTATTTTGAATATAATTTTTTTTATTTCAGTTGCATTCGGATTATTTTTTCGTCGCAGGAATTGTAGGTTCCGCGAAAATTCACTCAAAAACTTCGCAAGAACCAGTTTACCTCTATAGGATGTCTGTGGAGACTAATTTGAACCTGATGAAAAGAACATTTGAACTGTATGGTTTACCAGGTGAGGATTACAACTCTTCAAGGAACGCTATAGCAGGTTTTTTAAGTTACATCATTTTGAGAATATTCTTACGAACACTGACTCTAAAAAAATTAACCATTGGAAAAAAAAATCTCTCCCATTATATCTACTCGATATATATTGCCTGATTTTCCTTCAAATAATTTCATACATCTAGACGAGACATACGCACAAAATCTAATATTTCATCAACTTTCATCAATATCTTTCATATCTGTATCTGTAGAGTCGGGAGGGTGAGTGTAAGCCCACAGCACTTAGGCCACATGTGACCCATTGTACATCTTCCCGAGGAGGAAGGTGAACAGGTCACTGGAAGACATCTCGTTTATATCAGGAGGTGTAGGCCAAGACTTGCCGGTCACACACTCTCTTATTGACGATAACTCCGGGCACTCGCATAGGACATGCTTGACAGTCTCATCTTCTTTTTCATACATCCTGCATAGAGGTGTGTCCACTAGCTACATATTATGCAGGTGTTTCCTTAGTTGACAGTGGCCAGTCAGAATTCTCATTGTTAGGCGTAGATTTTTCCTGGTCATCGCCAGATATTTCTTCGGCGCCAGCTTTCCAGGGTCGCCCAGGGTAATCTTGGCGAAATTGCATCATTTGATTCCATCCCATCTCTTCACGAATTGAGCATGGGTGTAACATTTGACTAGTCCCGCAATTGTCGTAGTCATCAGGTCGTAGGTGCCACTGGGTCCTAAAATTCTCAGTCTAGCCGCTTCCTTGGCTAAACAGTCGAAAATGCGATTACCTTCACTCCTGTCGTGCCATTTAACCCACCTCAGGATAATGTTATTATCTACCGAGTCTTTGGCTGAATCTTGGTGGCACTCTAGTACTAGCCCTGAGGTAACCCGTTGTCTCTTCAAGGCTAATAGGGCTTGTCTGCTACCAGTGCAGATTGTTATGTTTTTGCTAGAAATTACTTTTCCGCTTATTTTTCTTTTGTGGTGATTGAGATAACAGCCAGTTCTGTTTGGACCACGCTGGAATTTTTTCCAATTATCCACTTAATCCTTAGGCTTAGTGCTCTGGAGTATCACATCCTTAGCCTTCTTTGGTTTTTGAGCCGTCTGTATATATGCGTATTGCATTTGTAGCATCTGATTCTGTGTTCTGTTTTATTTGTATTTTCTCACTGTTGCCTGCAGCAGAGGTTGCGCAGTAGGCGCTTCTCGCCATAGGCTCAGCCTCAATTGATACATACCTACTTCGAGGTTCACACCAGCCGTGCGCAATGTTACATGGCCATTTACGCAACCTCCTTAACGTACAAGTCCAGAGGGGCCAGACCCGTAATTAATTCCATTGCTGCGGTTGGTGTTGTTCTTATGGCTCTGTGATATTTAAACAAGCCAGTCGCTGTATTTGATATGATTTTTGGATGGCCGTTTCTTGTAAAACTTTCGTTCCCCATGCAATGGCTCCGTACGTTAACGTAGGTCTTATTATTGCAGTGTAGATCCAGGTGACTACACGGGGTGAAATATCCCATGCGCGTCCCACTGTCTTCCGACATTGCTCATAAGACACATATGCTCGTTTTGCACTACCCTGTAGGTGGGAGTTCTATGTTAGCTTTCTGCCAAGGATAGTACCAAGGTATTTCTTCCATATCTCGAATGTGAAGTGAAATCTGTAAGAATTTAAGTTTTACAAAATATTTGTGATTTGTTCAGAGACCAAACACTTACTTATACTTTTATTATAATTGAAGTTCTCTAGTTGTAGACCTCTCGGTCTACAACTAATTCTGAAATAAGAGCGCATCTCAGCATTCACCTCTGAATAGGCATCATAATCATTAAATTCTTTTCAATTCGAATTATGAATGATTCAATTTCAGTGTTATTATCAAAGTTGAGAAAAAAAAAAGCAGAAATTGAACGTTTTGTGTAACTACAACAGCCTAATTTTCATTTCAGGTGTAAGCCATGCTGATGATCTTGGATATTTGTTCAAATATTCAGTTTCTCCTGATGTTGAAATGGGAGAGCTTGAAACAAAGGCTATGCAGCGATTCTTGAACATGTGGACCAATTTTGCTAAATACGGCAATCCAACCCCTGAAGGAACCGATTTAAATATTATATGGAAACCTGTTGAAGAAGATTCCGTGAATTTTTTGGATATTGGAAGCGAGCTTACGTTGCAAACAAATCCAGAATCAGAACGAATGACATTGTGGAAAGATATCTTTCAGCTCAGCCCTGCCACAGCAAAATATTTATAAAGAATACGATATTTTATCATATAATACTCATTCTCTGTTATGAATAAAAATTCAGAATATCGACTGCTATTTTGATGTTGGCGTGAGGGAAAATACTGATATTCTTGAAAAAGCTTCGAAGAGCGCTTTCAGACGCTGAACTAGATAAACATAGACATTCAGCAGATCGAGTATTCAAGCTGTATTGGAATATACGTTTTTCTACTCCATACATTTTTTAAACTAATCATTACTCGTTTGACAGCAGGTAGGTAATGGCTCATTCAGAATACACGTATATTCTAAATTAATGGCGGTTACTTTGGAGAGAAATTTTTAAAAATGATGGGATATTTAACATTTACTCTGATGAATATGATCTCATGAATACATTCATCCGTCCAAAAGCTAAAATCAGTGAATTTTCTCTCCAAATTCTCTATAAAATAGAGCAGCATCAATATCTCGTCAAAATCGTCAGTGGTCACAGTAAGTTATTTGAACTATCCTATCTTATCCTTTTCATATATTCCATTCTCACTAAATCAATTCATTTTTTATTAGAATTAAGTCTATCAGATCACACTTGAACAATCAAAACAAATCTATCCATATAATTAATCTTATAAACATTCTCTATTTCTTGTTCAGTAACTGATTAAGCATTGAAATATCTGTCGAGCAAAATAAAGCAATAAAAACTAAACGTGGAGTTGCCCAGCGATCTCTCACAAATCATGAAAAATTCTTATCGCGCTTTGATCCGTCGAAAGACTTTCCCGCTCTAGAAAAACGGTATGGAAAAATAAAAACAAGTCTTGAACTTTTCAAAACCTGTCAATCTGAGTTAATTCTTGATGAATCGGAAGAATTAAGCGATTATTGCACAAATTTTGAAGAGCAATATTTTGATAGGTTTTCTATTGCATCAAATCTACTAGCTACTCCCGGAAACCACAGTCGCAATCTACAGCGGCAGTTATAATGAATACAGAAGCGCCAAATTTAAATTCCCCTTCGCTTTCTTTATCTAATCAGCAAGCGGAACAGACAAAAGGTGAAGCCAATCCTTCTAGCAATGAAAACAATACCTTATTGAAAGTGACTACACTACAAGCCGCAGCTTCTGCAGTGACTGAACCTATTTTTCAAGTACCATATAACTTATATTCCAACCCTGGTTCTATTGATAACTGGCTAGAATCTCATCTAATGAATCATCGGCTCAAAACTATGAGATATCATGGAATTTGTTAAAAGAGAGATACGGCGATCGTAAGTTCATTCGCGGTGCTTACATCAAATCACTAATTGATCTACCTTCCATTTCAAAGAGTTTTCTACTCGCGCCTTTTTAGATCAGCTTCAGAAAAATCTGGGAGCTCTTCAATCTATAGGTGAGCCTACTAGCTTTTGGGACTCATTTTTAACGGTTTTATTTCCCATCAGAAGGACTGATGAGAATATTGAGAATTCACTTACCGGCTCAACAGTGTTGTCTCAAGTGCTAGGTATACACCGATCGCCAGTCGCTGTGGAACTGTCGACAACAAACTTTGAAATATAACTCTACACTGATCAGATATCTCAATTTTTTATATTAAAATGTAATTCAATTCTAACTTGACGTTTCGTACATCTACATGAATTCGTTCATTAAAGTAAGATGATTTTCATTCTAAAAAGTCATTTGGGTTAACAATCTACTATTTTCCAATGTTCATCCATGTTTCGAAATAATTTTGAAACATTAAACAAAGAACAAGATATTGTTCATATTTATGTGTTTCACTTGTCATATATTTCTTCTATGATCAGTAACTTTTGAAACGGAAATATTTGTTTTTTTTGAAAATTTGTCTACTTGAATATCCTGAAAAATATATTTGATGATGATGTTTTTCCTTGGAAGTCACCCAGTGAAATTAGACAGTATCTGAACCAGGAATTCAACCACCATCAATTGACTAAGAAAGGAATCATCAAGACTCTAGTGGATCGTTCTTTTGAGCTCTGTAATACAAAGGAATGTCTCTGGTGTAAGAGAAGTCGCCACAACCAGTACTTGTACTTCCTTACATCAGAGGATTGTCGAAAACGATTAGAAGAATTGGGTTCCAGTATAACATCAGAACCTGCTTTAGAACAGTATTCGTAGCAGCCTCACGAAAACTAGGCCACCAAATGCGGACTGCGATTCTAAGAATTGTATTTACCGGATACCCTGCGAGTGCATAGAATCATACATCGGCGGAACTAAGAGGTCATTGAAAGTTTGCATTGCCGAGCATAAAAAACACACACAGCGAGGAACCAGCAATTCAGAAATGGCAGAGCATGTTTGGACTCATCAACATAACATCAAGTGGTCTCAAGCTGAAATCATACACAAGGAGGAACACTGGTTTAGGAGAAAATTGAAAGAAGCCGCATGTATGTTGTCCAACAACGCATTCAGCCAAGTTAGCGTAGAGATACGCTGTAATCAAGCGAAACATGACCAACTCTAGCCGAATGGTCAGCTCCCACTGAAACCGATGCAGCGGAGAGTGGAAAGAGGGGGTAGGTGAAAGTACTCGAATGACCTATAAATAATTAGATCTCGGAGAAATGAGTTCAAAAACTTTCGACCGAGCAGCAGAAGATCGAGCAAGCGGTACTAACTACACTACTGGCAGCACCCGGAAACCAATAATGCCAGCACGAATTCCAGAAAACCTAAAAATCGGTCCATGAAACATAAACGGCGTTACAGAAAAAAAATAATGAGCTTATGGAAGTGCTATCACGGCTGAGCATAGCCGTCATGGTACTCCAGGAGACAATGCTCAGAAACCACACAAATTTTCGAATCCAGGATACAATACTCATAGAACAGACAGGCCAGGGGGCGCCACGCCGCAGGGAGCGCGGCACTATTAGTAAAGAAAAAAACTAGCGCATAATGAAGATAGAAATCCGGAACTATACTTCGGATAGGCAGTAGCGATCAGAGTTAAACTGAAACGCTACGAACAGCTGAGGATTCCGTCGATGTACCTGTCAACGCAGAGAATACTAGAGAGAACCGACATAACAGAAATGTTCCAGATCACCATCCAACGGTAACCAAAGGCGACTTCAATGCGAAGTCGCGCGATTGGAACTACAGGAACGGAAATCAAAGAGGCAGACAACTAGCCAGGCTGCTAGAAAAATCAGAGGACACCGCGATAGTAGCTCCAGAAGCCCCAACGCACTACTCACGAGAAGAACAAGTTCCAAACATTCTCGACGTCGCTATAGTGCAAAAAATTCCTACATCGGAGATGAAAGTACTAGACGAAGAATTGTCAGACCACAACCCGTCCTGCTCACAATAGGAAGAGGCGAAGAGGAACCAGATTATCCGACAAAGAGAATCATCAACTGGAGCAGATTTTAGCGTATCGTTCACGACGCGATACGAGTTATCCCACGCATTTGAAACAAGGGACTGATCTCGAGAATGCCACAACGCAGCTACAACAGGCGATTATCCAAACTATGGAGAAGAAGCGCGCGGGAAGTCCCAGCTGCGTACTTCAATTTGGAGGACCACATTACAGCGGATCAGGATCAGAAGACGCCTGAGAGAGGATACAAACGGACACGCGCTCCAATGGACAAAAGGAGTATGCACAGAGCCGACATAATCCTGCAGCAAACGCTGTGTGCAATTCGAGACCGACAATGGACAACCGTCTGGAAGATCTCGACACCAAAGATCAATCTGCTTGGAGAATGCAGAAGTTTTTGGGAAAGGACACCAAAAACCATGTCTGCCTATACACGGCTAGCAAGGAATCATTTACACAGACCAATGAGAAAGCGGAAGCATTTGCTAACAACTTCGAAAGACAGTGCGGAGAAAATGATGTCTCGTTTACGGACGAAGTAGAAGGCAACGAAGGGCAAACGCACAACCTTTGATATCCACATCACCCAAGGAAGTAAAAGGCATCGTGAGGTGCTAGATCGGCACTGAAAGTTCTACAAGGAAGGGTAGAGCGGCAATGACGCAAGGAGGCACGGTCAGTCAAATCCGAAGCCAAAGAAGAATCACATATTTCCATTGGCCTTCCATAAGCAGAGTGGCAGAACGAGCCATCTTGAAAAGAATAGAAGACCAAACCAGTGAACTGGGAATCTTACTAGGTGAACACTCGACAGAGCTGCAAGTACTGAGGGTAGTAGGACTTCGCGTTTCAACCTCGAACGATTCCTTGACGTCTCCAAGGCGTTCGACAGAGTTTAGCATGACGGACTATTAGCTGAAATGAGCAATTTTGGCTACTCGAAACAAACGGTAAGATTGTTCGAATCTTTTCTAGCTGACAGGTGATGCCGCTGCAGAGTAAGGCAATAACTCTCCACCATGTGCACAAGGTGCACTCCTCTCGCTACACCTCTTCTCGGTATACATAGCAGACCAGAGCCAGAGAACAACTTTAACCAGCTGGCACTTAATGTGGACAATACAGCTCTGCTGGCGAGATCAACAAGCCAAGCGTATGTCACTAGATACTTGCAACAGCAGGCGAATAGACTAGAGGATTGAGCCACTTTGGAATATCAGTATAAACCCTGACAAGGGTCAGGCGATATTGTTCACACGGAGGCTGGTACACTCGGAAGGAAACATCACCCTCAACGGACAAGTCATTTCACGAATACCAGATCTTCCAGCATCACATAGTATAAAACAAAGTCGCTTCCCGCAACGGATTTTCAATAGATAGAGCGATTCAATATGAAGGTTTATATGTACACGAATAAGATGGTGGAGAAATACTGATAATTCCAGATGTTTCCAATGTGATGTCGTAAATAAACATATTTTTGTGCTCACATTGCAAACGCTGGCTGAACCCTACGAGATAGATAAAAAAATGTACTACAGTATTGTACCTTAAGACGGTCAAAAACATTCGCGATGGTATATGTCTATCTCTTAGGGATAACCCACAATAACCATGTTTATCGTCGAGAAATAATGGCTCATTTACGAAGCGATTTTAAGCAATACAGCAATAATTCATGTGGAATTGAGTACCTCAAATAAAGTGTGTATTCAATAGAGATCAGTATGGTCTTTCGCAGTATGTGATTTGAATTATTATTCTCGAAGTTATTACACATTTGAAATGTAGGTACATAGCGGTTGCGGTGGTCCGACCGGGGGATCGGCGGCGCGTGCCTATAAATACATGTCAGAGGCCCCGCTTTGGCCTATAGCACTTAATAATTAGCAGTGACTGTACGCGTTTACATGTATATTTAGTATCGGGCATGCAACACTCTTCATCCTGCATAATATATATTGAACTATGAGTAATATTAATTTTATTTATAACAATTTTCAAGTGATAGTTGGAATTTTGACAAATAACTTATTTATTTCTGCAATCGTTTCAGGCCCAGCCAGAACCCTTTTCTGCCATTAGGTTGAAAGTCCATTTGGACAGTTTCAGTGGAATTTGAGTTTTCTCTACAGGAACCATTCAAAATGCGATAAGAGGTGGAAAAATAACAGTTTCGTTTCTAGAAGAGCAAATCTAGAGCCTATACAGATTCTTGGTCCCAGTCCAAAGGGCATATAGGTGAAGGGGTCGATTTTTCCTTTATTTTCATCACTAAATCTCTCCGGATCAAAACGTTCTGGATCTGGATAATATTTGGGATCATAATGTATTCCTACCATAGGGATCATCAGTGTTATGCCTTTTTCGATATGTAGTGGTTTTTCATCTGCATTCTTTGCCTCTATCGTATAAGGTTTCGTACAAATCGGTCTGTTGATACAGTACTTGGCCATTTCCTCAAAGATTCTAAATAAAATTGAATGAATCAATGGACGGCTATAAAAACTCACCAATTCCATTTATTGTGAGTTGTGCAGACCTTATTTTGATTATAATACAAGAACATGAGCTCTCACAGTTGAAAGTATACTTAATGAAAACAATTTTGAGCTGTTAGGTTATGGTCAAATGGAACTTGTAGTACCAAACGGTTCGCCTGCTACTGCGCCAGATGTCATCGGTGGTATGTGCGTTGACTAAGAGGACAGAGGTTATATTCCGAAGTGTCAGCAACGATGACTGGCGCACTCTGTGTTCAATCGTTTTAAAATTTCAAAGGGTGTTGGGGATGACGGTGTTTCATGCAGATGCTCACTTCCGATTAGTTCACACTCTTGATGGGTTGGCCATGGTGTTGATGGCTACGTTGCTGGTGGGATATTATCGGAGTTTTATTTTGGTCTATTCCTTGTTTCCTTGAGTACTGGATATCATGTTATGTTGAACCGTATACCTTCTTTCTCTGCTGTTAAGATCGTTGGGATGCAGCATTAATACCTCCGCACTAGGTTACCCGGATGCCACCGTATGTAGTCAGAGAAATCCGCAATCGCAAAGCATGTCCTAGCAGTAATAGATCACGTTAAAAGTACATTAAACTACGTCCTTTCCGAATCAACGTATCAACATGAATTATTTCATAGGAAGGCCATTGAGAACTACAAGCATCCCAAACAATTCCAACAGTAAAAAAGAAGGTATACGGGTTGACAGAACGTGATGTTTTGTACTCAATAATGTCAGTAATGCACTGAAATATAGCTTTTCATCGACTTTTTACAGCAGTGTATCTGTCATCACGTGGACCAATCTGAACAACCCAGGAAAAGTGCGGACCACTCAGGAATGAGCATTCACATGGACATCTCACTCCTACCACATCTTCAAATCCACTCCCACCGCCATCCCTTACATCCCCCATCAGCTTCTGAAATTATGAATACGAGGGAACACGAAGTTCCCGGTCACTCGTTGCTGAGACTTCGAGATATAATATTCATCCTAGCAGTCAACGAAAATACCACTGTCTGTCTGTCTGTCGTAGTAGCAGACGAAACGTTTGTTTACTGCATGTTCCATTCGACCACGGCCTACCAGACGGGCTTTTTTCTTCAATTTTTGTACTAGATTCATGACTGATATATCAAAATTATTAAGGAGTGATATGAATCTTTTTTCTATGAAGTTCAACAAGAATGTTTAATTTTTTAAAAAAATTCTTCTAAAGTGTTACGGATTTGAACACCTATAAAAACCCGTTTCTTCAAATTTCTTCTGATTTTTTTTTCTGAACTCGTCCAATTTCAAATTTTTTGGTTTGTAACATTATTTTATTTTTTTTTGTTGTGTATTGTTTTCTTATTGATCTGCATTTTTTCTCTATACTGTGCCAAAAATTATTTGGCATTTTGTTGAATGGTATCAGTCAATCAGAAATACAGAAAATATAAATTACGATCGTCTTCTTACCTGATATAACCATATCCATATATTTCATTTTCAATAATGCTTCATATGTTAATTTTTCCTCCACATTCCGCCAGTGTGTCTTCAATTTCATTTCTTAGTCTCGTTTGGATGTCTGGATGGATAGCCAACTCATGGGGACATGAAGCACATGAGCGAAGACACCGTATCAAACCCGGCAAGAAAAATAGCAAAGCCTGAGCTGTGATATCAGAGTTT